>NC_143203.1:25732500-26045000 GCF_051530095.1 Phoenix dactylifera
GGGACACCAAATGGAATGGAGTTGGGGTGGGGGGAGGGGGAGGGTATAGGGAGTGAAGAGGGTGGGACTAGTCTTAGACAGTGTTTCGTTCCTGTGGTGATTGGGTGGCTGGTGGCTTAAATCATTCCCTGTTTGGGTGGACTGTCTGTAGGTTCAAATTATACTATATTGTACATTTCCATGGCATATTACATTCTTCGAGTACATTATACTATATACGTCATAGCAGCTCTTCGTGATTTAGGCCTATAAAGTCATGTTATTGATCTCCATGAGGCAGAATTGTATCTCATCTCATTATTGTCTGCTCTCGTCATACCTTGTAACAGGAGTTTGATCTTCGAGGCGCTTTTCACTTGGGATTTTATAACTCTGCAGCTGCTCTCAATATTGGAGTTGCAGCAGGTGCCATTCTGCCATGGGGAAGGGGATTTATGGACTTGCCTTCACCATTGCCTGAGCGATTCTACATGGGTGGTCATTCTTCTCCCGTCTGCAACTTGAGCGGGCCCACTTCCTTGTTAGGGTTCAGAACAAGAGGATTAGGCCCGACTGACTCAAGAAGGTTCATCGCTAGCAAATCCGATAAAGATGATTCCCCGGCCTCTTCTGAAAGGGATGTCCTGGGAGGCGACCTTGCAGTTGCTGCCTTTGTCGATCTTTCATTTGACCTACCCTTTAAACTGTTCAGAGAATCTGGAATACATGGTCATGTATTTATCAATGCTGGGAATCTTGCTAAATTGACAGAGAACACGTTCAAGGATTTCTCATTTTGGAACTTTGGGGAGTCATTTAGAAGCTCTGCAGGATTTGGCATAATATTTCCCACAAAACTGTTCCGTATGGAGGTTTGTTCCAAAACATGTCAATCTGAATTTTAACTAACTAAAAAGATTGACTTTTGCGTTTCCTAACAAATATGGGTTTTACTTTCAGATAAACTACTGTTACATACTGAAACAGTTTGGGCATGACAATGGAAAGACCGGCCTACAGTTTAACTTCTCCTCCCCATGATAGAAGCTTTCCGACTGAAGAGATTCACTTTTCCAATGCCAGAAAACTTACTTTTTTATTGATAATTTTTGCACTTCATCTCGAGGAGAAAACAAATGAGTTGAAAGGAATTTTACCCACATATGGTCGTACAAGGTGGCCTTTGTCATCTTCTTCAGCCACTCTCAATGCTCGAGTTTTCTTTGCTTTTTTTATATTTTGTCCTCGTTGTTGAGGTATCAACTCTATGATCCAAAGGTATACCTTGTCCGATGGGTGATTGAAATACAATGTTTTCCCTCAGGTTGCTATTCCATTTTAACTTCTCAGTCCTCTAGTTTTTGCAGTTATTTTTTCTTGCTGCATTGAATTAAAAGAGTTCTTCAATTGCTATTCATTTGACTTCTGTCATTTTAGTTTGTTGAATTATGATTTCTTACTGCATCTTATTTTATAATCAACTCTTTGCCTCTTTAATTACTGCAGTTTTATTTTATTCTTGTCAGATAAAACTGTTTTGCATTAATACTAAGCATAAAGGCTTAAAATGAATATTTAATCGGACTGATGGGCAACATACACTTTCAGAAACGAACAGAAATAGCTTTTCCCCCTGAGGTGGATGGGAAACTTTGACCATAAGCTTTGGAAACTCGGGGTGCATGGAGACCCTTTCTCTTCATTTAGCCTAAGGTGAAGCATACCTGCCATGATCCATTGGTTTCATTGTCCATGATCAGGAGGCTGTTAAAACCTGCGGTTCTATCATGCGATCGGAGATGCTCGAGGGAGTCAAAAAAGATTAGTGCATGGTGCCGTGAATAATTGCTTACACAGATTTGGGCTCAGCATCTACAGAAGATATGGATGTATTTATTCTCGATTGGTTGAATAAATTAAGTGTACAGAGAGAGAGAGAGAGAGAGGATGATCGAGGATGTGTGATTTTTTTTTTTTTTATTTTTATTTTTTCTGGTGGTGCATTAGTGCTCCAAAGATGCAACATATATAAAAGGTTCAAAGTTCTGCATGAACCTATTTCAGTACCATCTATACCACAATCTAACATACAGAGTAATGATTGAAGCCATCCTGTATCCAAACAGTAGACATCTATACCACAATCTAACATACAGAGTAATGATTGAAGCCATCCTGTATCCAAACAGTAGATATTTGGATGGAGCAGCCATGTTGGCTACCAATCTGCTGCACCATTTTTATTTCTGGGAATAAAAGTGACAAAAACCTGGCAAGTTGGTAATCTTGTTATAGGTCAGGATCCAATGGTCTCTTCTCATACCTGACCAATTTGCCATACTTTTTGCTTAAACTGCTGTCTTCCATTACTCTCTTTCTTATTTGATCAACAAAGCTTTCTTAGCTTTCAAAATTACTGCTGTAGGAAGCTAGTTGACGTTATAGATGATAACATATAATAGAGCAGATCTCATCAGATCTCAGCTGTGTGATAGGAATTAGGATATGACATGTATCCTTAGAAACCTTCCATTTGCGATGAACATGGCATACCAACTCCAACGTGAAGTAGTATCTACAAGTCCTTATAATTTTGAGGGAATTCTTATTGACCGATCCCTCGGTAGATCGAACTCTAACAAGTAACAATAAGCCCTTCTTCACCGTTCTTTTTGACACTTGGTCTATATAACTAGATGTTTTTTTTTTAATTCCCGGTCCTCCTCAACCATACACGGTGTATGGTAGCAGTGAATTGGAGAGGGACCAAGTCCATGAAGTGATGCGTGTTAAGATGTCCTAATTTTAATAGGGGAAACTAATGTCTGGTCCATTTTTTGACCGTAATGTTTAATCCCTGGTGAACATAACTTTAACAACTGATCCATACCCATTTCCAATGCATAATAAATTTTCATGAAAAAACCATAATGCCCTTCACCTCCTTCATCTTCATTTTCCCTTTTTTTTTCCCTGTTTTGAATCATATTCCTTCCAAGCCATTCTGTAAGGTCCGCGTGTGCCCGTTCCGCTTCCGCATCATCGGCTCCGACCTCCAGGCTAAGTGCGACTCTGTCTTTGCCGCCGCCTCCCTTGCCCTCGACCTCCACCCGTGCTTTTTCTCCACCGTTGCCGCCCGCGAGAGAATCCGGAGGAGAAAGGATCTCGGCCGCGCTCCACCGGTCATGTCGCCGAGCCACCGCCGGCCTCGGCACTCTTCCGGCGCTGCCAGCCTTGCGGGAGGAGAAGGAGGGAGGAGAAGAAAGAAGAAGAGGCATCGGGAAGAAGAGAAGAAAAAAGAAAAGAAAAAAAAAAGAAAGAAAAAAAGAAAAGAAAAATAAATAAATAAATGTATATATATACACACATATATATATATATATATATATATATATATGAATGAACGAATAAATAAATAAATAAATAAGTGCTCTATGCATCACATTTCTTTCATTCTCTTCGTTTTCTTTCCTTTTTTTCCTCCTTTTTTTCTTTTTTTTCCTTTTCTTCTTTTTCTTTCTTTTTTCTTCTTTTTCTTTCCTTTTCTTCCTTTTTCTTTTATCTTCTTCTTTCTCTTTCCTTTTTTTTCTTTTTCTTTTCTTTTTTCTTTTCTTCTTTTTCTTTCCTCATTTGCCTTTTCTTTCCTTTTTTTCTTTTTCTTTCCTTTTTTTCTTTTTCTTTCCTTTTTTCTTCTTTTTCTTTCCCTCTCTTCTTTTTATTTCCTGCTTCTTTTTTTTTCCTTCTCTGCATATAGTTAAGTATTCTCTGTATCACACAGTTAAATGTATGCAGAGAAAATTTAATTGTATACAGATAACACTTAACTGCGTGCATCATACAGTTAAGTGTTTTTTTGTATACAATTAAGTCTTTTCTGTACATACTTAAATCTTTTATACACATGCATGACACAGTTAAGTATTTTCTGTACATAATTAAGTCTTCTCTATACACATTTAAATCTTCTTTGCACACAGTTAAGTATTCTCTGTACACAATTAAGTCGTCTCTGCACATATTTAAATCTTTTCTGTACATAGTTAATTGTGTGCATCACACAGTTAAGTGTTCTCTATACCCAATCAAGTTTTATCTACACACACTTAAATTTTCTTTTTCTTTCCTTTTCTTCTATTTTTTTTCTTTTTTTTTATTTTCTTTTTTTTCTTTTCTTCTTTTTTTCTTTTCTTTTTTTTTCTTCTTCTCTTCTTCCTTTCTACTTCTTTCTTCTTTCTTCTCCTCCTGCGAGCCAGCAGCGTCGGAAAGAGGCCGGACCGTGGCGGCTGCAGAAGGAGGCCGCGGGAGAGGGCCCGACCGTGGCAGCTTTATTTATTTATTTTTTATAATTATTTTATTTCATTAGAATATATTATTTATTTATTCATTCATTTATTTATATTTATTTATTTATGCATTTTTCTTTTCTTTCTTTTTTTCTTTCCTTTTCTTTTCTTTTTCCTTCTTCTTCTTTCTTTTCTTCTTCCCTTCTTCTTCTTTCTTCTTTCTTCTCCTCCTGCGAGCCGGCGGCGCCGGAAGGGAGCCGAGCCATGGCGGCCGTTGAGGGGGCCGCAGGAGGGGGCGGGGCCGCCGTCGGCGGCGGCCGCGGCTGGGCGGAGAACACTTCTCCTCTTGCGAGGCCGGCGGCTTCGGAAAGGGGCTGGGCCGCGGCGGACGCGGGAGGAGGGCGGGCTGCAGCCGGCGACAACCGCAGGAGGGGGCTCGTGAAGAGGCGGGGGCATTCCTGGCGGCGCGGCAGTGGATGGGGGCTCGGGAGGGGGCAAGCCGGGGCTGGCGGCGGTCGCGGGAGGGAGCTTAGGTAGGGGCGGAACGTGGGAGGGGGCTTGGGAGGGAGCGAGGCCGCGGTAGGGGGCTTGGGAGGGGGCGAGCCAGGGTCGGCGGCGGCCACAGGAGGGAGCTCGGGCGGGGACGGGCAGTGGTTGGCGGCGGCCGTACGTTTTTTTTCTTGTTCTTCTGGGAATGGAAGATCAAAAGGGGCAGGGGCATTTTCAGTATTTTTTGAAAAAAAAGAAAGAAGCTAAGGGACCGGAAATTAAAGTTAGTGGAGATACTGAACGAAAAGTTTTAAGACCAAGGATTTTTTTGTTATAGCACCGTCTTTTGAAGGGTGGGAATTAATTACCCCATTTTAATAAGGCTTGCAGTAGTTTCTACTGTCAACTTATGTGGAAAGAAAAGTATTAAATTATTTTAATTAGGGTCCTTACATGGTTCATAGAGTGGGCCAAGTGAGAAGTCGCCATGGACCCGTGACACATGAAGGCATAGTGGCGTGGATCGTATATGGCCGTCGACATGCATTGCATGGATAAATGATGATGAGGCCCATGACATGTGGACAGACATCCTTTCTCATTCACAGGATTCGAGTGTAGCCATGAAAGATACGTTACCGCATGAACATTGGTGGGTTGACTTCCCACTTCCCAGGCCGAGTGTGCGAGTGAAATTTTTCGCAAGAAACTCGATCGGTATTAAAAATCCTCACGGGATCTCCTGACTTACCACCAGAGCATTTTAAATCCACCCCCCTCACCTTGGAATATTTTCTTCTTCCACCCTTGGCACTTTTACGTATGTAATACTGCTGGCTTACAGGATCTGCCTTTTGGATTTCCTTACCTGAAACTATGGAGATGTACTTGTATCGTGATCATACTCTCTCTCTCTCTCTCAAGGGGGAGACCTGAAACTATGGAGATGTATTTTTATCATGATCATACTCTCTCTCTCTCTCTCTCTCTCTCTCTCTCTCTCTCTCTCTCAATAGATCTCTTCTAAAACTATTAGGGGGAGACGCACTTTTATTGTGATCATACTTTCTTTCTCTCTCTCTCTCTCTCTCTCTTAATAGATCCTATCATGTCTCCTAAAACTATTAGGGGTTATTAAGGCAACCAGGATCCTCAAAGCCATAGCTTGTGCATTATGTATGATATGGTATGTGTTTATGCTTATAGATCATCTTATAATTCGATGGCCATCCATCTTATGATGGCGATCGTTAAAGACTCCATAGCGCTCTACGATGCAGCCCATGCATGCACCGTAGAGGTTCTATGCTCTTGATGATGTACTTCCATTATCTACACTTATGCCAAAAGAAGTGAGATCAAGAGGACTCGCAAGGATGTGACAGATTTTTGTGGTGTGAACTGAGTAGTTCTACATATAACCATCCACTCCCAAGAGACAATTTAGGTGCTTCAGAATGCATTGGTACTTATGGATGGTTCGGGTAACATATATGCAAAAGAAACAAATTGGAGGGACTAGCCTCCATTATTAAGAGTCAGTTAAAGAGTTCATATATATGTTGATTTTAGTTTGATGGCAGTTTACTAAAGTACTAAAATGTTCATGCTGAAGTACAGGCTGGTTGTCTATCATGCATGTACATGCATGACACATGCCCAATAATCGCATCTCCTTGAGGGGAACGTGTGCGGTTTTTGCTCAAACAGTGCAAACATATCAAAACATCATCAAACATGAAGGAGAGGGGGAAAGACAAATTGTATAAACACAAGGATGACGACAACAAAATATGGAACCCGGAGCTCTTGTATACGCATAACATCCCATTCTTTTCCTTAAAAAAATGAGGAAACCAAAAACAACAAATAGATAACATCAATGATCCGATAGATCATTCAAAAAATATATTTAAGTATTGTAAACCTAAGAATTCATGTACTATGTGTAAAACATATATAATGGCTCAATTATTTCAGAATAATTAAGAGCTGGCATCTTCGATGGATGACTTTGTTTGAATTATAGAACTTTTCAGACAATTTAGAGAACATTGCAATTATAGCGCTCACACATACTCATGACTCTAGGGGGATGCACATGCATGAGTTTTCCCTTCAGACTCAACTGAGTGGAAATGAAACAAATACTCCCACCACCTCGCACCAACCAAGATTAAAGACGTCAAGAACTGAAGCCATGGCCTAATGCTGACAATTTGACCCGATATATATATATATATATATATATATATATATATATATATATATATATATATATATATATATATATATATATCCTATGGAATATGTGCCTTTCTATGGAAACCAACCCCCTCACAGCATCCGCCCCCATATGTCATGCATAAAGGGTTTCTTTCAATCACGCTTAGCTGCTATGTTTGACAGTTCAAAAGAAAGGTTATTGATTAGACAACTAGAAGTTTGTCATGCCCACCTTAGACATTAGTTCGTCTCATTTTGCTGGAATTGAGACTTCTTGTTTGGATTCACTTGGATGGAGGCATAGAAACAAACATCAGTGACGACTCCCTAAACAACCAATGCATTGAAGCACTAATACCTAGTGGAAAAGATGACTCCGAGACAATTGGCTAAGGTTCAAGGAAGTGAAGCCATGATGGGGAGTTGCCACATGGAATACTTTGGTAGCAGCTGCTGGTATCCCATGTCAGTTGCTTGGCTTTGTGCGATAGGGGTGGGTGAGGGCCCACTTGTAATATAAGTTGGAAAGTTTGCTATATGGATTAGTATAAACTATGCATAATTGGATATCAAGTTATCAACTTTTAGCTTCTTTGCAGGTTGGCTCTGAACACTAGTACGTCTTTCCGCAGGTAGGGACAAAGTTTATCACCATCACCAAGAGTGCATTGAAGAAAATAAAGGATCCCACCTATCCAATTATATAGGTACTTACTGACGCATATAGAGACAACATATTAACATTAACATAATACTAAGATATAAGTAATTGATTACAAGATATTATGGTATTTTTACGGAAAGAGCGTGTATTGTTTGGAGTACTGTTTTTTTTTTTTTCAAAGACAAGGTGGAGGCTCCAACACAATTTGAATAAAGAGAGCAATGTTGGAGAACATTTGTTGCTAAAAAAAAGAAGAAGAACATTAGTTGGTAGAGTGGATACTATATTTTGATACTTGTTCGTTAATTCAATGGACCAGCCATTCTAGCAATGAGAGAGAGGGGTTTTATTTAAGGATCAACTGGCAGGGGCTTCATATTCTATGACTTTTCAAGTTTCAATAACTCAAAATTGCACTTCATGTCTTTCCGGTGTAATCATGCACTTCCTCTCCTCTCTCTCCCTCTCTCTCTCTCTCTCTCTCGTAGATCTTTATTATTTGTCTTTACTTAAAACTATGATGGCACGAAGAGGCACATTGTTTGAATGTTATCACCTAGCTCTTCGCACATAGACCACATTCTAGAGGAATTACAACTCTCAAATTAAACAGAAATCTTGGTTTTATAAATTCATTTTTATGCCTTATCAAATATTAATTTTTGTAAAAAATGATAAAAAACAATTAGAATTCACTTCATAGAGGGGGTGAAGAAGAAGTAGTTCTTTCATATTTCTATGAAATTATAAAGAAATGATTGGTGCATGGTGACCATGCCCCTACCATCGCACGGGTGTGCAAGAGGGAGAGAAGCAACTAAATAAATGCCTCTTTGAAGCTTATTGGCCTAATTTAATTATTCAAAATAAAAAATCATAAAATGCATTGAGTTTTTTTAAAAAAAATAAAAATAAAGGGGAGTATCAATAGTTAGAATTGTTTGGATCAGATATGAGAAGCACCTCTCAATAAATTTCAAATATTGAATCTCCATCTAGATGGAAAGAGTAATTAGCCACTGAGCTATTACCGAGTTTGTGATGAGTAAGCTTGGCTTGTTGAGCCAAAAATATTTGAATGAGGTCTTGTACAAAGCAAGCCAATTGGGTTAGCTACCGAACTACACCAGCTTATTAATGACACTCAGCTGGTTTGGATGCATTAAGGGAATATTATGGCCTGAACAAGTCATCTACTAGTCCAATAAGAGTGGCTTTTCTGCTATCTAGAGTGGTGCACGTCCCGGTTCAGCTGGACCAATCCATATGACCCAATACATGAACCGGTTCTCTGAGTCTATGCAGTGAGTATTGACTCTTGCTGGGATCTGAGACTTCCAAATTAAATCTTCTAACCTTAGCGAGAGACAACTATGAATGATTAGCTCTAGGTTAGGTTTGAAGGACAACAAAACCATGCAAGTCAAGAGGTTGGAAAAGTTGCCCATTTTCAGTCATTCTTATGCCATACCCAGAAAGAACATATATGCACGACTGACCTAAAACCGGCATGGATGTTGGAATTGGACTGGGTTCAAAAATTCACAAGTGGTTTGGAAAGAAGAGAGGAGGGTGACTAGGATCTACTCTGGATTTGGGGTTTGCTGCCCAATTTTAGGTATTGTGATCGAATTACGCTTCGTTTCTTCTTAAAAAGATATTATTATGGAGCTCGTGTTATATGCACAGAAACAATTCAATCTCTTGCTGTTGTATGGTTTAAGAATATTGGTGTGATTTGAATTTGCTTGTTTTGCTACCACACACGGAGTTGATCGATTATTAAATTGCTAATTCAGTATTTGTGTGTTCAATTAATTTTTCATGTGCACTTAATTAATGTTCGCTTGACTAAAACATGATGTGCTAAGAATTATGAGTTCATTTTTCCAGTCAAGGCTGCAGCACATACATAATAGTGACCATATCTTGTCTTGCTTGGTTGTTCCAGTGCTAGTTGGTCTGGGATCGTTTTGTCCCTCTTTTCCAAGGTCAAGTCATACAGTGATTTATTCTACATTTGACCCTTTACAAAATTAAGTTTAGACTTGGACTCCTTCTACCCCATAGGCGCTAGTTTGGGTCGAGCTGGTTTTAATTAAGCTGAAGTTGGCATAGGTCTGGGACAACCAGGATGTGATCCGACCCATCTGATTCTAGTTTTCATTCAACAAAACATCGTACTATTTATGCAATTGGAAGTGAAATATAAAGTTCCAATTACAAACAGGGTCTTTGAGAAATTACAAGGTGTTTCTCAAATGATGCAGGTAGCTGTTGTTATCCGGTATTAATGAAAAAAGGAATGATTTAAGAAATGGTTTATCCCACTCCTAAAGTTTGTACTTTAAAAAAAAAAAATCTAAATCTAAATCTAACTTTGGAGAAGGGGTTATCTGCCAAAGAAAAACGGGCCTTGCATTATTTTCGGTGGCAAGCAGGAACAATTCCGTGATTCTCGACGTGAAGTGAGGCTGGGTAGCGACATTTATCTGGGATTGGGTCGGCATCACCGACAGCTAGCATCGAAAACAAGTCAGTAATACCGTGAACTAACTATCCCATCCTTAGCTTCCCACCGCTTAACTGGAAACCACTCTGAGGCTCCCGTTCCTTCACACGCTTCTTCTCAGGCCGACTTGGCAACTTTGAATTCAACCATTCCGGTGAATTAAACCAATCTCGTCGTGCCAAGCGACAGAGGAGCCCTTCATGCGAACTAAAGGAAGGCGCCCCCTAACATTACCAGCTTTTGTCTGCTTTCTTTGCTCCATTATGCCCTTCCCATCCCTCTCCTTCTTGCATGCTCCCCTTCCTGCCACCATCCAAAGCCATCCATGCATGCATGCATCTATCTGCATATAGGATAACCCTACTTCACCACATGCCCATGCATGCGTATGCTTGACCCTCATCACTCCGAGAGAGAGAGAGAGAGAGAGAGAGAGAGAGTTGTCTTTTAGTGTTAGGGTTTTTTTGTGGCTCGTGTCTTGTTTCTTTTTCGCCACCTACGTCAGAGAGGATGACATGATGGTGGGTTGATAAACTCGACCCATCTGGCTTGCTTGATAGGGTAGCGGGGTCGAAGCGGTGGGAGAAACTCAAGGTTAATTAATTCTTGAGGAGATGAAGACAACTGAAGAAGAAGGTTAGAGTGTAGTGCTTCGGTTATTTTCTTTGCCTATAAGTTCTAAGGGGGCGGAAGGTGGTGCGGTGGTGGTGGAGATGAGAAGCACGAGTTCTGAGAGATCAAGGAGAAGCCCTTCCAAGGTTGAGGAGGATGAGGAGGATGGCGAGGATAACTTGAGAAATGGAGGGAGCTCGAGCAGTAGCACCGTGGAGGAGAGCGAGCGGAAGGCGAGCTTGGGGACTGTGAGGCAGTATGTCAGATCCAAGAACCCAAGGCTTCGGTGGACGCCGGAACTCCACCTTTGCTTTGTTCATGCCGTCGAGAGGCTCGGTGGCCAAGATCGTGAGAGGATCGAACCTCTTTCAATATATCAGTAGTATCAGGATAACGATTAGTTTTTCTTGCTCACTCCATCCTTTAACTTAATTTTTCTCTTTTATTTGTTTGCCCCCTTCGAGGTGCAGGAGCGACGCCGAAGATGGTCCTTGAATTGATGAATGTTAAGGGCCTTAGCATAGCTCATGTCAAGAGTCATCTACAAGTAATTCTTTCAGCCCTTTTCACAAGAGAACCATCAAAGCTCATTTTGGCGCCATTCCTTTTTCCTGTAAACTGAACTTTTTTTTGTTGTTGTTGTTGTTCCTTGGGGTCTGGTTGGCATCAGATGTATAGGAGCAAGAAGATCGATGAGTCAGGTCAAGGTTTGCTAATTTCTCAAAGACCGCTCCTTCAAGAGAATCCAAATAAATTATGTTATTTGATTTATTGAACTAACCAGTTCTCCTGTTTCTGGATCTTTGCCCCTAATTGCAGTTATAGCTGATCCTAAGAGTGTGATGAAAGGAACGAGGCAGCATACATACAATCTTAGCCATCTTCCCATGCTACATGGTTTTCATCAAAGTCTCATTCCTAACTCAAGGTACATGAAGTTATTCAAATACATGCATGCACCTTATTAGTAACGATTCATTTTCAATTTATCTAAACACCCCATGGCAACCTCTTGCGACCTCTCATCAGATCCGATGGCTCTTCATGGGCTGGCCATCAAAATTGGGTGCACAATCAAGTCCTAAGCAGGGCCATGAATTCTACCCTGGGATCAAGATCTTATGGTTCCATAACCGAGATGATCTTCACAGGAAGCGACAGCCTAAAGAGCAATGATCAGGATCTCCGCATAAACGCTTCATCTTTGAATCGTCGAGCTAGCGGCGAGCTTCGCGAAGCAAGTGGGGAGTCCCAGTTGCTTCATAATTGCAGAGTGGGAACTACGCGATATCGACCAGAAGAAAGGGAAGCCTACTCCATAACCCAGCCGCAAGAAAGAGGATTGGCGACTAGTCCGGAAGGGGAGAGCTCGGCGAGATGGAAGGCTGATGATGAGGGGCCTGATCTGAATCTCTCGCTCAACATAGGACCAAGGCAGGAGAAGAAGCAAAGGAGGTGGGAAGAAGAACTGGATAGCTTATCTCTCTCCTTGTTTGGTCCTTCAAGGATGGAAAGATGTTCTAGAGATGTCGAGAAGGCCTCAAATCATACGATGTGGGAGGAAGAAGTTGGTATTGAGGAGCAACGCAAGAGTGACGAGTACTCTGGATCTGACTATATAAGTGCAATGTGGTGAGATGTTGTGGTACTTGTACAAAGAGGAAGGTCATGGCCAACACTTAACTCCTAATTTCCTTCCTTCACTTACTATTTTCTACTCATTAAGGAGGCATTAGGGCCCTAACAGGACCTGGTATGTGCCTTTCTTGTATCCCTTTGTAATTTGCAGCCCAGGATTAATAATGTTTAGGAGAAAAAATGGCTGCATGCACATGCCGTTTGACTGCAAGTCTGCAACTTGGTTGTGACCATTAATTTTCTTGTGTGATTGAGTGATGTATTATGAATGTTGAAAAGGTTAGGCATCATTGACTGTATCATTGCTAGCTTTTTTGTTTCCTGGGCTTGCGTGTCTTCCTTCTAAGCTTTAAGCCTTGATTAGATTGCCAGCTTTCAGAGTTTTGATTAAACATTTTCTCATAGGGGTGAGGGACCGACGTCCCATGAATTGTCCTCCTCTATCCTACTTTTGCCGCAATGACATATCAAATCAATTGGAGTCAAGCAGGTGGACTAGCATTCCCGCGAGGACACTTTTTCCACCATTCTTGTAGGAGGTAGTTATTTTCTGGTGGGCCTACGAAAGTTACATGCACCTCAGTTTGAACTATGTAACAACTCACATCCAGAAAAGAATTGGTCATAAGATATTATTGGGATTTCATCCTGTAAATAGCCAATGTGGAGACTAATTAAACACATGCCTATACAAATCTCTCATGCCATGTGTTGCTGGAAATTGGACCCGGGGGCGACCGTCGGCTGGAAGGGGGAGGCTCCGCTGCCCGAGTGGCGGACGGCGGCTTGTCGGCGAGCTGCGTCTTCCCAGAGGCCTGCAAGAAGCCGGTGGCCGGGCAGTCCGGCACCGGCCCTCCGATGCTTAAGTCAGCAAGAAGTCTATACGAGGAAGGAGGGGGGAGCGAGAGAGAGATTAGAGCCAGAGGGAGAGAGCCTTTCTTTTTCTGTGAGAGCAGGTCGTACGTTTGCTCAATTGGCCATTAATGCTCGATCATGTAAGT
The DNA here is from genome assembly GCF_051530095.1 of Phoenix dactylifera. Taxonomy (NCBI): domain Eukaryota; kingdom Viridiplantae; phylum Streptophyta; class Magnoliopsida; order Arecales; family Arecaceae; genus Phoenix; species Phoenix dactylifera. Next base: position 25,745,905 of record NC_143203.1, read on the forward strand.
CAATGCTATCATTGTACGAAATCAGGCCGGAGCCTTAAGCCATCGAAGAGTCATGCCATCATTTGAAGGCATGCGTATCTGCCGTAAGAGGCTCGGTGTCCGTAGGTGATGGAGGCCATACACTTTAATTGTTGAGTGAATCAGGTGTCTGCGCAGCCCATACGCATTAATTGATGGCAAACGCAAGACGTAACCCTTTGATCGTCTGGAGAGGAGATAACTTCAAGCTAAAGGGGGTCTGCTCGGTCAGCCCCCGCTCGGGGGTCTGCTCGGTCGGCCCCCGCTCGGGGGGTCTGCTCACCGAACTACGGCGATGTTTTTTCCCCCTAACACCATGATATCTTTGTAAGGCCAAGAATTTAAATTCATACAAATTTATTTACAAGTAATTACAAATTCTTTTTCAAGCATCATAAATTCAATTACAAACATGACGCCCGTACTTTTAGATATAGACCTGATCTGCTCTGATACCATTTATATCAAACCAAGACCTCACCTAAAAATGTGAGCTAGAAAAAATTATTAAATTTCTTGGCTCTATATAAGTATCAAAGATCTACCCATGCCCCTATAGCCAATGTCTGCATCAGTCATCACAAACTGTTTATCAAGTATATATCTCCCATTGTTCATTCTATTAACAAGAGTAGCATGCTAGCAGCATCTATTATAACCACAGAATAACTGGAAGCATAGGACCAAAATAGAGGGCACCCTCCTTTCAACTGAAAATATTATGATTGAACTAAAGAAAAAGGCTAAATTGTCCTGCATATTTTAATTTAGAACTAAGGACTGTAAGGCTAACATGTTTCTCATAAAGGCCTAAACTATATAAAATCCACCACTGAACATAGAACTTTCTCTAGGCATAATTTTACTCGATTTGTTTTGCTCGAAATTTACTTCTGCAATTCTGGCATCAAAGTTTTCATGAATTGGTTGGCGAGAGCTTGGTATGTTGCCTGTGATGGGTGGACGGAGTCCCAAAACATAAATTTGTTGGGAAAGGGACACGTTGGAAGAGCAGAGTTGCATAATGGTCCCATGTCTATGAATCCAGTTCCGCAGCAACCCAAATTTGTCTCAGTAAAACCTACACCCAAACATAAAGAATAATGTCAGAAGGATCATTTAGAGATACCAATAAGACGAGCATGCATGTGTTTGCGTTATTCAGTCAACTTTCATGGCAATAAAACTGGAATCAAAGCTTCAGTAAAGCTCTAGTGTTGCACCCATGTATTTTAGTACTTTAAAAACACACTTAATTAGTTTCAACTGGTTGTAGTTGGTACATCATAAGAAGCAAAGCAACCAAAATGAAATCAAAAGTGTCAACCTACCAGAGCCAGCCAATCTAAGGAATTATTAATGTCACTGATGATACTAAGCAGTGTAAGAATGTTATTATAATTCTATTATAAAAGCAAGTAACTGATAATATCTATTAGCTTGCAATCCTACCATATTTCAGAGGATGTGTGACCATGTCCATCAATGGATTGTATATGTCCACGTAGACAAACTTAGAGTTGGGTAGTGTATTGTTCCAAGTGCGGATGCTGGCTTGGAGCAATGCGTTGTATGCCATGGAATCGATGTTCTGTTGGTTGATGCAAGTGCGTTGTAGTGTGGGCGGACTTGATCGCATGGTTTCCAAAGTTACTTGTAACGGAAGGCATCCAAGCGGTGGAAGGCCTGCTATTGCGAATTTTCTTGCACCCACGCTGTATAATTGCTGCATTAAATTTCTATTAGTTAAACAAATATACTGAGATTTATTCCAGAAGATGCAAATTAAATTATAGCAAAATAACAAAGAGAATTTCAATTTTTGAAGGTTTTTTCCCCATCATTATTCTCCCGGAATTTGGTGTGATTGAAGTAATAGCATAACATTGTTATTTTCTGCATGACATGCATTGTTTTGATTGTGGATTGAGTTGTATGACATCTGCATCCTGGGTTTGGAGGAGTCATTTGCTGCTAGCTCTCATGGCTGCACTTGCCATGGATCAGACCCGTATTATTGTGTGTGCGTCATGTATGCAACCATATGCGGCGACGGATAGAATCATGACTTAGACTACAATTTATTAGAGTGATGCCATGGTTACAAAGATGATGCCAGAATGCAGGGAATTAATTAATACATGTTCTTACTTACTATGAGGAAAACCATCATGCGAGCCTATCATATGAGAAATTGTATCTTATACGTAACATGTGCACTATATGGCCATACACCATGCCAATCACTTCAGCTCATATATGTGGGCTTCATTCATCTTGTGCTCGTCTTTATGACTGGCCCACAGGAACAAGCTAAGGTGATCGGCGTGGTGCATGTACAGCCATGTTAGCGCACACGGTGCAAGGTATAATTTCTTCCCATCACTATATTGTGGTGCATTGGAGGGTACAAAGAAAGCAAACTAGTTTTATCAAATTTTGTTCTATTTCATACATATATACCATTGGTGCTACCATACCAAGTGTAGAATAGGACAGTTAAAATATTATTGACAACTAAAAGTTCTAGTCAATTTAATATATTATGGACACTGTAATTTCACAATCCAGAATACCAGTGCTTTGTATTTCAAAAATCAGAAGGACCTGGATTTTTTTTTTCACACTCTAGAATTAGAAAAATATTTGACACCTCATCACAAAATTAACTGGGATCTGAAAACTGCCAACATAAACTTCTATTTACCTAAACACAATATAATCGGGAAACAACTGGAAGTGTAAGTCATAATTCATTGATGGATTCAGGTCCCAACTTGAGACGCCAATTCTTGAGTATGAATCTAGCAAAATTAACTGACCAACCTACACAAAGATAACTCAAAAATAGGACCGACCGAACTGCTACCTCATAGTATCAGAGTTGGGCAGGTGCAATAATATACTCCTTGTTTCCCTTACTCTAGCTACAACTTTACTAAGTGGGATTTATTTTATTAAAAAATAAGTATGTGTGAAGCCCCTCATAATAAGTATGTGGCAAAGCTTCACCATGATCGAAGGCCCTAAGATCGTAGATGAAGGCTTGAGTACTTTGCGTTCTCTTTTTGTTTTTTTTGATTGATTGAAAGGGAGGCAAAAGCCACCCTTAATTTATTGAAAAACTAAAGAAACTACAAAGTCTTGTAGTCACAACTTGCAAGAACAGACAAGAAAAAAATAAAATAACAGCAGAATCACCGGAGAAAAAAGAAAAATAAATAGAAACAGAACCACAGGAGAAATATCCATGGCTATGTGAGTAAAATTTTCTGAGCATTCCTGCTATCAAAACTTTAACATTTTAAATACATAAATAAATAGAGACCTAAAGCAGGAAGAGGAAGGGGAAAGAGGAATACCGAAACAAGTTTCCGAAGCTGAGAAAGGAGGAACGTATGGTAACTAGAGACAGTAGTGAAGGTCATTCTTCTGGCTGGAAGCATGTAGTAGTTCATGATCATGTCATTAGATCCAGCACCAATAACAAACATTGCATCCCTTATTATCCTACTTGCCTCGTCGTTCCCTAATGCTGCGTGCAGCCTCCAGATGTAGGCTTCAAAGTTTGCTACCTGTCTCCCGATGGTTGTCACGCTTGACGTGGTCGCGGTGAGGTCATCCAATCCAGAACCCCCCGAGGCGAAGCTAGCGCCGGTGGTTAGGTTGGCCATGGTGAGACTGCGGTCGGAGTGAGTTGGGAGGACATCCCTGAGGCCTAAGGCGGACACCAGGAAGTCGGTGATGAGCTTGCCGTTGGTGAACCTCCCGGTGGGGACTCGGCTTGGGAAGTCACGGCCGTAGGGTGGATGGTCCGCTCGGACGAGGGTCGGGAGGTCGTTGTTGTTGCCGGCGTCCAGCGTGGAGTCGCCGAAGGCGAAGACGGCTGAGATGTTCTTCGACGGCTCCGCTGCGGCGAAGGGGTGGAAGAGAGAGAGGAGGGTGGAGAAAAGGAGGAAGGAGATGGCGAGCTTTCCGTTCTCCATGGCTTTCGGTGCTCGTGGTGCTTCCCCGTGCAACGTTTTCTTGGTATTAATATAGAGGGAGGTAATGGAGGAGCGAAGAGCATCTAGGGTGGGTACGTAGACTCTATCGCTGGAGTTTGGATTGGTTTAAAAGTTTAGAGCCGAGCGACGGTTGCGGGGAGCTCGCTTAAAAAGAATAGATGAACGGCTGTGATGGGCCGGACGGTAGATCACGTACTAGCTGGTACACGTTGGTTGGTTATAATATGTGTGCGTCGTTCCGATTCTTGCGTCCACCGTTACTGATGGAGAGGAGAACAAGATTTTGGAGCTGGCTCACTTAAAATAAGTAGATGAATGGCTGGGATAAGGTGCGATACATTGGATCGTTTAAGGTGTGCCTCTAAAGTTTGTATACGACTTTACTACTTAATAATCAGTTTCAAATACTAAGTGTGACGCTTCTAGTGTAGCCAACTCAATCCAAAATTTCTTGTTGCCACGTAAATTTCTTGGATGTGGATGATAATTTGAAGGTTTGAATGGTTGTAGCTGGAACCTATATATACAATGTGGGCCTGTGGCACTAGTTGGATTTTTTCTTTTATTTTATTTTATTTTCAAATCCTCTAACAAATAGCTAAAACAAACTAATTCCACATTGGTCTCACAGTTGGAATTCTCTTAAAGATTCGTTTGGCTATTTGTATAGAATTGAGCTAAAAATTCTATAGTATTCGTGATTGGGCTGTTCATTTAAGTATGTGCTGTACCAACCAAACTCCTCCCAACTTTAAGTCCTGCTGGAAAAGAATAAAGTTTTTCAAAGGCTAGGATCTGGGCTGAGTTTGAACAAATTCTTAGAAAATAAAAGCTAGATGAGCCAACATGTTTGATTTCTGCAGAATTTTCAATTCAATCTTATACGAATATCCAAATAAGCCCTAAGATATTATTTTTCCAAAAGGGATGAGATTTTCATCGGATGTGCGTCTTGCACTGAGGTCAATATCAACTTATCAAAATTTCGTTCTTCGGCTTTGAATATGGATACTCTTAGCGACAGTCAAACATATAGAGAAGTAGTGGAAAATCTTTTGATGTAATTCTAATTTTGGATTCATGTATAAAATAATTTTTCATATGTAGAAGAATCTTGCATGTGCAATACACATGTTTGCATTAAAAAGATGGAGTAAAAAAATCTTAAAGCCAACATAGTTGACTGTCTAAAATGGGCTCAACGATGATGTAATAACGTTATACATAAATGAAGTGGGGATGGGGTTTTGCTATCCAAAGCTTTATCTATGACAATCACAGATATTTAGACTCTTCTCATGTAGCCAAATCAGTCCAAAATTTGTTGTTACTAAACTCCATTAGCCTTCTTAATATTGAACGGCAGTTCTTGTGTGGGTATAGAGAGACAGAGATTAGATGACAATTCTTTAATCAAATAATAAGTATTTTTGCAATTTTGCTTAAAGTTCATGCAAGTTTATAGTAGATCAACTCCAAAAGTATGATATGAGAAGTCAACTATGAAAGTTGACTAAAGTTATTCTAACAGACATCTCGCTCTCAGCTAAATCAGCCAACTTGCCTATCCAAGAAGAACATTAGCTAGCAAGCTAGCACCCATAATCAAATTAGAAACAATTCATTGATTTAGCTTTGGATTCCGATCGTTGATCTTGTAGCTAGATACAAAGTAGAAAAAATGTGCCAAAAAGTCTTGTTAGCACGTGAAATAACAAGCCTATGAAAACATATTGTATGGAATAACAATTGAAATAAGAAATAGAAGGAAGCATATGGGTTCCATGACGTGAAATAAAGAAAGAAAAAGAAAGTGAGAATACTAAAAAGTGGCATTATTGGATTGGACTGCTAAAAACCATGGATGGCTCTAACTAGCAATCTAAATCTCTTAACTTCTTTTTTTTTGTGCCCATACCTTGCAAACAAAACTTATTGTACATTTTTTTGAAAATCCCCATTTGTGTATCTCGCGCTCTCTCTCTTCGACATGTTTTTGTAACAATGTGCCTCAAGACGGTTCTTCATTTGCCAACACAAAAAAATAGAAAGTGTAGGTGCAAAATAACTATTTTTTTAGAAAAAAAAAGGAAAATAACTCTGATACTTATTGACAAACTTATGTAAAAGTACAACTTTTCACAATACAAATTTAAGCTTGAAATGTTTTGAGGGTATTAATATAAAACATTAATAAAGTCATTTTATATGGCTGCTAATTGGGGTCGATGATGAAAAATTTAATGCAAGTTGCGGTATTGCCAACATGGAAAACATAGGATGCTTATACAAATAGTGACCTTTCGAACGATAAATATGCAATAATCATATTTATAAAAATATAAAATGAAAAAAATTTATTACTCTTTGCCAATACGAAACGTATTGTTGGGGCCCAACAAGGTAGCAGAGAAATCTCTCTGCCACATGGCATTCACTCCTGAAGCCGCAATGGAGCCGTTCTTGGCCCAGGGTTTCGTGTTCAACGTGGCAGGAGATGATTGCGTCAACTCAGGAGAGGGGCGACTTTATAGATAAAATCTTGGATTCCATCGGGCCACGCCAGCACTTGGTCGGACGAATACGGAACACGGATCTATGCGGGCCATCGTACCATTCTAAAGAGCAATCAATAGAGCCAAAAACTTCCGACGGAGTCGGCGAAGCATATGCCGTCGGAACAAAAGCATCTCTCTGTCTCTTATCCCCGCTTCATCCCTCTCCATCCCGACTCTGATATCCCTTCCTAACTTAAACCCACCTCTTACCTCTCCCCGCCCTTCTTCCCCAGATTCCCATGGCGGCGAACTCCTATCCTCTCCTCCGCCATGCCTCACTCTCTTCCTCTATTCCCATCTCCACTCCCTCTCTCCCCTTCCTCTTCTCCTCTCGCCCCCAATCACTTGTCTTTCGCAACTCCTGCTCCCTCTCCTTCGTTTCCTCCTCTTCCTCCTCTCCTTCTTCTCCTTCTCGCATCCATAGAGTCTCTACTGCTCCCGTCGAGCGCGCCCCAGCCCCGGACTTCGACTTCGGGGAGGAGATCGCCCGCCTCGACGCCATCCGGGCCCGCCTCCGGGAGGCGAAGAGCTTGAACGAGAAGCTTCGCGTTCTTGACGCAGATTCTAGGGTTAGGGATTTCTTTGCCCCCCGGAGGGGAGGAATTTCTAAGGTTTTGGGTTTTCTGGAGCCGGCAGAGGTGGTCCTGCTCAAGTGTCTGGTTGCGGCCGGCCAGGGGCATGTTCTTGGGCCGGAGCTGGATACGGGCGGCGGCGGGGCGCATCGGGTGGAAGGGAGCGCGTTGAAAAGCGCGTTCTTTGCGTTGGCGGGTCTTATAGAGAAGGGGAATTTGGACGGTGAGTGGGTTGATGGTGATCGAATTGGTGATGGTGGAGTTAGAGATATGGAGCCGCTAAAGAAGCTTCTGAAGACTTTGAGTGAGGTCGAGCAGTTTTATGGTTGCATTGGAGGGATCATCGGGTGAGTGTTCATTAGTTAATAACTCGATCTGCTTTTTGCTCTATTTTTCCTTTTTTCATATAAAACCCACCTCATTGATAATGAAAATTAAGAGGAGGATGAAAGGAGTTAGTTTGATAATGAAGCATTAAAAATGGGGTAATTTAGGCCCCTATTACATGTACTTAAGAGTTCTGTTCCCCTGGGAATTGGGGTCAACACCAGTCAATGAGAGGTCTTGCATTGGTGATGGAAGCCACGGACTTGGTAACTGAAAGGAGAAAGTAGCAGAAGATAAAAATAGATACGAGAGAGAGAGAGAGAGATAACAAAACTAGAGCACTTTTTATTAGAAATAAGCTTTCCAAATTCGTCAGCTTTCTGTTGAAATAAATATACCCAAAATTAGATTTTCTAGAAAAATAAGTTTTTCAGGCAGTTTCCCTGGAAACCAAAAATCGAAAGTGCTTAGCAATGTTCTAAACTCTGTCTTGATTATGTCCTCCTGATTACTTGATCACATTAAAGGGTTGCTGTCTAGTGAAATTTCTAACGTATTCTGTTATAAATGTGGATAGAGAGATATGTGATGATAATGACAAAAATTTGTCATTTAGGAGAATGTCCATCAATGTATACTATATGCAATGATTGGGAGACCATAGAAAGATTGTTGCTTAGTAGAATGTCCATCAAGTTATATTATGAAAAGGATGGAGAGGAAAATTAGGATGCTTAGCTTATTTTAGAATATTCTGCCTCGTGGGGGCTAAATTTGGAGATTTGTTACTTTAGATCTTTGTTTGATCAAAGCCATTTTAAAAACCTTATTTTGAGTTGTGCTATATTCTTTTTTTTTTTTTTCTGTTTTCTATATTTTTTTTATTTGTTTGGCATTCTTGTCTTTGCTCTGCATGTTTGATAAGACTTGGAAAGAAAGACTAGATGAGTGCATTAATTGAAGGTAGGATTTTTTCTAAAAGAGGTAGAGTTGAGGAAAGCCATTTTAAGATAGCTTGAGCATGTGTGGAATTTGGCTAGGAACAGCCTTTCACAGGAGATAATTGTCTAGATTAATTATTAGATCAGGATGGAGATGAAAGAATACTTAGATGGAAGTTCAAGGCATAAATATTGTTCTCATTTCGAAGGATTTGCTCCTGGACAAGAAAAGTTGGTGAAGTTGGGTCCAGAACTTAAGCTATGACAATGCTATAAGTTTAATTGTTGTTAAGGTTTGTGAAATGACAACTAGGTTGCTCTTATGCTTGATTGACAGTAGGAAAGATGCTTTTCATGGTTTTCGTACTCCCCTTATTATACTTAAAAAAATCTACCCCACTGCTGAAGGTAGTGTAAGCCTATTTAAAATATCCGACATTCCTGAGCAGCTTTATCCATGCGCTTATTTCCAGTTGATTATTTGTTTATTACAACAGATTAATATTGAATTAAACTGCATTTACACAGCTTGGGTTAAGTAGTTAGATAACTCATTCCTTCTCCTAATATTCCTTACCTTTACCTTAAACATGCATGCTGTATCCTAAGTATGTGTTTAGTTTGAGCTTGATGGACCAAAATATGATTAATCAAAATTTGGGAACATTTCTAGTATAGAACATGGGGATATCTTTGTTACCCCTGATATTTTGAGGAAACGAGATATAAAACTTTTATATTAGAATTTTAAAATTATTTATTCTCTGCTTTTGTTTTACAGGTATCAGATTGTGGCATTACAGCTTCTTTCACCCCCAAAAGTGGATAGGAAGATTTTGAATGGGTCCCCTCACTTATGCAAGTCATGGAAAAGCGAACTTGTGGAGATTCATGTTCCTACTGGGCTTGATCTTTTGGAAAATACAGAATATGCATCTCAAGCTGCTTTATGGGGAATCAAGGTTGGCTTGATATAATTCATATAGCTGAATAAAACTCCTCTACTTGTGGATATATGCTCTTTTTTCTATTTTCTCATTGGCATCTTTAAAGTAATTAATGAAGTTTCCATCTCCTTTAGGGATTGCCAGAACTAGGTGAAATTTATCCGCTTGGTGGTGCTGGGGATCGTCTTGATTTGGTTGACCCTGGCACGGGTGAATGCCTTCCAGCTGCAATGCTTCCTTATTGTGGACGAACTTTGTTAGAAGGTTTAATAAGAGATCTACAGGTAGTAGATCTTTGTTTGTTAGAATTTGAATATCTCATCACATTTGTCACTCTGTGATAAATTAAGCATTCTAGATACTACTACGTACTTGGTGATGATTTTTATGCTGTATTGTTTCTGCAGTTGCATTATATCTGCTTAAGCTTGGCAACTTAGACTGGATTTTAATTTTGACGAGCTTAGAACAGATATTTTTGTTATTGTCCTATTTTTTGAGTACTTGCTTAGTTACTTAGTGCTCACTGGAATATCCGGCTTTGGACGTACATAGAGTATTTCTGATGGTGGCCGTGCTAGTTAGGGAAGACACAGTATGGGGACTCCACTACACCATCAAAACAAAACATACACATGGCCTCTACACTATTTAAGGAAGTTTAAGATATACAGTAACATGAATTAATGTTATATATATTGTACAAACAATGATGAAAAAATATAAACCCAAAATAGTTTAGGGAACTATGTAATAAGAGATGAAATAAGAAACCTCACCTACCCAATGATATATTAAATTTTATTAAGTTAAACTATCTCCATTAGTGTAAATGTCCACTCCATCCAAAAGTTTGACTCCGTCCCTGCACTATCCTTATTTTTTTTTTTTAATTTCTTGACTTCTTGTCCCATTCTATTCTTTTGTGCCTTTTCCTCTCCCCCTCTCCCAAAATGCTATTACTGAGAGGGTCTCTATCCTTTTTCTTCTTATTTCTGTTCATTGCAGTAAACCTGGCTTCCTTTTCATCCACTCCATCAAGGGACTTTTGTTTCACACCTGCATTGCACTTACAGAACAATACTCTATCTCGGTTTGGCTTTGTTAATCCTCATTCACAAAGGAGCATATATACTAGTAGATTTAATATTTAAGTATGGGTTTAGAAATTTATCTGAACATATGTTATTTAAAGTCCCTTTTCTAATATGAAATGTGTCAGAAGAATTTCCAAGTTAGGAATTGTGATACAGGGTAGTTCAGTGCCCTTACATGTTGGTCCTTTGAAGGATTACAACTTCAGGTTGCATTTAAATGCTTCTATCTTAATATGTTCATGATACGTTATGATTTTCATAAAACAAAATTATTTTTGAGTGTTGATTATATTGTGCTTAAGTCCTTAACTGCCCCATTTTTAGAAAACATCTGACCCTGTTTCCTCCATCTTCTTTTTCCTGATTTTGTTCATTTTACAAAAATATTTTTTTTATTAAAATAGGAAAATTTACAATGTAAATCATAGAGTTTGATATGATTAGAATACTGATCTATTCAAATGTTGTTTAAATCTTATTTCATGTAGACAATGGATGTCTACATCTCACTTATTAAAAATGCACTATCCAAGAGTTGGCATGAACTTCGTGTCATACAAAATTGATGGCAAGGTGGTGCTTTATATAACTGACAGGTTTTGCTTTCTTTAGTTCTCATGCCTGTACCAGTATATATATGATTTACATATTATAATACTAGAAAACAAAAGTAATGACATTATTTTTCTGATATTTATGTGGAAGGCTGTAACATTACAGAATTTACCTAATCCTTGTTCCATATTTTAATTTTAATGTTATTAAAAGTTTTTAAATCTACTTATGTGAAATAATCTATTACACTATTTTATGAATTGTTTCATCCCAATGCTCGTGATATACTACACATTCTTTTTCAGAACTTAGCACATAATTTACAGCCTTTAAACTGAATTGTGTCAGTATAAAGCTAGTTAATCTCTATACTGAATGCTAGGCTAGAGAGTTCCTCCATTTCAAGATCTATGGGAAGCAATGTATAACCCCTGTTGCAATCATGACAAGCTCAGTGAAGAACAACCATGAGCAGATAGCTGCACTCTGTGAAAGACTTGGATGGTTTGGGAGAGGCCGACAAAATTTTCAACTTTTTGAGCAGGTATAATTTAATTATACTCACTAATTTCCTCATTTATGGAAAAAACCCCATGCTTTTGATTCATTGCTGTTTTGGTGTCTATTTATTGTTTGAGCCAAGATATGCCTATTCTGTTAAATCTTTCTCAACAATTCCTTACTTTTGTGTGCTCCACCCCCCAAGCCTTTGGTACCAGTTGTGGCTTCTGAAAATGGTCAGTGGTTGACAAGCAGTCCACTCATTCCAGTATGCAAACCTGGCGGTCATGGTGCAATCTGGAAACTTGCACATGACAAAGGCATATTCAATTGGTTCTATGGTCATGGAAGAAAAGGTGCAACTGTAAGACAAGTCAGGTTATCTTTTTGTGCTTTTGCTAAAGTGAACAGTTATTCTTTTGACACACCCTGGTATAGTTGTTATTCATAATCGGTACATTTATAGCATAACCATAACTGCTTTTGTGATTTTGCAGTAATGTTGTGGCTGCAACAGATCTAACCCTTCTGGCATTGTCTGGACTAGGCTTGCACTACAAGAAGGTAAAATTTATGGTTGGCTTTGGTTGGCTACATTTGATCTTTCTAAACTATCTGTGTGTATATACCTACATAAATTTAAAATAAAGAATCTTACATGAGCGTTTGGAAGCTGAATTATCATTCGCTTGTTACCGCTAACAAGTTTGATACATTTTCATAGTACCATAGGCCATTAATTTCCATATTTTGTCAAATTAGTTAAAATCCTTTTTTTTCTGAATAAAGCGATGAATAGCATCTCAACTACTATTTTGTCTCTGACACTTGTGATTTTGCTACTTATATTGTCTTACTTGTGGAGATTTTATGTTCTGCTTGTTACAAATGAGAACTATCACACATGCACTTCTTGCCTGATGTTTCAAGTGTTGCAGAAATTAGGTTTTGCATCCTGTCAGAGAAATTTAGGAGCTACAGAAGGAATAAATGTGCTTCTTGAGAAGAAAAACCTGGATGGGCTATGGTCATATGGTATTACATGTATTGAATACACTGAATTTGAGAAATATGGCATTAGGGATATGCCTATTTCTCTTGGCAGGTATGCATGCTATCTGTTACTTAACGTTGTGAAGTCATTTCATAGTGGCAGAAGAATCCTTTATGTTCTACCTTTGCATGAAAATATCTTATTCCTTGCAGCTGGTTTTGATTTCTCGAACTATTGTTATTTAGGGGTTGTTTGTTTGCTTGTAACTTGAGGCCGAGCCTTAGTGTAATGATAAAATTGCTCCATTATGACTTAGGGAGTCATGAGTTCAGTACACAAAAATAGCCTCTTTGCACACAGGGGTATGTTTGTATACATCTGACCCTCCCCAAATCCCGCAGTGGCGGGAGCTTTGTATACCGGGATGCCCTTTTTTGTTTGCCTGTAATTAGGCATGTTACAGTTGTGACCAGGTGATACACATCTAACATTTAAATAGATGCATTTTATATGTGTATCATTTTGCAATTTTGACATCCAAAAATGGAATTGTATGATGATGCATCGATTTAAGTTGATGCACTTCACGAGGTCTGCTATGTGTGTCAGTTAAAATCTTTTCCTATTTTAGTTTAGTGGTATATAGATCACTTAAATTCCTTTCTCAGTCGTCCTTGCCTACTTTTTTGTATATTTTACCTTGTTCTTTTGTCTTGTTTCACCCATCTGGTATCTTGGCATTCACTCTTTTCTTGCCCAGCCACTATATTTTGCATCCACCTAGGATATACACATGCTCCAGAACTCAAGCCTGCACCCGCTTCCTAACTGCTTCTTTTATTCAAGTGTTTTTAGATTACCTGCTTCCTGGATCCAAACCTGTACCTGCAATTACTGCCTCACCTGTTTCTGATTCTGGCAACCAAGGTCTGTCCTCATTGATTTCAATCTTGACAAAATATGTAGATGGACCATCATTCTCAATATTATGCATGTAGCTAATTCTTTTCATACTTATATAGTTCTTGTTCTAGTTCCTTTTGTATCATTCTCTATGGTTGTATCATGTCTACCTTTATAATGAAGTAATTTGATTTTCACTGCACGTCATATACTTTTTTTCTCTTATTTTTCTTTGTTTTTGAATTTGCTCCCATTTTATGTCTAAGCTTGCAGGCAGAGTTTCCTGCAAATACAAACATTCTTTATGTTGATTTATGTGCTGCTGAGAAAGTTGGATCTAGTCAAGATGCAAGTTGCTTACCAGGCATGGTGTTAAACTTAAAAAAGCCTGTTTCTTATGTTGATCATCTTGGAATTCAGCGTAGGTACATGTTATCGAGAAACTTATATCTGCTTTTTGCTTTTTTAAATTCTATTTCACAGCTATGCTCTTGGTCATTCCTGTATTTGCAGCTGCTTATAATCTGTGCTAATGAGTTGTATATTTATTATTGTAAAACATAAATTTCTCCCATCCCTCTTCATGCTTGAAAGCATGGACTGAGGCAGTTTTTGTCTGATATTTTTATCCAGATCTGGCAAATAGTTTCTCAGATTCGTGATTAAATAGTTGACTAGATTGGGTGTTCCCGTTAAAAACAGATATGTACATCACACTTCAATTTTTCTAAGTGAAGACATGTATGGAGCAAGGATTTAAGCATTGTTGGCCTGGGGGGCTTTTATCCTGTGCCATGCAGTGCTGCATGGCATTGAGCTGATGCAAATGTGCTGTGCCATGCCGGCCATCCCCCAACCCAAAAAAAGGAGGGAAAAAAAGAACAAGAAAACAAGATACTTCAAAGCCCTTATTTTAACCAAAAATTTGAATCAATGATCTCATATGTGCTGTTCCCATGCATGTGGGTGCTTGTAGGCCTGTCTTTGTATGTGCCTGCCACCACTGTCCGGCACTGGAAACCAAACCATACAATGCTCATTTGGAAGAACTTATATATTTGTAATATCTGCTTCTTATAAATTATTTATCTATTTTACATGCTTCTTTCAGTATTCTGTAAAGCGAAAAAACAAAAAAAAAAATCTTGGAAATGTGTATATTCTAGAAATCGAATAATGACATTTATGAAGCAATGATCTTGATTTCAAGTATTGGTGCATAGTTGGTGCATACATGCTGTGGTATCAGTAGTGCGATGATGACCGTTTTATCTTATAAAACTGTGGATCAGGATGTGTCAGACAATTAATGAGCACCATCACATTGATCATTGCATATTGACTGATGACATGCTACTAGTAATAAATTCAACTGCACCCTACCACAAAGACTTGGATGTTAATACGACTCTTATCTATCAAACCCTGATGGCCTGATCTTTTATTTTTTTAAAAAAGTTTTCCTTTATAACATTGCAATAGGAGGTTGATATTATGTATGTGTATTTTTTATTATTTTTAGTTGAAGAAGAAAAGAAGTACACATCTAAGAAGACTTACGGTGCGACGTGTTTGTCATAAAATAACATGCATATTAAATCTGAAGGGTCTGGATCATGCCTATACATGTTTATAGAACTCTGATAGGTTGTTAAATGGTTTCTTGTTGCTTGTCTTCATAGATTTTTGGAGAGACATATATACGTCTTTGCCTTGTATATGTATTTTTTGCATATATACCTTAAATATGATAATAACTATTACTAAAACTTTGGTTTTACCAAACATAGTGTATTTGCTATTTTCCTTCATTGGGCTTTTATTTGAAACTCTGGTCATATATGACTGAAAAATAGCTTGTCGATTCATTAGGTCTTGGTGTAATTTATGATTTTAGTGAGGGCTTCCAATACTATTCGGACTATAAAGTAGCTTTAGTAGAACTTGTTAGTCTTACTTTCTGGACATTGGAGGCTATTTTTTTTTAAAAAAAAAAAATTGTTATATATTCAACAGAAGTTTAGTATTCACATGTACACTCTTGCAATCATTGTATTCCCATGCTAGAGGTTTCTTATATAGGAAAATAGTAAATACAGTTATTGCTCACTAGTGTTTTCTAATGACTTCAGTTATCTTGCATTTACAAGCCTTTCTTTTCCATATGGCAGTGCTTCTGGTGGCAGGCTAGAATGTACGATGCAGAGTATTGCAGATAACTTTTTGAACACGTATAACTCTAGATACAGTGAAGGCATAGAAAGTATGAAGCTATTATGCTTGTGGTACCTTAATAAGATGGCATATTGTCCAGTTTCTGCTGTTTTTTTTTTTCACAAGTTTCTTTTTGCCTTATGTTTACAGATAAGCTGGACACATTCATTGTATACAATGAAAGAAAAAGGGTCACTTCATCAGCTAAAAGGAAAAGGAAACAGACAGAGAAATCATTGCACCAGGCGTGTGGACTCTTTTCACTAGACCATGCATGAAAGCATTTCAAAAATATGAATGATGATTTTCTGTTTGCTCATGAACTCTTTTCTCTAAGGTTTATGTGATTAGGACCTGTAGTGGATTATCAAGGTACCATCTATATATTAAAAAAATACAGTCATGACTTGAGTAAGCCTTATCCCTTCTAAGTGGTGTTCATTTGACATATTCTGGAAAAATTTTGTGAATTCTGTTTTGCCACATCTGTCTGCTGTGTAAAGCTATCTTCTTTGTCGGTGGAAGTCCTTTCAAATTCTTCTTCATGACTTTATTCTGGTTTCATGGGTCTCTCCTCCATTTTTTCCTACTTTTTCACAAAAATCATTGAGGCCCTGCCCTTTCCGGGACTGTGCGTTCTAAACTTCATTTCAGAAGTTCATTGCATTGGTGACCCCCTTTCCTTGCAGGGCCTATATACTCTTAGCACCAAAATAGTCATTCTCTAAATGTCTAAACTCCTTTAAATTGTAATAGATCGTTATTGAAGATGCAGAACATTCTTGTAACTTGAGCAGTCTTTTCATATGCTAGCAGTGGCATATGACATGAGTTTGGTTTCAGGTTGCAACAGCTTTTTGTAAATAGGGTATGTGACAAGGTTCGCTGTACCGGTCGGTACCGAGCGTACCGTATCCGTACCGATGGGTACCGGTATCGGTACACCAATGTCGGTACGGTCGGTACCGAGCGTACGGTACCGTACCGACACTCGGTACGCCTATACTAATGCGGCACCGGTACGGGGTTCGGTACCGGTACGGCGAACCTTGGTATGTGATATAGTTTTATTTCTACTGCTAGCATTATATTATTGACCATTAGAAAGGCATGATTTTATTTCTAGAAAAGAATTCTTTTGTCTTTTTCATTCCTTTGGTACTTCACTTTTGCGTATTGCTACCATTGTACTTTAGTTATCAATTGTAATGGGTAACAGAAGCCATGGACTTACAGGCGACATTATAGTTTGGATGACTAAGCACTTTAGATTGAAGGTAGACCTGCATGCATATGGTGAATGGATCTGATTGACAGATATTCCATGTCTACTAGTGGCCTCTTATATTTGTGCTTTCTGGTCTTGTATAATGTTAATATGCTTCCAAGCTTCCTTCTGTCTGTCATTGATTAATGTGCACAAAAGAAATAAGCAAGCTTAAAGGATACTTTAAGCAATGTTGCAGTGGTAGCTTTTAACTTCTAGGGCTTCACCACAGGTGGCAATTTACGACCAAACCCATCAACCTGACTGCAACTGACCCACTTTAAGTAGGTTCAGGTTTGGCATGAATGTCTTCAGGTCATATATGAGTCAACCTGCCTAAACTCATTTGTCGAACGAGTTAGGCTCAGATTTAAACCTTTGACCCATTGAACTCATTTTGACCCATTTAATAATTGGGTTGGGTCATGACCGGACTCGTTAAAATAGTTTTGAGACCTGTTTAACTTGTTTAAAACCTACTCAACCCATTTTGGACCTGGACTTGCATATCCTGTTTAACCCATTTAACCCGTTTAAAGCCCGCTTAACCTATTACGCGGATCAGGTTGGTTTACTTATTTAATGAAAAAGTTGGGTTCAAATTTGGATTTTTGACTTGTTTAATACGCAGGTTAGGTTCTTGTTGACAAATTTTTACCCCAACCCGTATCCCACCTGGCCTAACCTGATTGCTACTGCTGCCTTTGTCTATGCATAAAAAGAATAATGTATTCTCCCTAGTACCTGTCCTTTTTTTGGCTGCCATTCTATGTTTAGGGCTTGCACAGTATGTTGACTCCCTGTACGCAGGCTAGTGTCTTCTTGCACACAGTTATTCTTGTTTCTCTGCATGGTTATATCTGTTTACACAGTACTGCTTGTTACAAGTCTAGGGACTAAACACAAAATGGCCATTGAAATCAAGGGGTGGGAATAAATTTTCAGTCAATCAATCTGGGGGGTAGATGTCAATTACCCCTTTGTAAAACTATGTTGGTACTCCTGTTTTTGGTTTTGTATGAATTTTTATTTTAGTTTGTTAAATTATTATTTTTATTGTTATTTTTGTAGTTAAAATGTTTTGTCCTGTTTTGATACGCAGACGCCAGATGGTTCGATTTTGGATGTCATGCGGAATGCCTATGATCTTCTTTCATATTGCCATATAAAGGTTCCTAAGGTATATCCTGTAATTTTGTTATTCTTAAAACTAAAATACTTTAGTTTCCTGCGATTATCCTTCTTTATAACTTTGTAATGTAGTAAATACTCCTTTTCAGGTGTTTATTATATTGTTATCATTAAAGATCTTCTTTTGTGTATTCCTCCATCATCATAATGAGTTCACTGTATTTTGTTTTTAAGGACAAATCTGTCTCTGAAATTAATACCTGCAACTTTTGTGATGTTTTCCTTCTCACTTAGATACCCTCTTTTTTGTCTAGCATTTATCAGGGCACCATCTTGTGTTATATTCTTGAGATAAATTAGTCTCTAGGCATTTTGTTGCATGGGCGTAATTTACATGGCATATCCCAAATGAGTTGAGTTCATGTGAGCTTCTTCATACTCAAAACGTCACCTTATTTTAACCTATAGAGCTCTCATTTCTTCATGCAAGTATCTATTATAATTTTATTGAGTTTTCTTGTGATGTTTTTAACATCTTCTCAAACTTGTTAGGTTGAAGACAACAACAAATACCTGCATTCAGGACCCCCTTTTCTCATATTTCTTCATCCTGGTTTAGGTCCACTTTGGGAGATTACTAGACAAAAGGTATGCTCAATGTTCATTTGTTAATCTTATGTCTATAAGATTTTTTTCTTTTTTTGGTGAACTTTTTTTCATGTATGTCCTTTATACGGTAGTATTTGTTCCTGTTTTAATGTTAATGAGTAAACTAACAGACTTTACCATATGATATAGAATGTTGGGTTCTGAAAAAGGGAAATGAGCATAGATTACGGTATTACAGAGGTCGAGTTATGCCTATCGGAACTGCTTTGGTCTAGAAAGGTGTTGGAAGGTGATTGGAGGTGCAAGGAAATGTCTTGAGGGTTTCAAAATACAGAAATTCATAGTGCTTACATTGGTCCCAAAAAGTTCTGTTTTCCTTTGTATCTTACTGGGTGGTATGCTTTAATGCAGTTTAAAAATGTGAACCCCAAACCCAGAAATATCAGAGTTATGCCCCATCGTAATAGGGTGGAAAACTAAGCATCAGTCAGTGTAGCCCCATATTTAGTTATTCTTTCTTCCTTTCTTTCTTGTTGAGTAATGGTGGAAGAACCAATTATTTCATAGAAATAATGCATATGTCTAAGCACTTGGGAGTCGTCTCCCAAAAATTCGACATGAGACCTCCCTCGACAGAAGAATGGTGCAACATCTAGGCTGTAGCCCTGTTTTCATATGTATTGATACTACTAAACCCTGCCACGATCATAGACAGTGAAGGTCTCCTTATCATTTTCTGGTGCTTCTGAGTAAAATTCTATTTCATTATAGTTTGATTGAATAGTTTGCTCTAGATTCTTTTGTCTCATGCTTAGAGTTTGTGTAACTTTTCATTTTACATCCCTGTCCATTATGTTTGGCTTTTAGATTATGCTTATGGTCCTCGGTCCTCACTATATAAAAATTACAGAGATGGCCATATGTATCATAATAGGCTTGAATCAAGGAAATGCTTTACAGGAATTCAAGACAGAAATATACAACAGATGACATCAGTTCTGGAGCTTCTGGAGTTTTATTCTCAGATATAAACTGATTTGTATGGCTGAACACTTATGCTTTGATTTTAGCTAATGCTGCTACAAACCACTACTCTTTGCATTGCAGTTATAGGGAATAGGCTATTCTGATTACTATGCAAGTTGCATTCGATTCTTTGGCTAGAATTTATTAGTATCTGAAGCATGTTGAATAGGTTCGATTGGCATATGCTTTTGTTTCTTAGCCATGAGCGGTAGCGGTAAACAAATTGTCGCTTTATTGTCATAGATTGCTTGATTATGTGGTCAATGAACATTAAAAAATTTAAAATATATGTTTTCTCTTACTTTAGAAAACAAGTCTTCGTACCTTGATATTATAACTAATATCTTGGTTTTTTTCAATATTCACAGTTCTTTGGTGGCTCAATTTCTAAAGGTTCTGAATTACAAATAGAGGTAGCAGAATTTTTGTGGAGAGATGTTCAGGTAGTCATCACCACATATCACTTGATTTCTTTGTGCATCCCGAAATGAAATATCCTTTTCGAATCTCAGCTTGAAGGAAGCCTTATTATTGTTGCTGAGAACATTATGGGCTCAATTAGGATGAGTCAAAATGGCGAACCTGTGCTGCAATATGGAGACAGGTATTATACCATCACAGTTCAAGTTAACAGTTAAGTACTTCAAACTGAACATTTTATATTGATAAAACAAATTTACTTGTCAAAGATGCGGGAGATGCAAACTTCAGAATGTCAAGGTACAAAATAAAGGAATTGACTGGACATCTCCAAACAATGTCTATTGGAAGCATGATGTCCAGAGATTGGAGTGTCTGAAGATTATTTTGCATGGAAATGCGGAATTTGAGGCAACAGATGTAGTCTTGCAGGTGCAACAAGCAGAACATCAGCAGAATTCATTTGGATTAGTCTTAAATTAGAATTCTTACCTTCTTCCTCTATCCAGGGTAGCCATGTATTTGAGGTTCCAAGTGGTTGCAGAATGTGTATTAGCTCAGATACTACAGGTATGTGAGTTAATTGCACTTTGTCAGTATGGTGCTTTGCTCCATCTGCTTAACAAATCTAGTCATGTCACAGTACATAAGGCTGTTCATACAATCATACTTACAAGTGTTCTTGAGCTATAGTTCTTTTCAAACATGAATTGCTGATGATTCAAAAATTTCCTCGAGTAAATAATTCATGAATGAATCATAAAGTCTTGAACTGTTGAATAGTATACCATCTGTAAATAATTAGGAGAGTCATCCAGCGAAAAAGTCAGGAATAATTAAATGGAGAACACTGCTACTGCTATTATGGTGCAACCCATAAAGGATTTTCTTGAAATGTCAAAATTTCTTTCCTAATATTTTGCGTATATTGTTTTTTCTTCTTAAGTCCCTCCATTAATAGCTGATCATTTAGCCTGTGATTTTGTTTTGAATTCAGGTATTGTTGGTAAGTTAAAACCCATAAGAGAGGACCTCATGGATAGTGGGAGCTGGTTCTGGAAGTACAAGATAAAGGGCACGCACATTCACTTGGAATTGATAGAGTTATAGTGTCTTTATGGACCATTAATTTATAACTCCTTGATTTGCAGCTCGCTGATTGATGCAGAGGTCACCTTCTCACCTTCTCACCTCGAGCAAGTTCTTTTCTTGATCAGCTTAACATTACTTATACACGACTGTAATTTTTGCATAGGGTGTTTTAGAGCTCTCTCACTACATAATGTGTTCTGTCTTTATTTATTCCTCTTGTAATATAAATGTATAAACCTGATGCCTTTGTTTGATAAGATTAATGAATTCAGCCAATTTTTAAAGACCCATAAATTTTTTGTGTTCATAAAATGAAATTTTTGCCTGCTGGATTTCATCATGTTTAGCTGAATACTACTGTCATGGCACAGCGATCTAGCAAAATGATCCAGGTATTCCTTCATCTCCATTTATATTGAAAAATTGCTATGTAGTGTTAATACTAACTGTGCTACTGAGGTTAAAATCTGTGGTCTCAGGTTGAAGTTTCAGATGGAAGTCTTAGCGGCGTTATGTCTCCCTTGAGGACAACTTTCTCACGTGTCAACAATATAAACGTATTTTCAGTCGAAGGTTTGTTCTAAGGGTGTTTGGTATTGTCATCTTGACTCAGATGTAAACTATATTATTGCAGATTATTCATGTACTGAACCGAACAGTTCAATGTTCTTTAAATGTGAACATTCACAATCAGCATCTGCACCTTTCTTGTGTTTCTTTCTTACCTAAAATTATTTATTTCTTTCTGAGATTTGCTAGCTTGAGTGTGCTTCTTATACGCTATTTTTTGTTGTTACAGTAGCAGGATCAAGTTTGCATCACATTTTGAACCATATTTGGAGGTCTTCCAGCATTCGCACTATTCCATTCGCCACTAAATACACCCCTTTGATTCACATTTTAAAATCAGTGTTACAATTACTGAAAATCAGATTTTTATGTATCAGTTAAAGATCTTATGAAAACTGATGAAGATGTGCCTGATCTGGACAAAACTGTGAGCTGGTGAGACCGCCGCCATCCATCAAATCCTCTTTCCCCAGAATTGTCATGGGAACTGCATGTCCCAATTATCTGCACAAGGCTTCCAATCGCTGATTCTAAGCTGAAGCCAGAGGCCATGTTCGGTGACATGCCGTATGATCTGATGTTATCTGAGAAAATTTTGTTTGCCATTCTTCTGCTTGGAAGATGAAAGGAAAATATGACAAATCTGGGATGTGCATATTGGGAGGGAATGAGGGGAGGAATGGTGGGCTAGAATTCTTTCATTGCCTCAACGCGGGGGTATTATTATAAGGTTCATCCCAGCATTGCCTTTGAAGAACCTGATCTTCTGACGTTACCAGCACCAGATTCCTAGAGGTGTTCAAAATTGATTCAGGAAATCAGAAAGTTTATTTCTTTTTTTCAAATGTGAAGTTAAAAAACGTTGAGTTTTGATTGTAGTCCAAATTAAGTGTATATACATATTCATAGTAGTCATTATGTTTATGAAATTTAGGTTGATCGGAACTATTTCTTTGAATCAAGGTTGTATAGAAAGTCTTCTAGGGTCATGTGGATATAATTTGAGAAATTCTGTGCGCCAAGAAGTATATTGCTTTAGGGTTTTCTTTTTTTGCTCAACTTGGAATGGTAGATTTCTAAAGAATTTATGAAGGATTTTTCAGTCATTTTTTAGTTATATTTTCTAGAATAAAATTGGAAAAGCATTCACATGATTTGAAGATCGAGGAAGGTCACATTTTGGCTCTTTGAGGAAAATCGCATTTTGCTTCAAGGGTATGCCTCATTAATTTAAAAATAGTTTCTCCTTAGTACATTCCAAATTTATCTTGAATAGACTCATTCAACAATCTTTGTGGTTGACTTCACCATGTCCATCTCATGTCGAGCTGACGCCCTTTAATGGACCCAGTCAAGACTAGGTTTCCAGTCATGTTAAGCGGCTCTACCCTCCTCTAGCATAAATTATGCTTACCGAACTTTATAATTATGTTCTAAGCTAGAACCCATAAGGCTCTTGCACTTATAACTTTTTTTTATTTTTTTTTGCTGAGGCAGATGATTGATACAGCCCTAGTACTAATACATTCAAAAAAGCCGAAGCATAACAAATTCTGGAGCGCACTATGCAGCTTTCTCTCTCCGACCCATGGAGTATTTCTAAATAAGTTGCTTCCATTCTTTTTATGTTCTATAGACATGAATTAAAGCTATTTATTTTTTGTTGTCTGGTTACTAGATTAATGGTTTTGTGAGCAATATTTATGCACCAGGTGGTCTTGGTTAAAATAAGTATGTTACTTGATATAACTCTTTCGACTAATAACTGTTTACCATTTGCCATTCTCAAAGAATCCTTAACCATGTCCACATTAATATCCATATTAGCAATATACTCTTCTACCAGAATCCAATCACTCACCCCAAACAACGAGACATCCAAGCAACCTTCTCGCATCACATCAGCCCCACAATTTGGCAAGCTGCTGCAATGCAAGGGAACTCCGAATGCTTGGTTTTTTTTTTTTTTTTTTGGTGAAAATGGCTACTCACACTATCCTAGTATGAGCACAAGCAGCTACATCAGCATCTAGCAAACAACATAAAGCCAAAGGAAAAAAAGACTGCTGCATCCAGAGAAGGTCTCCAGAGTAGCGCGCAACGAAGGAGGCAACCCAGTCAGCCGCCTGGTTCGCCTCCTGCAGGACATGCCTCTGAAGAACCCAGCACTTTCTTAGCATCCGAATGTCGCCCAAAAGCGAATGTTTAGTTACAGGTAAACAGAAGTATAACCACATGCACACAATATCTATTTACAAATCCTCTTACAGATCGACTTATATAGCAATTCCAAGAAGAATTTGAGTTCCGATCTTCCTCCGGAGGAGGTCACGAGGAGCTTCCATGTACTGCAGGGGCCGCTGTCCATGGCTCTCAGGTTCATCAGCTCACAGGATTTGAGAGGATCCGAAGCTTGGAAGAATCATCATGCAATAGGATTGTGAGACAGCGAGCAGCATCTGTTGAGCAACCTGAGGAGGGCCTGAGCCTTCCTCCTGGCCTTGGGAGATCCAGTGGCAACCAAGCTTTGGAGAGAAGGAACACTCCGAGGATTCATCAACAAACGCTTGCCCATCTCCTCCCCTCCATCTCTGCACAGCCCCAGCAGCACCGATATAGAGTTCTCCTTTCCCTTTGGAGACCCAAACCTTAGGAGGTCCACAAGTATCGGCACGACCAACCTGCTGTCCCCAATCTCCTTCATCCCCTCATCGCACCCACAAAGAAGGGCCAGCAGCGCGAGCACATCATCGGTCACCCCGGCATTGCCGTCCGTCAGCAAGTCCACAAGCAGCGGCACCGCACCGGCGGCCACCACTCCAGCCTTGTTTGCGCTGTACACTGCAAGGTTGTAGAGCGCGGTGGCCGCGTCCCGCTTCCCTGGTGCTGTCCCTTCCCTGAGGAGCCCGACCAGCCCAGCGATCGCCCCGGAACGTGCTCCGATCGCAACCTTGCACTCATCCACCATCGAAAGGCTAAATATGGTCGCCGCTGCGTTCTTCCGTGCCTCCATGGCAACTCCTGTCCGGAGGACGGTGATGATAGCGTCGATAGCCCCGGCTGCCATTATGAGGATCTTGTTGCTGTCGAGGATGGAGAGGTTGAACAAGGCAGTGATCGCATCCTCCTGGGTCCGGGGATCTCGAGAGCCGAGCATGGTGACCAAGAATGGAATTGCACCGGCCTCGGCGATGATCCGGCGGTTGTCCATGCCAGTCTTGGCCAGCAACCGTATCTCATAAGCCGCCTGCCGTTGAATATCCGGCGAGCCGGTTGCCAGTTTCCCGACCAAGAACTCTGCAGTCATCCTGACGGCCTCCGACGCCGCTCTCGCGGCTGAGATGTGATCCATGGCTTGCGAGTATCTGCTGTCATTACCGTTACCATCCTCTCGATCCCAAAACGAAGAAGGGACGTTGTTCTCCCTGCACCATTGATCTATTAAGCTCTTGAGTGCGTAATTTGGTATCAGGGCCATGTGAACTAGCTTCTTGCCACTCTTTGGGCAGGTATGGTGGCCGGAGTTGAGCCACCGAGCTATCGAGCTCCGGTCATAGGTGTGGCCTGATGAAACGATCACCGGGTCTCGCATCAAGTCAAGGGTGATCGGGCACCGGAACTCATCGGGAAAGTCAAATGAGACAGCTGATGACGCCGACCAAGTCGACGACCGGCTAAGGTCTTTCGGGTTGGGCATAGGTTGTTGCTCAGGTTCCTGCTTGACTAATTCACTGCCGTTACGAGAGATTACTGAATTGGAGTACGAGACGAGAGCGATGAGATTGTTAATATTCGAGATGGCGACGAGGCCACCTGTGCCCGCCTGCTTAGGGATCTCGGCCTCCAGCTTCGATATCTCTTCTTGGTAGTCCGACACACTCCGCAACCCAACTCTTTTCATGATCTCCTCTACCTTCTTGCAATCCAGAAACCTTCTACCGGTGCTCTTGCTATGATCGCCGCAGTCTCCGGTGTCTTTGGCCATCACTTGGAAGAGCTCTTCCCTCAGCCTTAGTTCTCGGGGATCGACGAACAAGTCAGCCCGCCGGGCCTGCTTGTGGAGGAGCTTGACCTGCTCGCGGATATCCGTGGTGAGGTCGAGAAGGCTTAACGGGAGGATGTCCAGAGCCCGGCCTATCTCCTTGGCGCATGAATGGAACTGTTGGGAAAAGAGCTCGGTTTGGATGAGACTCCAGAGCATGCTGCCGGAGGTGAAGTCGTCGATAAGGGACTTGGTCCTACGGATGACGGAGAAGAGCTCGGTGAGGCAGAGGATGGAGGAGGGAGGGAGGGGAGCGTTCGAGTCTCGGATGTCCTCGAAGAACGACAGGATGAGTCTGATCCTCCGAACGGTGGACGAGAGGTTGCGGGATTGAAGGAAGGGAAGGGGCTCCATCGACGCCACCTCGGCGGAGACATGGACAAGGGATTCGATGAGGGCGGCCGAGGGGAGGAAGCCGGAGAACGCCGCCGGCCCCGGAGGTGGTGGGGGATGATCCATGGAGTCCACAAACTGTGGGGCTTTGCCTTCATCGAGGAAACCTCTAGTTCTAAAGTCTTTAGATTTGGCGTTGCAGGGTTGGGGGTTGGAATTTGGATTAAAGAAATTGAAAAGATAAAGAAGACTCTGTCCGTTTGCGTTTGCATGGTAGCTGCCGCTAGGGGAGAGGAGGGTGGCAAGTTAATGGGAAGGTGCCACGTGGAGCGATGGCCGGGAACGGGGGTTTGGTTATTACTTGGCGCCGGTTTCCGTTTAGGTGGTGCTCTCAGCGGCGATCGTTGAGCTGCTTGGGATGAGTCCAAAAGTACGGTTACAAATGGCAGCGCCTTTGAACTCGTAGCCCTTCAGCAGCCATTCCGGCGTGTCCCGCGGAGCACGCCGTCTTGTGTCGCATTCTGGAAGGTACGTAATACCTGTCCCAAAAAAAAAAAAAAAACCATTGTGGAAGCTAATAAAATTTCGTAATATTATGCTCATCTACACCTTCAACTATCATAGTTGCATTAGTATTTAATATATGTGATGGGTAGAAAAAAGAAAAACTTAAATCCACGCCATGGATTTGATAGCAAATAAATAGTACCTTGTCAACTTTCATTTATTATTTAATTTTTGCTGGTTTTTGCATTATTTTATATGCACAGTGCCCTCGGATCAAGTTAAGTAAACACAGATCCATGCTTATTGGGTTTCAAATTTTTATTTTATACTTGGTCTAGGATTGGATTTGATTGGAATTTGGATAACAAAAATATGCATTAGGTTCGGGTTTCGTGGAGATCAAGTTTGGTATCCATTGAAAACCAAACATTATAATTTGAAGAGTTGATCAAGCAAAATAATTCATGCATGATTTGAGAAGTGCATAAACAAAGCATTCAATATATGTTACAAACATTAAATCATGAACAACAAAGACTTGATATAATAATGATTGGCTAAAACTTGAAAAGATATACTCAAAGTGTAAGTATCCAAACATGTTTTTACAAGTTATCATTTTGTACTCAATATCTCTCTGAGAGCGATTCCATATATTGAAGTTTAAAAATTAAAATAATATATAAATAAAACTTATATGATATGCATACGTATGCAAGTATGGATGTGCATCCTTTTATACAATAAATCAGGTAATTCTACCATTTTGGTCCAGTTTATGAGTCCAAAGTTTTGATGGGTCTGACTTTGGACCTATATCTAACTCATTTGTCATCGATTCGGATTAGGGTTCAATAAGATTCAAGTCTGTATCAAGTTTACAGGTTTCAGCGACAGCCTTATTTATGCCTAACTATGCATAATTATATGTTATACACAGTTGTGCTCATCTAATACTTTGTTTGTATGTGAGGAGACATAAATGACCATCCAAGCAAGGGATTCCGAGTTAAAGATTCCAGTTAACATGCTTTAATCATTAGATGACAAGCAAAGCAAGGAGCAAAAAATGATTTTTACATGGATATCTGCAATCTGAGTAAATATAATTTAATAAGTTGATAAATAAATATTTAAAAGTTAAATTCAAGTTAGAATCAAATTGCATCATGTTATCCAATCTTTGGACCCCACTCAATCTGAAAGAGATCCAACTTAAGTTAGATTAAATTCAGGTCCCGCCAAAATCAGATATAAATTCGCCCAATAAATTAAAGATACATATTCCATTAGGTTAGATCGAGATCACTACGGACCAAGTTACACCTTCAAAAGGAAAGCATTTCACGTCTGATGCCAATATTTGGTGCATAATTGGGTAGTCCACGAGCAAGGTTTTCTTGTAAATGGGCGAAAGAACAAGGGAAAAGATGCTACATGAGTTAGTGATGACTATAAAGGAACTTCATTTACCTTATAATTTACATTATACAGTCATAACATCATAATTAAAACCATTACAATTATGCTTCCTACATTTTATTTCTGCTCAATTAATCAATACAAAAGATAGTGTCAATCATGAAGGCATGGTTTCAAAAACTACCGAAACATGACACTACGATCAGTATCATACCATTTCAGCATTAAACCAGCAGTCCTATGGATGCCAAAATAGCTCTACTTTATTGTTCGGCCTGTACCAGTCTATGACTACCGATATTGGTGTATATCGACGGCACCGTACTAATTCTCTTAGTCGAAACTGATCAATTTTTTGAAATACGGTAATTTTATCTTTTAGTATCGGTACCGTATTGATACATACTGAATATTTAAAATCTTCCGTAAAGGTCTAAAGACCCCAAGAGAGGTAGAATTGTATCTGGTTTTGAACCCGAAGGAGAATATTCTGGATAGAGTAAGGCCACGGTATGGGCGATGTTGAATCGCTGCAGTGGCATCGGCCGAGTCTGCTGGATTTGCCTGGTTTGCCGCACGCGATGCTGCATCAGCAACTCTTGCTGCAGATTGTATCTCTTTCCCCACTGCTTTACTTCTTGCTTCCTCGTCTTCAATTGAGCTAAAAATATAAAACAAAGTTGTTATAGAGCCAATTTAGAGTGCTTGCAAGGCTTCTTACTAGATTCATTACATTTACAATCTTTGGTAGAGGAGTCCGGCTACTTTTCTCCTAAGTTCATCATTCTCCCTCCGCTGTCGTGTCATCTGATCAGAATAGTGGGAGATCATGCCAGGAAGTGCATGCCCTTGTTTTCTTCTGCACCTAGAAACAAAAATTCTTGGTTATTTTACAATCAGTTGGGGGAAAAAATAGACCACCCCACACGTACAATTAAAGCACCCAAATCTGACAACAAGCCTAAGCTCATCATCCAGGCCGAGCTCATCCAGGCTGCCGAGCTCAGAAGACTAAGGCCAGAAGGTCGAGCACAGAAGCTGCCGAGCTCATCATGCAGGCCGAGCTCAGAAGACTGAGTCGAGCTCATCATCCATGCTGCCGAGCTCAGAAGGCTGAGCCGAGCTCAGAAGACCGAGCTCAGAAGGCCGAGCCGAGCTCATGCAAGCCGAGCTCAGAAGGCTGCCGAGCTCATCCATGCTGCTGAGCACAGAAGGCCGAGACCAGAAGGCTGCCGAGCTCCGAAGACTAAGGCCAGAAGGCCGAGCACAGAAGGCTGCCGAGCTCATCCAGGCCGCCGAGCACAGAAGACTGCCAAGCTCATGCAGGCCGCCGAGCTCAGAAGGCTAAGGCCAGAAGGCCGAGCACATCCAGGCCGCCGAGCACAGAAGGCTGCCGAGCTCATCCAGGCTGCCGAGCTCAGAAGACTAAGGCCAGAAGGCCGAGCACAGAAGCTGCCGAGCTCAGAAGACTTAAGGCTAGAAGGTCGAGCACAGAAGCTGCCGAGCTCATTCAGGCCGAGCTCATCCAGGCTGCCGAGCTCAGAAGGCTAAGGCCCAGAAGGCCGAGCACAGAAGCTGCCGAGCTCATCCAGAAGGCCGCCGAGCACAGAAGGCTAATCATAGAAGGCCGAGCTGACCTCAAAAGGCCGACCTCATCCACATGCTGCGGCCATGCCCTGCAGTAGCCTTACCGCACCATGCTTTGCTTGCCGGCCACGCCATGGCATATCAATCAGGGACCATACCCTGCTACGACTGTCAACGCCTCACCATTCCCAAGAATGTACTGCACTGCGCGCCACAAGCAAGCTCTGGCTACGCGCCATCTCCTCCCATGATGGAAACGGGCCATCCACGGCAACTCAATTACTTCACACGCCCACGTCCAACGTGACGGTAACCCATTAATTCGCCCAGTCACATCACAGGTAACCCTACCACTCTTTCTATAGAAAAGATGGCTTCTTCCTCCCAAGAAAAGATTTTGGACTGGAAAATACGGTCCATCTCCTTCTCCAAAATTAAGCCCCCCTCTGACTTAAGCATCGGAGGGCCGGCGCCGGAAATCCCGGCCACCGGCTTTTTGCAGGCCCCCCACGGAGGATGCCGCTCGCCAACGGATCGCCGCCCGCCAATGTTCGCCGGAGCTCCTTCCTCCTCAGCCGACGGCCGCCCCCGGGTCCAATTTCCAGCAACACAATCCATGCAAGATATTGAGTTAAACATGTTCCAGTCTCTTCACCCAGGCAAATTATTGAGCACATTATCTATTTTAATGAGCATTTGGAAAGACAACGGTAACAATGTGCTCAATGCACCCATAAGT
Source organism: Phoenix dactylifera (assembly GCF_051530095.1). NCBI lineage: Eukaryota > Viridiplantae > Streptophyta > Magnoliopsida > Arecales > Arecaceae > Phoenix > Phoenix dactylifera. The sequence goes on from NC_143203.1 coordinate 25,776,284, forward strand.
TAATGGTATCATTATAATCTTCCCAAGCTTAATAAATGGTAATTATAGTGACCTAAACAAGAATGTACAAGATTTCGTGAGAACTATATATATCTAGGAGACATGGCAAAAAAGAAATCAATATATATATATATTCTCTACCACCAGATCTATGCTGAATTAAAACTTCGTAATTAATACAGCTTTACATGTCTAGCTCTACATGAATGCTCTCATCATCTGGCGTCTGTACGCGTCCTCGACGTCCAGAATCTTCACCTCCCCCCACTTTAGCTTCGAGCACTTGCCAGTGATCCTGTTGTTGTGCAGCCTACGTACGAAAACAAATTTCCATGGATCTCCAATCTCAAGCTAATCCTTTAGAACAAAAGAAGAAGAAAAGATTAATGGTAAACGATCAAGGAAATTAAGGAAAAGTGTTCTTGCTTAAGCCCACCTTCTGAGTCTCATGGGGTCAAGAGGGGATCGATGCAGTTCCTTTGACGAACCACCATGCATCCTGGTTCTCCATCTCCCCGTTACTTTCGTCCGGCGGCTGCTGCCCCAAACCCTTTCCCCTTCGCGTTGCTCCACTGATGGCTTGTTTCTGTAATAAAGAATTAATCTCACCCAAAATGGCTAGCCAAAAGATATTCTTGATTCCTTAGTCTTACATAAATATCCAAAATCTCCTGCACGTTCCGCACGGATCTTCACAGTTCCTTCACCAAGCCGCAGCTGCTTCTTTTCCAGCACCCCTATTTGGTGCAACCGCTGCCTTCTTCTTCGCTCCGAGGACTCATGGACAAGGTCCTCCTGGTGAAGCATGCAGCCTCTCCAAGATAACGGCTCTCCATGAGCTGCAGCTTCCTGCTCACCCTCTCCAACAGAGCTGCCTTGGACGCCCCGTTGCTGAGGCTTAAGCTCGGGCCGTTCTCGAGTTGCTCCGCCGGACCGAGCATGCCCTTCCACTTGTCCCTTAAGCCATGGGGGTTGGAGAAGGATAGCTAAAGATCACCAACTAATAAAATCGGGTAGGTACGTAACAAGGGAAACAAAGTGGGCTGTAAGGAAACAGAAGGTGGACAAGATAAAACAAAGAGCTTTATATGCCCCAAGATTGATGCTCCCATGCATGCATTTTGTTGCCCACGTTCTTCCTGTTCGTCGAGAAACTGATTCAAGATGGTGACACATTGCGCAGTTTGGATCCCGACTCATTTTGTTTGCAAAATAGCTCTTCACTTTTGCATAAAATTCCAGTCTCCTAAAATTCCTTTTATTATAAGCTAAAATGCTTGCTGTCAAAATTCTAAAATCGTGAAACTCTTATTGTTACACTCCCCCCGAACTACTACCCCTCACACACTTTTAACCCTCTTGAAGCATCAAGATTATTCACTCCTCTAATGGTTTTTTGAAGCCTCTGGAGTCTGAGCTTCTTCATATATAAAGTACTTTACCTAGCATAGCGTAAGGACTATGATGATATTATCTATACATGGACCCAGTATAACATATTTAGCTCCTGCAGAGTAGGTTTAGTGTACAACATTTAATCTCAATAGAGTAGGTCCAGTATTTTCCCTTGCAGAATAGGTCCAGTGTGATCAAGTTCCAAAATGTCCAAAATAGAGTTAATCATGGATCGAACCTTAGACCTAAACTATATTCATTTTTAGTTAGGTTTTAGGTCGGCCCTATTTAAACTTTGACATTTTCTATGCCCAAGCCCGACCCATAATAAACTCTAGACCAAAGCAACAATGTATAGCCCACATTGGCAAGAATCCATTAAGTAACTAGTTGAGAGTCCAAAGCACGTACGTAAAATCTAATTATTTTATTGATATCATTTTATTTCCAAATTATACAGATGGCTTAGCAATCAACAAAATCCTCCATTATGCTTACATTATTTTAATTAACAATATCTGTATAGAAAGTCTACTATTTATTATTTTCTCATAAAATGTCATAATGAAAGCAATTTTACTCTATTGATGATATATTGTAAGTGATAGCAAATATCTTTCATAAAAAAATAATTTTACGAGAATAATATTCAAAAAATTTTACTAGTAATTTTCATAAAAATAAAATACTATGATGCCCTTAAAAAATGAAATATAATAGGATGCTTGCATCAAAAGATTATGTAATTAGTTTCATTTAAGTTGTTTTCTTTGAGAATATCCATTAATGTCTTATGATGAAGTATCTGGCCAATTTTTTTCTATCAATTTGACTTTTCTTATTGGCATGCATCTGCACATGCCAATTTACTAGTTATCTTAAAGTGTATTTCCTTAAAAAGAAAATAATTTTTCAATTTAGTACTTGCCATGTTCAATTAATTCTCTGATGTCCTTGTTGGTTGAAACAGATGCAGTCCAACCACCTCAATAAAAATGCATGCATCTTTCCTCCTATAGTATGTTTTTTTTTTTTTTTTTTTGGTACAACGAAGTCTTATATAGTGTGAATGAGGTCGATCGGATCAGAAAATAATAATAATAGAAAAAAGCATTCAATAGCATACTTCAAATCTAAAGGCTTTTTAGTTTCTGACTACCCACCTTGTAGCTGCCGACTTCATATATGGTTATCCGTATCTAAGTGATTTACACGTTGGATTAGACACCTGTCGCACATCTAAGCCCATTGAAAGTACCCTTTTCCAGGGTACAAAGCATCGGTGCTGCTTCAGGATGACACCGGCAGGGGAGAGATCCCAGCGCTTAGAAGTCACCGTGATATATAACGGGAAGAAAAACGTCGGCGGCGAAAATGGTCGCGGAGGTCGTCTTCCACTCCATCCTTCCCCCCGTCCAATCGGCGGTTTTCTTGGTCCGCCCCTCCGCCGCCGCCTTCGGTCGCTCTTCTCCTCTTCTACTGTGCCTCCGTCTCCGCCCCGCCCGCCGCCGCGCTCCCGCCGGAGCTCTCCGCAGCCTGGCGTCGATGTCCCCGGAGAGCCCGCTGTTCCGCGACGTGTGTGCGTCGGCGGTGACGGCAGGGGTCGCCCTGGGGCTCCTCCGCTTCTGGGAGGAGTTGGCCAAGCGAGGAGTTTTCGAGCAGGTCTTCCCCCTTCCTCTCTCTCTCTCTCTCTCTCTCTCTCTCTCTCTCTCTCTCTCTCTTCTTGGATGCGATTTTAGTTGGCTATTTAGTTCATAGAAACTTGTTTAAGCTAGGGATTTGGATAAATTTCTAGGCTTTTACATTCTCCTAGAATTTGGGGAGTTGGCGTGGTTTGCGTATTTGGCTGATAGAGTTGAAGCGGAATAGTGTTTGATCGGTATTCCCTATTTTGATTGTAATGATAAAAAATGTAAAAGTAAGTATTGGTGTTAATAGAGCATATTGCACTGCTTTATTCCCTGATCTTAAATCAAGGAGCTTGTTTTACATTGTGTTGCGAGTATTTTTTTTTGTTCAAAGGGACCCTAGGGTTTATTTTGTATATATCTAAGCGGAAAACTAAAACAAATAAGAGATTCGGTTTAGATTGAGTCCACAAGAATGCGACACCCAGTTCACTCTCAAATGACAATTTCAAACCACTATGTACCTATCTTGGGTGTATAGACAAGGCAGACTGGAACTTTGAACCAGCAAACTCGGATCAACCAAAAAAAGTATGAAGATTTTTTTGTGAGAGATGTGGATCTGTGTTGTACAAATTATAAGTCACCGAACTTTATTACAGCAAGTGAAGAACAAAGAAAATTGTATATGATTCTTGTAAGAAAAATCCCTCAAGTATAGGGAAAGGAGGGTTGTTCCTAACCAGATATAGTATCTTTCGGGTCCCAAAACATTTTATTCAAAAGTAGCCAATATTGAAAGCAGAACAAGAAATGTTGAAGTTGGCATGCCAAGAAACAGTTCAGTTTAGGAGAAATGTGATTGAAGAGTCCTCAGTCGACAGCCACTATGTCCACAACTATGAAAACTTTGCAACATGAAATAATAAAAGAATTTCCATACTCGTTACTTGAAAATTTTGATTCAAATATAGTATGTTCAAAGGAATACTCAAAAGTTTCGACTTAATTAATATGGTTGCAGATATGAAGTCCTGGAATTGGGTGATGCTTAGGTTTTCTATGGATTGTTTGGGATATGTTCTTCTCTACACCCTCCTATATTATAATTTTTGTTTATATTATAAATCATAAACTAAGATTAAATAGATATTATACAAAGAACTTCACTTTTTTTTTTTCCTGAGAAATGCCTAAATGGCACCGGATCATGTGGAAAGCTTGGCACCAAACCACAAGTTTTCTTAAAAGAAAGGAAGTTTACCATCAATCTAATTTCAATAGAACATATAAGCTGCACTTTTATAGGATCAGAGTAACATTAGCGTAAAAGTTTTTGGGACTGTTATCTAACGTTCGCCAATTCTTTAAGATTAAACCAACTGTGGCTAGACATTTATCGTTAAGAAATTTGACAAAATTGTCCCTCATCCATCACTGTACAGATTTTGTATGCCTATAATGTTGAGGCAGTGCTAAACCAATAAAAAGTAGAACAGGACTTGTGATAAACATGTAGTGCAACACAAAAACTAATTGCATAATCATCAAAATACCCTCGATGTATTGTGTAAATGCTGTCACCTAAGATAACAGTGAAATCTAAATGTAGGGCGCACATTCTACTTGGGTATATATATTGTAGTCTCTTTAAACATTATAATTGCATTACTGCAATTCTGAACCATCCTTTGTTATTCGAACTATGTTACTCATGCTTGCCCTAAGATACATATTCTATTGTCTTCTGTTGTATAGAACCTAGCCAGAAGAATCTATAAATAAGCAGAGATGCTCTTTTCTCCATTGAGAAGTGTCAAATGGTCATCCTAATATCTAAACTAAATAGAAAAAAATCAATTCAAATGCAGATGCATTAAAAAAGGAAGTACATGTGTGGATAAATAATTCCTTATTTTGATGCATATGAAATATTTATCTATTGACTTCTCGAGGGATAATGTTCTTTTTTCTCTCTCTAGAAATTGAATCGAAAGCTTGTACATATAAGCATTGGTCTGGCGTTCATGCTCTTTTGGCCTTTGTTCAGGTAAGTATACTTTTTAAGCATTTTTTATGTATATACATTGTGTTTCCTATAACTTGGTCCCTGCTTATTCCAGTTCGGGAAGCCAGGCGCCATATCTTGCAGCTTTAGCACCGGGGATCAATGCTATAAGGATGCTGCTCATGGGACTTGGAATTTGGAGAAATGATGCTATGGTCAAGTCAATAAGCAGAAATGGAGACTACAGGTTACAGTTTTTATAGGCATATTTTTCCATGCTACAATGAATCTGTGGCTCACTCTAATTATGAACTTATCCAAAGGTCTTTGCCTGCTTCATTGTGTATTAGTTGATGATCATCTTCTTCTAACTAGGACACTTCTACATTTCATATTCATAACCTCTTATTTTTGTTACCGTAGGGAGCTTTTGAAGGGGCCATTATACTATGCTTGCACTATAACTCTGGCTACCTCTGTATTTTGGCGAACGTCTCCTATTGGGATAGCTGCAATCTGCAACCTGTGTGCTGGAGATGGTACTCATACTGCTATTCATTTTTAAGCGCCGTTTGTGTTGTTGGCTATAATGCTTTGACAGATTAGTATTTGAGTATGTTGACTGCGTAGTCTGACTGAATTAGAATGGGATTAGAAACTTGGAAATTCTGGATTGCATGGTTTGCGGAAGAAATAGATTTTATTGTTTCTCTGGGATCTAAGAAAGCTCTTTGAAAGCTCCAAGGCAGCTACATAGACAGCATTTGTAATTATGTATTTGCTGACAGGTGTGGCTGACATAGTAGGAAGGCGATTTGGGCGCCATAAGCTTCCTTACAACCCTAACAAGTCCTTTGCCGGTAGCCTTGCAATGGTATTTGCAGGTTTCATAGCATCCGTTGGGTAAGCGTAGGTTAAATGTTTCATTTATTTCTATGCAATTCATTGTAGACTGAAAGCCTAAAGATCTTTCATACGTTTATAATGATGCTATCCAGGTACATGCATTACTACCACTCATTTGGATTTGTCAACGAAAGCTGGGACATGGCCCTACGCTTCTTTTTCGTGTCTCTAGCTGCAGCATTTGTGGAGTCGCTTCCCATCAGTTCCGAGCTGGATGACAATTTGACAGTTCCCTTTACTTCCCTATTGTTTTCTGGCCTTGTTTTTTAGTTCTGCATGAGAACCTTGGATCTAATGTTGTATACTACACAAAAATAATGTGCCTACATGGATGTAGTATGGTGCATGGAGATTGTTTGAGAAATCGCAGGTGTTGGCGATTCTTCTCTAATGGCAGCTTCTGAGCAGCAATTCAGTCGATGCTTATCAAAATCAATAGACTAAAAACAGTCATCTTGTTTTAATGTGAAAATTGATCTGTGAGATTTTATAAATGTAACACCATTGCACCAAACATTGAAAGGTCTGGAAGGAACAACAAATTATGTTACATTACCACGTTCAACTCAAATAACTGCATGTCAAGTTTCAACAGCTGCAGCAAATGCTCCGGTATTTTATCCAAGCTTATCAAATTCATATCTGCTTATTAATAATTGAGAAATCTTGCAGACAATATGTTCTTTAGGCTACTATCCACGCTTTGGGAGATTTGGTTAGATGATTCTTTTCAATTAAGTTCTCTTTATGTTCATCACTTATTACCCTGGGTAGAACATTAGTTCGTTGTTACATAAAACTTTATTAAATGGAAACTAATTGCATGTGTAAATGTGGAAAAGAAAATTTTCTTTTTGCATTTAAGTTCAAATCTCCTAATTTAACTAATCTATCTCTATTCTTATCCATCTAAACGAAGCCCTCCATGTTTCTGTCTCATAAAACCACTCGACCTTCTAACAATTCTTAGGCTATCCTTCTTTCTCCTAAAATTATTCGCGCCCAAACCTCCCCTCTTTAAATTATTCGCGCCCAAACCTCCCCTCTTTAAATGACCCCAATAACCACCATTTCTAGTTAGTGTCGGTCTTCTTTTTTCCTTTCCTTAATGCAATCCTTCGGCAATATTTCTTTATTTTGCTAATTTGTTTCTTCTTTTTATTTTTATAAATTATTATAAAATATCTGTATTTAAATTTTTCACAATCTTAATTTTATACTTAAAGTTTTTTTTGTATTTCTACACTTAGATATTTTAGTTCTCTCTGTTGCTTAAACTTTTTTTATTCCTGTTTTTGTATGTCGAGCATAATATTCATGGCTTTTTTTATTGTTCTTATACTCTAATATGCAATTTCTATTTTCTGTTTTTACTGATTTCATATTTCTTTTTCTTTACATTTTTGTTCTTAGAAATTTCATTTATTTCTTTCACTTAGTAAAATTATTATTTATTTAAGTTTCATTCAAGTTATTATATTTTTAAATTTATGTTTTATCATTTAAAATATTATTCTATAGTTTCTTTTTCTATTAATCAACCTTTGCATTCTTATAAATTATATCATATATTTTAATATTTAAGTTAAAATTTTCTATTAATTTGTATCAACCAAGATATTATGTTTTTTATTATTATTTTATAGCTATTAAATGTACATGTATGCGATGTTTCTAAAACCCAAAGGAGGGGCCTTTTTCTAGCCATTATTTCTTTAGTCAACCTAGTACTGGAAAAATATCTTGAGGTTAATCAATTCATCAAAAGTGAGGAGAATAAAATCATGAATATTTTCTACTCCTTATTTTATCTTTTGGGGTGGAGGTTCAAAAAATATTTGAAAAGAAACGAGATTTCAAGAAAAAAATTGAAACTATGGCCCATGCAGGTAATATTTTGAAAGAATTGACATGGGTATTTAAAATGATTGAGATTGTCATCTAAATAGTGGAAATTGATTTTTCTTAAAAAAGGAAAAATAAAAATTATGGCCCATCAGGTAATATTTTGAAAGAATTAAGATTTATATATTAAAAATGATTAAAGACTGTCACCTAAAAATTTGGCCCATGCAGGTCTCGAACCTGCGACCTTCGCGTTATTAGCACGACGCTCTAACCAACTGAGCTAATAGGCCAATTAATAGATGTATGCTGAAAATTTAAATAAAATAGTAATAAATTGTAACCATTTTTTTATTAAAAAATCAAGTAGCAAATAGGTTGCGCAATTGAGGATGCCCCTATCCCAAACAGCTCTTAATCTCTTGACATGAAATCCTGATGATTAATAAAGACTAAATTTGAACTAAAAATCTCTCAGTAGAACAACCATGATGCCAATTTGGAATTGGCACTTCCATATGCATGCCACTTCCACTGATTGAATGAGCCAATCTTTTAATCGGAAGAATAAAGACCTAAATACTGAAAGCTTAAAGAAATCCTCAAGAAAGCAAACCTACATGCAAGCATTCATGGATCAAAGAAAGATGCGCTTATAGGGGATAATGCAAACTCTCGAGCAGGTGAGCATATCTATAAGTGTCCACATATTACTGAACCATACATGGGCTATGGGCATAAAAAGACACCATCACTTCCACTATCGAAAAACGGAAGAGCACTCCCACATCCAAGCTTACCTCTGGCATCTCAATCATAATGGAGACCATACAAGTGATATAACGCGACAAGTGGTTGTCTGGCTAATGCTAGGTTGACAGCTCCCAAAATTATTATGCAAGTCCAGCCAAAGAAAGTTGTGGGCTTCAAATCGATCGGCAAGGATAGATTTTCCTCAGCAAAGATCCGAGTTCTTGTGGTCTCTTGAGCACTTTAGATTCTCGCCACTCTCTTATCTTACACAGGCTAGCTCCATATCCCCCATTAGGAAAAGAAGATAGCCAAGCGAGAACCAACACATTCTGCCAGGCAGCTAGGTGACTAGCATAATTCGATTTCAGATCCTCAGTGCAAAGTCACCTATCAAGAGGAATTGGGCTTCTAATTAATAATTTTCATACACAAAGATAAACAGAATCTATCAAACTTGGAGCCATGGAGCCACCAAAGCTCCTCAAATGGGAGACACGAGTTACAATGGAGCCCTCACAGCATTGCAAAATGGCACACACCTCGTATTCCCGTGAGAGACATCAGTCTGCTGGGTCTGCACACTCTAATGGGTGCTCCGCCATGAAACCTTGCTCGAGGCCAACGGCTCGGACCTCGTTCATGGACTGTGGTACATCGCCGAGCCCACACGGGCCTGTCCTTCGCCGTGCTCCGCCGCGTCCGACTCCTCCCGTCGAGCCCTTCGTCGGCGTCTCAGGTAAAGGCAGAGCAGCGGGCAGGATAGGAAGAGAGCAAAGAGCGCGACCAGAACCAGCAGCATGATCTCTCCATGCAAGATATAGCTTTTATCCTTCGCAGCCTTTATTTTGCCCGGTTGACTGGGAGCCGTCGCAACTGATGACGCGTAGCCCATACTCGTGAGAAGCCAGGCTCTCTCCTTGTAATCCTCAGTGGGTGGGAGAGGACGTACGGGCCGGGTCCCTAGAGTTTCAGATGACTTCTGTCTTCACCTTATTCTATCACTCTCTTCTCCTCCTACTTCTCACTCTCATCATGCGGAGGAGGTGTATATTAGAGAGGTGAGAAGCAGGACCTACTTTCTCGATGGAATCCAAGTTTACAAATCAAAGAAGAAAGAAGGAAAAGGGCTTCAATAATGCAGAACTTGCTTCAAATACGTGGGTGACTTTGACGGTGAGATCCCGAGAGGGATGCTAAAGGGCTCGGCGGTACGTTGCTCGGATCATACAGGGCTGATTGTAGCCAGAATTTTGATCTCCGATTGAGCTCTAAAGATAAAAATTTTTTCATGCTTGATAAAAAATAAAAATAGTTACTAAAATTTATTTGTTTATTTATTTTTGAGATTATGTGCTGCATCTGGATTCTCTATCGGTGTTTGTACCCTATCAAGAGGTGTGGCCCTCCCTAAGTACATAGATTTCGGATCATTGGATCTGGGAAGGTATATACCACCAACCATTTATTGTTTTGTTCTTGGGGAGGCCAGACCTCCTCCTCCTCCTTCTGCTTCTTCTTCTTCTTCTAGCCAAGGAATCGAACCAGAGCAAATTTATTACTGCTGGCCATTGGGTACTTTTGTCAGTCACCAGCCATGTCGTGCAATAACTCAGTCTGGAAGGTTACCGCTAGTGCTGCCATCCGGGATATGTCATTTTCTGCCCCCTCTGATTCTTAGATATTTTTGCGACGAATACGTGGACACGAGACATCTAAAACAGTTTGAACTTAAGATTAGAGGCAGCCATGAAGAGAAATGCTCAGCAAATAAGGGTACCACAAGCTGACTCCAAGTGGTTTGAACAATTGCTTGATGATTTTGGCCATGGTGGTGTTCTAAATTGGGTTTTCTACATCGATCGGATGGATGGATTGATGCTATGCAAATATTGTCAAAAGAATTTTTCCATATGGTTAGGGGCTCAAGCCTAAGGTTTAAATCTCGGTCTTCCTCACTTGACGCAGCTTTTTGATACTTAGTAACAAATGTATTATATATGAGGCGTACTCTAATACTATTTGTAACAATCTATTACCTTGTATTATTTATATTTCTTAATCTTATATAAATGTCTAACATCTCCTCAACATATAACTAATATGAGAGTAAACAAATATTTCTATAGTTTCTCACATATCCTCTCCTTAAGCCCGGGCATCCTCGTTAGAGTAAGATTCTAATATCAAACATAAATAGTCAAATCATAAACCTCCTGATAAGCTCCAGGGCAAATCCTAAAACGACATATGCTGCAATTTCTCCTGGCCTATATGGGTAATAGGCAGAGTCAATTTTGCCACCATTTGTAGCAATAGAGAACCTCATCCAAAAAATTTAGACAAAATTATTTATTTTATTCTATATAAGTATTTAAGATGTTTCCTGCACGGATCCCTATATATTCCCTATTGTGCGATATCTGGGATATGGCCGAGGGTATGGAGTTTCAGGCCAGGCATGTCTTTAGAGAGGCGATTGGGGTCGCAGACTGAGTGGTCTCGTATGTAGCCGACCACTCCAGGAGTACCCTATGGAGTGGGAAGAGGAAGTTGCCTACGGCACTTCGTGATTTGCTATTTTCTGATTTTGTTGGATGCATTCGTACTAGATCTGTATGAATCATCTGATTAACCAACAAAAAAAAAATAAGAATATTTATATGTCGGACCGGATCGTAGGGCATTTTTTTTCTGGCCCTTTGATCAAAGTTTATTCGGGCCGCATCATCGGGCCTCATCGTCGGCTCAGCCCACAACTTAAACCGAGCATCTTTCCACGGCCCCGGTTCTCGTGCGTGTTGGTCTGCACTAAATTTTGTGCGCCTCGCAAAACCCTAGACAAAACCCCTTCCAAGAAGAGGGAGAGAGAGCAGAAGGCCGACGACATTTCGAAGCTGCAGCAGCCGTTCGATCTATCCCCAGGAGGATGCCGAAGTCGAAACGCAACCGACCTGGTGGGATACTACGAATCATCAAACCATTTCTTTTCTTTCTTTTTTGTATGTTTTTTTTATGTGGATATTTGAGGGCCTATAGCTTGATCTGTGGTTCTGTTCTGATCTTAGTCGTCAACCTCCAAATATTTTTATAGTTCAAGAACTGTTTTTTTTTTTTTTGTTTGGAATTATGGTACTGGAACAATGCCTTCTGAAGTTCCACCTGAAAGAGTTCTGTTTTTTGAAGTTCCATCTATTGAATTCAATTTCGGAACTTTCTTGGTGTTAGAAGACTTTGTAGGAAAACTCTGTTCGATTTCAACGAACTATAGCAATGAATGGGAGAATTCGGTATAGGAAAAACAAGAAACAAAGAAATTAGAAGTGTTGTCCTCAGGACCAGCATGAATGCACATGTTGTTTTTGGGTGTACCTTGGTCTAACTTTTTTTTAATTTTTGCATGATTCTGGTATTTGGAGGTTCAGATTGCCTACTCTCGCCTCCGGCTTTTGGGATAAGTGATGAAAGATGTATGATCTAAGAAAAAATCATAAGAAGTTAACATCCTGGAGGAGTATTGGAATTAACTTGACCTCTCTTTGGGGAAATTTGGATCGGAAGTATAACACCGGCGCTCCCATCTACTTACAAAGAGTTCTGTGGTTAAGTTTGCTTTTGAGGACAATGTTTCAATGTTTTATTGGCTCGCAGGAACCCATATATTTTGTATTGGTTTGAAGTACACACTTTAATACAAAGTAGCTTGTTCAATCTTTACAATTGGTTTCATTTAAGACTATCTTTTGGGTGTTCACATTCAAAAAGTAGTTGACTTTCTGCCAACCACAATGAATAATCAAGAAAGTCAACCATAATGAATAATCAAGAATATTATATGGATCATAATTTTTAAATAATTGCTTATTCATGATACTTGGAGGGACCATGATTAGCCACTTGTCAAGAGGTCCCATATCGGTAGTTTGTTCCCGGAATTGACTACCTAGAAGAGTTATTTAGACAAAAAGAGTTATTCAAGGACTGAACTGCTGGCAACTGCTACCCAAGGGAAATTATTTTTGGAAATAACTTCCTCTTTCATGATAAAAGGCTGCAAGAAGACTTCATTTGGGACAGTTGACTTCTACGACAATTAGAAAGGTTTTCTATACTGAATGGTCTCCCTTAGTCCTTTATCATAGGTTTAGGATTCTTCTCAAGAGCGGAGATCCGTCCTACTAAAGGATATATTGGTTTTTCCCAATCATATATATTAGATGAATCTGGATATCTGAATTGAGATTGATTGAAGGTTGATCTGTTCCCATTCGTTTAATCTTGTTCATTTGTTTGGTGCTTTTTGTACTTTTTGCTTTTGTTTTAATCACTCAGCGAATTAAGTCCTTGCATCAAGGCAAAATAAAGCCATCTCTCTCATCAACCTCTCCCCAACTAGAATCAATCATGAGAGAATATAATGTACAAACATTGGATTATTATGAAATTCTTTTTTCCTCTTTCCCTATCTCGCATGCAAAGTATAATTGCTTTTCTGATGTTTCATATGCAGTGACATTGTCCAAGACAAAGAAAAAGGGTAGAGAGCATAAGGAAGCGATAGTGAATGGTATAAAGCAGGCGCTGGAGGATTACAGTTCTGTCTATGTGTTCACTCTTGAGAACATGAGAAATCTGAAGTTTAAGGAGCTCAGGGAGCAACTGAAATCTAGCAGCAGGTACGTGAAGTAGTTTTTCTTTTTTTAATTTATATTATGCCTCATACTTCTGCAGTTCTACTCTTCTGTCTGAATACAAAATATGAACCTAATTACTTGATGTACACATACTGCTTTTTCTTGTTTTGTACTCAAAAGAACACTAATATATCTTACAATTGAGTTAAATTTTACTATAAGTCCCTAGTCATTCCGTGATAGCTCAGAACCACTTTAACTAGTCCCTTACTGAAACTACCATTTATTTGTTTTTCAACTGGAATGTGTATATAAGGCAGCAAATATTCCATAGTTTTATCCAGATGTTCTTGACTAGTGTATCCACTCATTCTGCTACATGTTAGTCATTAATGTGCATCATTAAACTCTTGTTAGCAGATTTTTTCTTGGGTCGAATAAAGTCATGCAGGTTTCCCTGGGCAGATCAGTAGCTGATGAAAACAAGCCAGGCATTCATAAACTTTCTAAGGTTGATTTTTTTTTTGCTTGCAATGTTTGAGGACTTTTAGTATTCTCACCAGTGCTTATGAAAATTCCTATATTATTTTCAGTTTCTTCGCGGTGGTACTGGACTTTTGTTCACTAATTTGGAAAAAGAGGAGGTTCAAAGGTATTTGCTTTCTTTCTTTTTGTTGCACATGATAGTGATGCTCTACCTCACATCTCTTAACGAACTTATGGAGCACATCTTTTTTAATTTAAAGATATCATCCTGATATTTTATTTTATTTAAATGCAAACGAGATCTAGTTTATACGGTTTGCTTTTATTTTGTGTTCTAGTTTAACCATGCATGTATTATCATTCTATTTAGGGCTAATTATTTCAGATGCATCATATTTAAATAGGACTGAAGAGGTTTTTTCTTTTCAGTAATCTCTGGTTATCATTCTTTGCAATCACGGTATAATCTTTCTTCAATTATCATTTCAACGAAATACATTGTTATCTAACCTAATTCTATCCAATGTAAACATTTCATCTTGTTGATATTATTTGGTTGTGAAGCATCTTTAATTCAAGATAACATAAATAGGGAGTGATTGCTTGTAGAAGCAGGAAGCTTGGAGATCCTAAATTAGAGAGCCACTTTTTTTTTATTTGATGTCGAAAATAGAACGTGCATATTCTGTGATTTTATTAAAGCAATCTCAAAAGCATGGTTCACTATATTGAAAATCACAAATAAAAAGTAGTATTACTTTGATGTAACTTACTTTGGTCTTTGTTGAAAGTAAAGAAAATTCTGTTAATGGGGTTGAAAGCATTCTTAAGTGAGATCTTCAATAAACTAAAAGGCCCTTTTTTTGTTTACTTTTGTAGGGCATTACCACCAGATAGAACAATATGAACTTTGTTGTTGAACAGCTTGCTGTTTTGATCTTATTTATATAATAAATTCATTCACATGCAGACATTCTTGCAGTCATAATTCCTTACAATTTGCATGCCTGCCTATTTTTTATGATGCAATGGAACTTTATTACTTTTTGTGAAGGAGAATTTCCTTTAATGAAAGATGAAAGCATATATTTGGTACATAAATGGTGGCCTGAATATTCTGCATAAGGTAGAGATTGGAGTTTATGTTTCAATGTGTTTTGCAGGTTATTTGAAGAATTTGAAGAACATGACTTTGCAAGGACAGGGAGCATTGCAACTGAAAAGGTTTGAAATTGGTATTATTGGTACAAGCTTTTGTTCTTTTTTATCATTGTCTACACATTATTAGGAGAATCTGCACATTTAAGTGGCTGGGCTTGGTTGACAGTGAACATGAATTTGACCTGCATTGTCAATGCCTTGGCCCAAGCTTAGTTCAACCACTACCCAGAGACTTGCACTCAGCCCCAAGTACCATGAGCTGAGGTAGGTCGCCTGTGTAGGCCATGCTGGGTATCAACTCGGTGTTGGTTCTATATCAGTCCAATAATCAAGTAAAACTTAAAGGTGCATATGCATGTGCAGTCACGTATCAGTTGAATTGCGCACTTCTCATCAAACCTTTGATATTGGGATCAATGGCTTTTTACCTATATATGTGAGTTAAGATTGATCCCTTTAAGGTGGTAGGAATGAGCAATGGTCATTGAATGGCTTCATCAATCTAAATGATATTAATCTTAATGCGGACATGGCCAAAATGATTCTTATTTCAAAAGTTTTAATGAGCAGAGTGTGGTCTGACTCTATTAATCTCCCTCTCTCAAAAAATGCATACAGTATACATGTAATATATAATTTATTGATGAGGTTTTGTTTGTCAGTATTTGAGTGCAAGATGCCAGCCCATGCTCAGGCCATGTTCGAGTCAGGCCAGAAATGTCAGACTCAAGTTAAATGCAGCCTGGGGCTATTCTAAGTACATCATGGGCAGGCCTAGCCTGATGTCAAAGCCTTGACCCAAGCTTAGTTCAACCACCACCCAGATATTTGCACTCAGCCCCAAGCACCATGAGCTAAGCTAGGTCGCCCGGGTGTCGGCCATGCTGGGTGTCAACTTGATGTTAGTTCTATATCAGTCCAATAATCAAGTAAAACCTAAAGGTGCATATGCATGTGCGGTCATGTATCCGTTGGATTGCGCACTTCTCATCAAACCTTTGATATTGATCGATGGCTTTTTACCTATATATGTGAGTCAAGATTGATCCCTTTAAGGTGGTAGGAATGAATAATGGTCATTGAACACCTTTATCAATCTAAAGGATATTAATCTTAATGCAGACATGGTCAAAATGATTCTTAGTTCTAAAGTTTTAATGAGCAGAATGTGGTCCGACTTCTATTCATCTCCTTCTCTCCAAAAATGCATACACTGTACACATAATAAATAATTTATTGATGAGGTTTTGTTTGTTAGTATTTGAGTGCAAGATGCTGGCCCATGCTCAGGCCATGTTTGAGTCAGGCCAGAAATTTCAGACTCAAGTTAAATGCAGCCTGGTGCTATTTTAAGTACATCATGGGCAGGTCTAGCCTGATGTACATCTCTTACTGGAAACTGAAATGCAGTTTGTTTTTTTTCTTTTTTAAATCTAGGTCATTCTTGCAATTTTTTTCTGTATAATATATGTCTGTTCCAGGTGGAACTAAAAGAAGGCACATTGGAACAGTTCTCGCATGAAATGGAGCCTTTTCTCCGCAAACAGGGATTGCCTGTTCGCTTGAACAAAGGTACAAGTTTCTGTTGAATGATAATCTTTGCCTTGGCATCTGTCATCATATACACATGCAAAAGAAAAACAAAGAAGAAAAAGAAAGAAAACTTGTACCTCAAGTATATGAAAATTGATATTTTGAAATTTTCTTCTAGCAGGAATCATAGAGCTAGTCTCCGACTTTGTTGTGTGTGAAGAAGGGCAGGCTCTATCCCCTGAATCAGCTCGAACATTGGTATGTCTGTCTTACAGTTATTATTGAGTTTTCAATTCTGTAATGTCTGCTGGAAAAGGCAACTACACCATACAATGTTTATCATAGCTAAGAATCGAGATTAGAAATCATATGAAATATGTTCAACAAAGCAGTGAATTACAAAAGGAAATTATTGTTAGATCAACCACAAAACTTGTCTAGATCGTGATTTGTTTTAAAGTTTGTTTCATGATTTCTTTTAGACCAGAGTAATTTGTTTTTAAAAAGAATTTTACTAACACAAACAATAATGATTATTCTGGTATTTATTGAGAAGTATGGATATCCTTGCTGATGATCGTTTTTGTTTGCTAAATACATTTGATTTTATATAAATGAAGAAAATTGAAACATCGTTCCTTGTATTGATTTTTCTTTTAGGCTCTTGTAGCTTGCACAGTATGAACCTGCTCGAAGTTGCTTGTATCATGTCTAGAAAATGGATTTCATAATCCTTCTTTGTGAGAAGTGGAATCTCATAGAAGGCTTTATTAGGAAAATCATTCTCCTAAATAAATCTTATCTTTGATTTGGTGGGATCAAACTACAACAATCTTTTTAGTTAAATTTCTCCACCCTTGTCACATCAGTTTTTTGTAGGAAAAACTAAATACATTATCACCACATTACGTAACTCTAGAAGTTTAACTCATGATGCAAAAGATTCATCATTTAATTTGCTTTTTAGTGCAAGACTTTCATGCGCATTTTATAGTTCTTTCACATCCACATGTATAATTAAGCAACTTTGCTGGTGCTACACATAAATGTCTACTTATTTGCTGGCTTTATTGATCACAAGTTTTTGAAATTTGTTTTTGGAGCATCAATACACTTGTCTCAAGGCAGACACCCCTTGGCAGGTTACCTCCATTCTAGATGCTTTCAACCAGAAAGGTCCAAAAAATTAAAAATAATATCAACCAACTTATGAAACTGGAAAATCTGGGACCTGAGTCAAGCTACAAAACAAGAACGGTGCTTTTAATCATGTTTTTGTTCATTGAGTACACCTCTGAAAAGGCAACTGACTTGAATCCTAAACACATGCTACCATAAAATTTCTACCAGAAAATATCGGAGAAAAGAAAAAAGCCAATAATCTTTAGAAAAACTGATCAAAGAAAATGAATAACCTTAATCCTTTGTCTACTTGTATTGCATCAAATATTTGTCTTCACTTATGTTCTGATTATTTGTTCATCAACTTATGGAGGAAAGTTACAATAGTTGCTATCTTTCAATAATGGATGATGAAGTAAAAATATCGTTTCAATTCTACATTTTCCTTTAGTTGTTATTTTGAGGCACAAAAAAGATATTCTATTAGTAGGAATGTGAAAGTTCAACATAGCCTGTGTGAGTAAAAATATTATTTTCTCTTAAACTTATGTAAGCATACTTATATTTGGAGTTTTAATATTCTACTTTTGATTTTTAATGCTGCAAGATTGACTATCTTAGGCATCTTCTACAATGGATTCTTGCTTACAATGGCGGAGCCAGGATTTCAATAGATGAGGAAATAATAACTTATAACCATTTGTATGTTAAATTTAAAAACTTATTTGAAGTAGCCAGAAAATAGAATTTTACTATAAAATTGATATATTTGCATTATGCCGTTAGGGTCTAGGGTGCGTATAAGAGTCTAGAAACAAGATGAGATCATGTGAGGAACTAAAAAGGTGTCATATTGCATACTTCAAAAAAAAAAAAAAAAGATGGAAGAAAATTTGTCTACTTATAGTTTCCTCTTCTTCTTCTACTTGGTAAATTTTTTAAAAAATTTAGAAAAGAGCATGCCTATTCAAATACAGATCTCTGCAAGGTTCCTTCACTTAAGAAACATACCCAATGTCCATTATTATTTTGAATTTGGAGGAGCATATCGCATTAGGATGCAAGGGTGGGGGGAGGGGGGAATGTGGGCTAGGGAGGACATGATATATGGAGATTCAACATGTGAGCAGCAGATTTGAGCAGCCTACGTCTCTCTTTTAAAATAAAAGCTTCAATACACGAGAAGTTTGTGCACAGGTATGTAAACATGTAGAAAGTGGGTATTTGGAAATTCCACCAATGTAATGCCTGTATTCAACCAACACCAAAAATTTAGGAAGAGAACTAGTGATAAGTTTCATCCTATCTCATGAAATTGTAGAAAGGGCAAGCTTATGTAGATTCACTTGGCAACAGGCCACGTATCAACAATCTCAAAATTTTAGGCGGGGCAACTTGACACCTCCGACCACCCCACCCTCATCCCCAACCCCTCCATTTTGGCTCCATCAATGATTGCTTACCTTACAAATTATTAGGGGCAAAAAAATCAGCCTCCATTCAGTTGGCTTAATTTATCCCCCAAAATTTCCCCGCAAAGCTGATGTAGAGGTGAAAACACTCACCACCTTTGTATAGGGAACCAGCTTGTTGGACAAATTTGTTCATGTTAAACTGCATAGCAATGTAGAAACTCACTTCTTGTTGGCAATCTCTGCATTGCTGGTTGGTCGACATCAAGCGGTCGTCCCATAGCGAACATGGACTTGATTTCATTACTAGAAGCAAATATTGAAGATAAAGAATTGCTTGCTATTGAAACTTGGTTGTGCTGCTTCTTAGGTAACAGACTTCACATGGATTTTGCCAGTGGGTTCTTTCTCGGAAATAAAAATCGTGTTTGTTTAGAGTATGATTGAAGAGCATGACTTGGTCAGCTCTGAGTTGACCATTCCTCATTTCCTCATCATTTCCTGGTAAATGAAGCAGTTTATTTGCTTGAAGTAGATTGTCTAGTAATATCGGAACATTTGAACAGCTAAGAACTTCAGTCAAATTCTCAGTTCAAGTAAACATATGTTGGCTGCAACATGTAATTCCTTGATCTGACCACTTGACACCCCCACTTTTGCAGCGTTTGCTTGGAATCAAGATGGCTACCTTCCGCGTCCACCTTGTCTGTGGTTGGAGCCCTGATAATTTTGAAGTCTATGGAGAAGGGTTGGATCTTTCAGATGTCGAATCCTCATAGGGACCATCCATCCTATCTAAAATTTGAAGTCTCTTGACCTTGTCCATCATGGAAGCCTGAAGTCTGTAGAGAAGGGTTGAATCTTTTGGATGCGACCCCAATGCAGTGCTAATGATGCAAGTGGTGGCAGCAGTTTGGCGGTGCATTGCAATTTTCATTTCCTTGCATCACCTACTTAAAGCATGCGAGCTGCTTCGTTCGGAAGATTTTATGGAAGTGATTGGAATGTAATTTTGCACCTTCCACCATTGTAAGAGATAATTCTAATTAGTCTTTTTTAAAAGTTAAATATTACATCTATGCAGAGCTCATTTGAGGAAATCTACTTGCCTTCGCTTATATTTCCTTGCCTTCTTTTTCTAAATTCTGTTTTTTTTCGTTTTTGGTATTACAAGGAGCAAAGCTGAGCTCGGTATGACAGACATAATAAAACATACAGCAGGTACACTCTAGAGTGAAAAACCAAGACAACCGGCTATTGAGAAAACAGAACGATCTTAGCCTAATGAAATCCGCTCTCAGCCCATCCCATGAGCAAATAATGTAAAGCTGGAGAGACTGGTGAGCCTTCTGTTAGTAGAAATTTTCCCTTTGAGTGCATGATTAGCCAATAGATCTGCATACATTACCCACAATGAAAGTAACCTTGTTAGCAACAGAACCGTGTTTGCTTAGAAACATGAAAGTAACCTCTTGTAGATTTTCCAGCGTCAATATCCAACAACAGAGGGAATTGAACATGTTTAGAATTAGATAAGTGCTGAATCCAATTAATTGCTGTTGCTTAATCTCCTTCCAGCCATACCCTAGCTGCCTGGAGCTTAGTTACAGCATTATGTAGGCCCAACCAAGCGGCAGCTAAATTCTGCATTAGGAACAAAGGTGGCCACAGATAAAAACTTACCACCGGCAGCCAACATCTTGATCTCCGGTCACGAAGCCAGATGCCGCCCTATGCATTGCCACAGTTGCATCAAAGTTTATTTTTAACACTCCGAAGGGAGGAGGTTGCCACCATACAATGTTAACAGGAGTTGATGAAATAATATTAGAAGAAATTAACAGCGTCCCAAAGCCTTGACGGAGTATTAAAAAATAAGAACATATCAGTAACCATTGCAGCACAGCGTATGTAAATCCCTCTCATAAGTTCATTGGGACTATGCTGCACCTATTGGAATAGCCCTTTATTGCGGGCTTTCCATAAAACTCCAAGCAACCCATGCGCCAAAGGCGTTATACCCGCTTGATGCTCTTGCAATTGAGCCACATTTTTTCAAAGGGAAGAGGAGTGGAGTCTCTAGGTCTATCGTTGGTCAATGATAATAGGATAGAGCAATAATCAGAAGCAAATCTTGCTAAATGACTCGCGGTAGATCCTTGGAATAGGTCAATCCATTGATCGAAGGCAAAGGCTCTATCGAGGCGTTCCCATGCTCTAGTCAACCTCAACCTGTTATTGCACCAGGTATAATTTGGCCCTCGAAAACCTAAATCAATCAGCCTTGAGGGATTTGCCACCTTTTTAATCCCCTGCTTGTAGGATACAATTGAAGTCTCCTATAAAGAGACAAGGAAAACCCAAGGATATGGCCAGGGATGCTTGCTCCCAAAGAGCTCTACGTTCAACTCCCGAAGTGGTCCCATCTTGTTGGGTGATAAAGACCAACGGCCACTTGTCTATCAACATGAGTAAAGCTAACTCACCCCAAGTCCCTATGCCAAGCTACAACGATTCCTTACTGAATGGCTGTTGAGAAGACTCACCTTTTTGCATGAGCTATAGATCAATCTTTTGCTTAAGGTTCTGAAAGTGCACCTCATGTGCAGTAGAATTACCAGAGGAAGATTTGGATCTCTCTGCAGAGGCTTTGTCCGACTCTGCAGCATGATGGCCAACTTCCTTCAATTCCAATTCAACGAAGCTTCCTTCTCCCAAAGCTTCAAGGGATAATCCGGAGCCGGATCTACACCCTGGCTCGGCGAACCTTGTCCCGGCAAGGTTCGAACATCGGCGCCACAACAAGTCGCCTCTTGTACACCATGATGCATCTGAACAAGAAATCAAGGCTGCTGCGGAAGGTGGATGACACGCTTGGCATGCTGCACACCCATTGCTTGAATTCTTGCGGGGCTTTAACATGCCATGCAGAATGTTCCTCGTGCATGCTCTGTGATAGGTTAGAATGCCGTGGTTACATCCATCATTCTGCTTGTCATTAGAACTTTTGTACCATTGAGGATGCCTGAGGAGCTCCTGATGACTGGGGTCGGAGAAGCATAAACTATAGGAGAGCATCCCAGCAATGCACAAAAATGGTGTAAACAGAGATGATGTTGAGAACCAAACTCTTAGATAAAACTGTAAAAGCTGATGGATATATATAAGGAATTCAGTATAAAAGCTACAGCAATTTGTTATGCAGCAATTTCTGGAGTCAATATGTACAGCAGTTTCACTATCTGAGCAGAAGACTTTTGAGCTCCAAGAAAAATAAGGGACTCGGAAAGAAGAAACTTCAACTAAAAGGAAGATAACTGGCTCCTGTTATGAAGCTATTCAAAGAGTTCCCAGTCATTGGTTATTTTAGTCGAGGATGCCATTGGACGAGGTGCATTCAGGCTGCCCAACCCAGCCTCAAATGTCTCCCATTGGGTTGTCACTGAAACGGCATTGCTGCTGTCGCTGAAGGGGTTGGCGTTTCTGGCCTTCAGCGAGTCGAGTGTCTCCACAAAGTTCTGTACCCGGCACACCTGAAAAGTTTTTTTGAAACAGCATTGTTAAAGGCACTGCCTCCTTAATAGTGATCTTACTGATAAGTAGTTAATCAGATAATGAACACATGAAATTTCACGTTAATGCGGTAATATCGTATCTATCATGAAGGATTGCTTCTCCCTACTTCAATATAAAGCGAATGTGCTGCTAGGCTTTGTATGCGGAGAGCTCAAGAATAAAAGTTTTCTGCCTAAAGGAGGGATAACGTAGATTTGTACAAATATATGTAGAATACCTGTATTCTGCCATAAAGGTAGAATATCTTTATACAACATTTGAGATAAGTGTCCAAAAAGCTTCTTAAAGTAAATTCCCATTTTACCCCTCAATAACAAAGGAGTGTAAGAGAATATTTGGCAGGATAAAATAGAAACTCCACTTATCCAAGTTTATATGTAGTCCAAATTAATGTTTACCCAAACATCATATAGTAGTGGCGCACCTATGATTTTTGTAACAGCAAAAAGAATGATGACATCAAGACACATCTGATGACATTGCCCAGAGTTTGTGCATGATCATAAGATCATCATGTATTGACTTCTGCAGTGTTTGTCTTAATCAACACCTGTTACTATGCCAACCCACTTAGGCTATGAAGAAAATGCCATCTAATCTGGCATCTGCACAGTGCCCGTTATAGAATAATAAATTCTACTATAGATTGCATGAAAATAAAGTACTTGTATGGTAATTATGGTAATAAAGAAATGCAAGAATACACCTAATGGACTAGGGCAAATAATTAAGTATGAGGATACATTATCTCAGGTGGTTTTCTGCTTGCAATGAGCAAATATGAGGAAGAATGTGAATCTGAATTGCCAAAAATTATTTATTGTATTTATTAGCCTTGTAGAGTCTAAACAGAGTCGTGGAATAACTAAACACAGTATGGATGAGATATGCATGGATGAAATACGTAGAGAGAATAAATGATGAACAGAAATACAGAGATCAGAAAATTTGAAATTCTAGTATGGAGAAAATTGCTGCCAGTGATGGCAGAGAAGGGATGAAGAAATATATGATTTCTACTTATCTACAATTTTGGCCCATTACCATATATGTGATAAAAACCTATATGAATCCTGCGACAATGGTTTCCTTGAGAACATTGAGTATGATTTTTGCTATGTTATTATAAATTGAGAGAATGCATGTGGAAACAAGGAGCGTAAGTCGATCAATTTATTCAACAATCTTCAAGATCATAATGAAGGGCCTAGTGTAGACACTACCAAATTACAAATAGTAACAGTTAAAATATGCAATGATGTCTAAAATATGGGACAGCTCAAAGGTTTACTTTAGAGAGGATTTGGCAAAGACATGTAATACGGTGAAAGATAGAACATTTGAAGCACTACAAGGACAGGCATTACGTAGTGCAAGGTTGATTAGTAAAAAATTGTAATTTGCAACACTTTCCTTTATCTTGTCAAAATCTTTTTGCCCTTTTGTTTGGTTAAAGCAGAGTTATCACCTCTTAAATGAATGAAAGAGCCAAAATGGAAATGCAGGGTAGAGTCTTAATGCATGGACAGACATTATAACAATATTATATCTGCAATACAAGGATGCTAACTTCTATGAAGAGAGCCTTGAAAAATTGGAATATGTTAAAATTCTGCAGCTTTCTTTGAATTGACTATGTGTTTACAGGCCAGCCATATATTAAAGTTTTGTCAATTGCCGTTACAGTGGATAAAAAAAAGAAGATGCACAGTGATGATGTGTAAGCCTAGAAATTTGACAAATGTATGTAACAAAATATGTAGTTTATAATTATTTCAATACGTGGTAAGAATGCTTGTATATAACATATTTAGAGATGAATGGCGTGAGAATCATAGCATAAGAAAATGATGATGTGAAGCCACGAAGATGCATATGAAGTCATGTGGTGTAAGAATTGTGGGGGGTTAGGGTGAGAAATCCAAGAGGCAGACATGACCAAGGCAAAGAGAAATGAGAATTAAAATAAGAAGATGTATTTTTACTCAATAGCCATCAATACCATATCAGAAACAAGTTTATGGTGGAATGCTACACATGAATTTCCTCCTTGGCAGGCTTCTAAAAGGTCTTAATGGACCAACTAGAGACATAGCAGTTGTGGGCAAAAGGAGTTAATCGCAAAGAAAAGGTAACTTCCAGAATGAACCAAAATAAGGATACATAAGTGTTGAATTATAACCATAGCACAATTCTAGGTGAGAGATGGCAAAAACTTTCAGACAGGCAATCTAAACAAATGGTTCTACCTATTGAAAGAAAGAAGAAGAAGCGACTGATGTAACATTTAGCAGCACATATGCTTAACTTTCCAATAAAGATGAACAGAAGGTTTGTCAGATGACAAAAAAACAAAATAATCCAGAAAACAGTCTCACAATAAGACACTTGAATCAAGTCCAAGTGAGGAAGAGCATTCCGATGATGGAGAAAGGATGACTGTTTTCGAAAAATTTAAGAAGTAGGAGAAGCAATGAAGATGCGAAATCAAGAGCTCCAGTTGGGGCACAACCTATTGCCCAAGTGGCTACTCCAGATTGGATTTTATATATTTTCACAACCAAAGCAATGCTATTTGCAATTTTGCATCATGTTGGTGACACAAGAATTGCCTTTCGCTTTGCTGAATAGCTTGGTGAAATGGCTCGTTGAATGGGACATTATTCTTTCAGCTACAAGTGGTTAAATATGTTGAAAACTAGCAGTCTGCATCAAATCATGCATGCTTCCTGTCTAGTGGAAAGTCTGGATTCATGAAAGAAAAAAAAAGAAAGATCTTTTTGAGTGTCAATATGGATGATAACAAGATTAGAGGTTACAATGTTGCAGGCTTGAGAAAGTCCAGTAATTGGATGACAATGTATGTAGATGCTTTCAGCACGTTTGCTTTCCTTTTCATCGTTTAAAGCTTTCAAGGTTCAATTGCTAGTTGATCTCTTCACATATAAGAACTCAACCAGCCTTTTTGTCCTGCTTTTGATCTATATTTCTCTACTGTTATTTGCATTATGGCTGTTGTTTCAAGTGAAAGCATCTCAGTCCTTCCAAACTGAGCTGGCTGTTTCCAGGGTAAATGATCCCAATATATCTTAACCCAAATTTAGTTGTATTGGCAACTACAGTTTTCATTTTTTTCCTCTTTTTAAAGCAGACTCTTCTTAGGATGAACATAAGCAATTGGTTAGGCCACATTGCATCATTCATTCTTTTAAACAAAGTTGACAACCAAATAAATAAACAAATGATATGCATATATCAATAAAGAGTAGACAATGAAAATCAAGATATATCAAAAGCAATGTAAATGGGGACTAGGTTTATCAACCACTCCAACTAATAACGAAAATCCCCCAGAAGATCCGGCAGCAAATTCACAATGCAAAGAGAATTAAATAAATGGATGCCAAGTTACCTCGATCCTCCTCTGCACTTTTGCTTCACCCTCTGCCTCTACGCCGTCCAATTTCAGCAGCTGCATCATGAGCAACTCAGTCAACACAACAAACTCCTTCTCTTCAACCTTTGTGCCGCTGTGCACCGCGGATTCCAAAGAAGAAACCTAGAGGTGGACAAGCATATCAACACCAAATAAAGATCATTTATGGCTCTGGGCCAAGTATTAACCCCTCGCGTTCTCAAAAAAAGTGCCCACCCACCTTCTCAGCGAGCTGATCTACCTCAGCCCTAACACGGGCAACAGCCTCACACGCCTTCGAGATCCCCTCGTCCCTCTTCATCTGCTCCAGCTTCCGCTCCTTGCTCGCTGGGTCCTCCAAAAGAACCACCTTTGACATGTCCTTGACCCCCGCCATGTGTAAACACTCATCATTTTCCTTCTCCTTCCCTCTGAACAACAGCCTCTGTTCCTGAGGCTCCAAACCAGTCTCCTGGGCTAAAACCCTCTTCAATTCCCCTTCGCACGAAAAAGAAAAAGAGCGAATACAATGTAATTCACCAAAAATTGGCCCCTTTTTTTTCCGGCATTAAGGAACAAAAAATGAACCAAGAAGTACTAAATTATGAGCCAAAATCGCTAAAGGAGCACAATTTTATGGAAGAAATCGATAGATACTAGAAAAAAGATGGAAACATACAAACTCGTTCAACAAATCCTTTTTTCCAAGAAAAGATGGAATTTTTAACAGAAATCAAACAAGCAAACAATCGAACAAGTGGCAGAAACAATCAAAGATCATCTCTTGATGCAGAATTCGGCCGAAATTCGCAAGGATAAGCAGGATCCAGCAACAATTAGACGAAAACCAAGAAAAGAGCGGGGATTACCAAAGGTGGACTGGGCGGGCACAGTGATCTCATGCTGATAGGAGCCATGGGAGACCTTAATCTTGATCATAGGCCCAGCAGCCCGAACCCCATCGTCCCTCTTCTGGACCAGCATCCCTCCAGGCCTCAGCTCCCAATCTATCCCCTCTTTGCTCCCGTTGCTGTTCTCCGAACCCGTCGGCTTCGAGCTCGATCTCCTCATCCTCGGCCAACCCAGGGGACTAAAAGGAAGAAAAGAGAGCCAAGCTAAAGCGAAAGGGATGGTCGGCGACAGATGGTGAAAGGCTCTCTCTCTGACTTCCCTCCCAGAGAAGCAAGGGTTCGGCAAACAAATAGAAAGGAGGAGAGACGGTTGTTGATAAAGCCACCGTCCCTGCCAGCTTCAAAGTACACAGAAAAAGGATAGATTTTTATAGAGACGATTTTGGGAGCTAAACTTGGTAGGAAAGGGGAGACAGGGGAAGAGGCTGTTTGTATTTAAATGGATTTGGTATTTGTTTTGTATATATTTAACAGCTCGTAAGAAGAATTTATTGGGGATTTAAAGAGGGGCATGGGGATATGTTTGTAGTGTTGAAGTTTATCACATTTAGGGTGGAAGGTGGAAGGTCAATGGAAGGTGGATAAGTCGACATGTGAGGAGTTTTAGTGTTGGTTGGAAGAGGAAGGTGGTGGAATGGATAGGGACTGCACAACCCCAAGGTTGGCTGTATACAGGTGATAGATTGTGATCCATGGCATCATGAGATTGGGGTTTGGTTGCTAGATCTTGGCTTAAGCTGATAAAGTCTCCTCCTTCCTTTTGTTTAGTAAAACTGGGGAAAGTAGAGAATTGTTAGAATCCCTACATAGCATATGAGAGAGAGAGGTCAAAATACACTTGGTTTGAGAATAACATTGTCAAAATTCATGGAGCGGCAAGGTCTCACCTTTCATTGTTGAATTCACTATGGGAAAAAGAGTAGAGCTGATCATGAACCGGGCTTTAGACCTGTCTAAATTTTATTCATTTTCAATCAGACTTCTGGCCGGATTTATATAAAATTTGATATTTTTTTGTGCTTAAGCCCGGCCAATAATCAGCTCTAAAAAGAAGATAAAAGTAATTACAAGATCTCATTTGGTCCTGCGCAACCAAAATGAAAAAATTAAAATATCTTTATATTTGCGATCATCATAGTATGTATCTTTACTCAAAAAGAAATCATCAAAGTGTCCAAGACATCATGTCACCATGGTCGCGGATTAGATAAGTTTTCAGCATGTGTAACGCAACAAGGCGCAAGCCAATGCCGTGGCGGTGCTCCCCCATGTTTTTATATCAACTTGGCCTGCCGTGGTCATCGAGACACCCAACACCGTATGAACTATAACCAGCCAAAAAAAAAAAGTTAGCAGGCAACCCCATTGTTCCCATCTTCCCTAGAAATCCGAATCACATTGTCACATCGGGCACCATGGACAGAAGACTCGATTAATTCAATTCCAAATCTTATGCATGCTTGCGTAGATGCTGGACTATTCAATTGGGAGCAGCACAATCCACCTTTTATACAAGAATAATATGTGTGCTTGAAAATATAGGCGAGCACATTGTAAGCCAGCTTGAGCTTTTGTGGTCCAAGCCTTGCCCTAGGAGTTTCACGACAGCTGATAGACATACATTACAATTCATGAAGGCGATATATTTGTCCAAATTGAGGAATTGATTTTGATCGCCATATATTACAATATGAGTCGACCCACACCTCAAATACGACTTCTGAGTGCAAAGGACTATTATTGAATTTAAATTAAATCTATCCTTTTCTGTTCGTCCACCGACGGTCATGTATTGCGATATATAGCAGCCAAATTTTTTTCCAACAAGCAGCCAGAGTCTTCATGCGATATAATAATTGTGAGGAGTTCACTATTGCATCGTACCCTGCACAAATTTCAAAGCTTTCTTAACTCATCCATTATTTGTTTGCATAAATCTTAGAGCGGCTATTGTATTATCTGATGATAGATTCGTACAAAGGAAGGTGAACCCTTCGTTCATGCAACCCTCATCGAATTTCTAGAGCAAGACTTCTTTGGACCATGGCGCATTGGCAGCCGAGACCCACGCATGAATCACCACTGGTCATATCTTGTATCCAATCCCCCGGTTTCTCTTCTTTTCTTGTTTTCTATATTTCTCCAGGGCTATTCAAGCCTACCGGCCAGCAACAGTAAATAATTTGATGTGGTAATTGATATACAACCCTTGATCTCCTCAATTCAGCATTTGGCGCACTTCACAATTTACCA
This sequence comes from Phoenix dactylifera, assembly GCF_051530095.1. NCBI lineage: Eukaryota > Viridiplantae > Streptophyta > Magnoliopsida > Arecales > Arecaceae > Phoenix > Phoenix dactylifera. The sequence goes on from NC_143203.1 coordinate 25,805,319, forward strand.
GACCATGCATGTTTGGACTCCTGAGTCTCAGATTTCGCTACTTCTTGCAATCGACCTCCACGACAAGGATGCCAGGCGAGTGAAATAGGCTATTTGATCATGACTTATCGAGTGTTGACAACCTGAACAATTAATAGATGGTATCCAATACATTTGGTATGCTCATTGATCATATGGATGGGTGTTGTCATACTTGCATAGTGTATTATTCCTAAACATTTGATGTATACTCTTTTTGTTTGATGAAGAACATTTGATGTGCACTCAAGGACTGGAAAAGAACTGCTAATGAATTAATCATTCAAGATATAACACATTGTGATAAAAGCATGCCTTAGTACAATTAGCACATGTTCGGCATTACAGAAGAGAAGTTTAACAAATGGTTACGAAGGAAAAAGAAAAAAAAAGAAGTATCAATGAATATCCAACCAGTACCAGTAATGCTCTATCTAATCATTCTTTTTACCAAGTACCAAGTGACCTACAACACTGAAAGAGAGAAAGAGGAATAGATTGTGAGCTTTACAGCCAAATAAGAATTCTCACACATCCACACCAACACAATAATAATATAAATATGAAAACCGCAAGAAATTGTTGTACATATCATGAAATCACAAACCTACTATCAATAATGCTCGAATAATCAGTATAAATATGTACATTAAATATGAATAGAAATCCAACTACTAAAGAGTGATATATCATATGATATCTCATAAATCTTCATTAGTATTTTTAATACTTTTCGTTCCATTCCTTTTTAACCTGATCCGAATCAATTATCTTTTCAACTTTGGGCCAAATCTCGGTCATGTTTTTAGCCTGTGATGAGGCAACCAATAGTATCACATTTTTAGCCTATGATGGTGCAACCAATAGTTTCATATTTTCGGCCTGTGACCGGGCCACCAATAGTTTCACATTTTCGGCTTATAACGGGACAATCAATAGTTTTACATTTCCGGCCTGTGACAGAGCAACCAATAGTATTACATTTTTAGCCTGTGATGGGTAACTAATAGTTTCACATTTTCAGCCTGTGACAGAATAACCAATAGTTTCATATTTTTGACCTATGATGGGGCAACCAATAGTTTCATATTTTCGGCTTGTGACAAGGCAACTAATAGTTTTACATTTTTAGCCTATGACGGGGCAACTAATGATAACGAGATATACCCAAAGACCTTATTCATTCAATCAAGTTCACATCAACACATCAATTTTTTTTTTATTTCCATCTTTAGACTAACCACGGTTGCGTTTTCCATCAATGACGGAGCAATCAATATAATATGGTTAGTTCAGAGCACCACATTTATTAGTCCGCTCATGCAAATGCAAGTCGTGCTCATATACATAAATATCGTACTATCAATCATAAGTATACTTGATCAAAATATGATTTAATACAAAAATCATCATGAAACTATTCTTGCTTCTTACTTATCTTGATCATTAGTATATCATACATATATAGGTACAAAAATATCTGTATCATGCAGGTCGGTGTATAAAAATTTTTACCTCTTTGCTAACAACCCAAATAGACTAATCACTTGCCCACTATGTGATCTACGAACCGAGGTGCACAGAATCTTGCTCAATGTCCTCTTGTCCAAAAGATTGTTCTTCTATAGAACCAAATCAACATCAAAAATTATCCGAGGTATCCGACAACCTAGAACCCTCTACTTGTCCACTGCAGGGTTCACCATTACATAGCAACCCAGGACTATCCAGTAGCCCTTCTCAACCAATGATTTCTCCAAATCAAGCTAGAGAGAGATATTACCAATATAAAGAGAGAGAAACTACAATATAAAATTTCGTTGGGCTTCTTTCTGTCTGGATGACTTTAGCCCCTGTGAAAATAGATTCTTATATGAAGATATACGAGGCTAGCTAGATGACAACGCCCACTTGTTCGAATCGATCAGTATAGTATAACTCAATCTATCTGATCAAAAAATATATATCCAATCAAGAAAATAGATCAAGGATTATCAGTTATGGGTCTAAATGGTGGCCAACAACAGTCGAGTGCAGGACGAACATAGTTGACTAGGTAGCAGCATCTGACGTTCGGGTCAGTCCGTTCTAGCCAATCCAACCAGTCAAATTATGAAACAAGAATCAAACTATGGTACAGATAACACAATAGAGATTCATGATGATAAAGTTCAATGGTACACAATGATGGTCGGGATAAGGCTAGTGGGATGGGTAGTCGCAGCGAAACTAGTCCAAGACTCTCTGTTGGGGTCGAACCAGGTCCACAATAAAAACATCTAGGACCCTCCTGCTGGGTCCATAGGACCATGGAAAGAGAGAGAAAGAAGAGAGAGAAAGGAGAGAGGAAGAGATAGAAATAAGAGAGAGAAATGAGCGAGAAAGAGAGAGAGGAGAGAAGAAAGAGAAAGAAGAGAGAGGGCTCTCTTCTTCTTCCCTAAAATAGGGGAGAGTTGTTCTCTCGCTCTCTTCTTCTCAGATTAGGGTGGTGGTGGCCAAGGCAGCCTGCTCCGATGGCGGCAGCCCATGACGGTCCTTCACCCGCAGCCTCGTCGGCGACGGTGGCAAGCTGGTACAAGGAAGAAGGGAGGAAAACCAAGAAAATATAGGTTGATTCATAGTAACTCAGCCTAGATCACAGCCGATCTTCCTGACTGACGTCCACATGATCCCAAAGGTCCTAGAATGCAACGGAGCTCGGAAGAAGAAGTAGAAATAGAGCAACCCTGTTTCAGACGGAAATCTAGTGACTTGCTGGCTCAATTCAAGGCGAATCATGGCCCAAACTGGAAGAAAGGAGGAGAGAGAGGAGTTGGAAAACCTTATCTTACCTCTGACAAGCTCCCTCAACTGAATCGATGGTGATATGGTGAAATTCTTTTAGGCAAAATTGAAGGAAAACTCGATGCGATTACCGGCGATTGAACGAGAAGGAGAAGTGATGCCAAGAAGGAAGACAGATGGCTCTTTTATAGGCCAAATTCAGGCACTGCCGGAGTCCAAGATACCTTTGAAGTCCGCTCCTTGCCAGACTGGGAGAGGAAGAAGACTCCTAATCAAGAGTCTTCTTTCCCTGACTCACATGGAGCACGTTGAGTAGCCCACATAGCCGTTCCAAGCCCAAAGGATGAACCAGGCCCACAAAGAAATGGGGTTCAACAACTCCACCGGCAGCGAGATGTCCTTCTAGGCTCCCTAGCCATCGTCGGTGTACTTTCGGGGTAGCCGACTCTCGTGGTCGATGCATGGCGACACTAGTTTCAATGCCCCCTTGCGTTATTTTCGGCTCACGTACGGACGAATATTCTTTTCTTTGTCGGTAACAAAAGAAAGATATTCTTTTGTCCCGTCGGATCTCTCATGCTTACTGAGAGAGCAATAGTGCAGCGAATTGGATGGCCTTCTATGCGGTATATCATTCAGGCAATTTTATATGGGTGTATCAGGCTTCTATTCTGTTCTTCTTGCAGTATATTTTACTAAATAATACTCGCATCCATTATATATGAGTTGTCGATGAAAAAAAAAAAATCTTTTGTGAAGAGTTCTCTCTCTTTTCCCTAATTCATCAAATTTAAAAAAAAAATTCACTTCTCTCTTCTTTCTCCTTGCTCACGATGGTTCTAGGGATTGGGGAGGACACTTGGCTAATGTTGGGGGTGGCATACGGGTACACGTGAGTCTTGCACATGTCTCGAGGTTGCCGAGTTCGGGGTGACTTGTTGAACTTGTTATGTCCCGTCCAATCTTTTTTTGTATTCATTTTCTTTTTCCTCGGGATCTATCAGCAGCCACCACCTCGGTTGCTGTCACATGTATGGCAGTGAGCCTCAACCATGTTTGTCGGGGCAAGAGCCGTGTGAGCTGAGGGATAATCCACATCTTTTTTTTAGCATTTTAGCGGTACCCCCCTATCTTTTGGTGCTCGATGTGGAAATTTCTATGACTTGATTTGATTGTGTGGCAAAAAATAAAAAAAAAAGGAATTAGATCAGACATTCTAGTGAATTATTTATATTTTTTAACTATAAAATTTTTCTACAACCAGGATAGTAGACGTTTGAACTGTATTCTCGATATAATATATAATCCACGCCTAGTAAACCATGTCAAATTGATATTTCTCAACTGCTACGTGAGAGAAGAGTAATCGAGCAGAAGTATGTTGATGGTTCTCGGAACAGAGACACACGTCCAATTAGAATTTATGTGGGGTTTAAAATCTATCTTCACAAAGCTGAGAAGCATAGACATGGACAAAGAAATAAGCATAAAAATGTTTCATAAAATAGGAGCCCGTCACATATGGCTTATATAGTTATATGGCTTATCCCGAGGCATGTTTAGAAACAAAGGCGGAGTTAGCCAAGCGTGGCTCCACTACAAGCCTTTTTCCCATTATAAGTAGCATAGATATAAAACCTGCACATACCACATAACTCCCAATTTCACATAATATGACAGAATCAAATTCCATACAATATGCATTAAGAATGAAAATTATATATTATATAGAATCAAATCAAATCCCACACAAATTCTATTGCTTATATGGGCAGAATTCATATAGAGATTCTAGTGGGTTAGGCTTGGACATGGCAAACGCTACAATTTCATTACGCCCATTATAGTAATCAAAGGCACCATTGGTTGTTTCTTCAGGTGCATGCATGCATAGCCCAATTCTTATGGCTGTCATAAAATAAGAGAAAAATTTCTACAACAAGAACAAAAGCAAAGAAATTTTCTACCAAGGACTGATCTTTTCATTTTTTTTTTTTAAAAAAAGAAGTAACTTCACCATGTCCATATATATATATATATATATATAAACGAATGAAACGGAGAAAGCATCTCTAATAGCTGCAAATGTGAGAATAGGCACTTAAAGAGCGTATCCTCGAAGGACGCCGGTGATCCGCTTTGTGTTCGATGAAAAGCACCCCAAGGTCAAGGGCTAGCTAGCTCGAGCCTCTGAGCAAAGGAACATGGAGAACCTAAGATGTGGAGCAGTCAATGCATGTGACGCTTTATGCCCCCTTACCGCCTCGGCTTTCATATTCTCTGTACGCCGCTGGTTCTGGCTATGCTACCTTGGCCACTATTTGATGATAGGAGCTCTTCTTCCCCACCTTTTCCCCTATGCCATGTTTCCTTTATAGACGACCACAACATTTGGCAAGGATTGATTACTGAAGAAAGGAAGGGATTATATGGATTTGTCCTCGCATATCTGCGTGAATGCAAATAGATTGGGTCGATTTTAGCTCCTAACAAATCATATGTGATAGTAGCCTACCAAAAAAAACCATATATGCCACTAGGCTAGAAGTTTGAGGGCCTCGACTGGTCTCAATGTGGTAGGGTGCGTCATGATCTAGATGGATTTATATGGTTGGCCTTTTTCTTTTTTTGGTAGAAAGAAGGATTAGAAATGCTTAAGAAAGGAAACAAGACATCGGATAAATAGATAAGCTTTGGAGAGAACTAAGAAAAGGCTAAGGATTCCCTGTTTGCATTGCCGGGTCTCGTGCAATGCTTGATGGCCTCCTTCGGAGGATGAATAGTTATCAAACAAGATATGTTGCATATAACACATAAAGATAATAGTCATCTATCTCTTGATGGCAGCCATCGAGCGATATACCGAACTCTATAATACAAATCGATCGGGCACCATAAAGTACTCATGCTCGCTTAGAAATCCATAGAGATGGACGTCACTCTTAGCCAAGAAATCAGCCGACAAAATTTCTTGCCAGGAAATTTGTCCTTTTGTGAAGATGGCAAGTTTTAGGAGTGATAATGGCTATGGCCATATAATGATCCGAGCATAGGTGTAAGTCCAAGTTGAAGTACGAGACAACTATGCTGATTTGTTTTGGAATTAATATATTGCAAATCGTGAGATGGGTGGCCTACAGGCAGCACATATGTTTTGGGAGAATAGGGCAACAGACTGAGTCACCTCCTTTGTCGTCCGGCACTCCGGAAATTTTCTATGAATATTTATAGGAGAGATTTCCTCTTCTTTGTACTTTTTATTTTCTCGCGATTTGGCAGGATGTACTCAAGTTAGAGCTATATAAAGTACCGCATTTACCAAAAATAATAATAATAATGTGTATGCTATTGACAAGGAAACAGTGAAGCCTCGTTTAGACTAAGTTAAAATACCCCGAGCTGCAATCGGCAATGCGGCCAACGATATCAACAGATGCAAGATAGTTTGCTGCGCAATGAGCTTCTAGCTGGACGTACTCGGTTAACACCTACCAACATATTCAAAGAGGTCTTAATTCGGATGATGGCATTGCACTGAGAACATTACGTGACCGCAGTATACAGATGGCCGTATGGTTTATTGCTTTTTATGGAACAGCACCTGAGAACAACTTTATTGGCATATATCATAGCCTCCATGGCAATCTCAAAGCCTGGCCTGCTCTAGAATACGACGTATAAAAGGGCTATGAATAGGCGCAGGCCGGAGTTGGTGAATGCCACGGCCCCCGCCCTAGCAATTCCTTACCATATATGCATGGCTGTTGCATGTGTGCCATCCTTAACATGAGGCATATCACCCTACTCTCTTATTAGGATAGTATTAGAGGATCAAATTTATACATCTCTCGCATGCATGATACGTAGCTCGCGAAACAAAAATGGGAAGAGGACTTTGACGCCTCACTCAAAATAGCTTCAGAATGTGAATGAATAAGAAAAGACATTTCATGAACGCAAGGTGAGTTTATTCTCACTTTTTGAATAAAGCCAAGGGATAGAATGTTATGTGTAATGCTTTCTGGTTAGATGAGAAGTTTTGGACTTACACTCCAATAACATTGTACTACTTGGTTTCTAATAGGACAAAGCATTAGCGTGCTAGGGTTGCAAATGGATTGAGTCAACCTATGGCCCTAGCTAGCCCATGCGTCATCATGTCTAATTTTGATTAACTTAAATGAACTCGAACCAATCCATTGCAACCTAAAACTTGAATAAGCTCTCATTTAAACTAATTTCTTCTTTTTCTGTAACCTCAATATCTATAGCTCGGTTCATCTATTTTCACTTAATTATATTTAATTATTCATTTTTTATTATTTATTTTGATGGATTCTTATTGTAATTCTATCAAGTATGTCAAATATATTTTAAAAATTGTAGTTTGTAAACTTAAGGATGATCCGCTTGTCCAGATAAAATTAAAAAATTTTGATTGAAAATTCAAGTCTAACTTGATTTTTTTTATTTTTTATTTTTTATATTTAACTATCAATTATTATATTTTAGCTTTAAGTAATAACTAGATACAAAACCTTATCGAAACCGAAAAATTCGGTAGGGCCAGATCATACTCAACCTGCCTCGAGTGACTCATTGGAACTAGATTTTTTTTCATGGATCTAACTTGACCCAGTTGGCTAATAGGTCCGGAATCAAAAGCAATACTTGAATATGAAATCAGGTTAGGTCAAGATAAAAAATGCTCTAATTTCATCTGGTCCATTTGCAGTCCTAGCTAACTTGACAAATTAAGTATGCTGATTTTATGCACTCAAGAGAATACCAATTAATATTCAATTAATTTTCTATCCTAGCATGATTAGGACTTTGCAATATGCATGTGAAGAAACTCGATCGACCATGGACACGAACTTTGAGTTGGTCTCTATCACGGAAACCGAAGCTACTTGGTAACGGAATTGGACTCGGCAAGAGAATTATCTTCAACATCTTTCCCTTCTTTTCCATGTTATAACCAAATGTTTGATCTGAAATGGCAAGAGCTGACTGCTCCTACAATATTAAACACCGCCGAGGAGGAGACGTTGGGAGCCAGCAGGAGGAGCAGGTGGCCCTGGAGCAGCTGCAGCCAAATCCAATCGAAGGGTTACATCCATCAATCCCTGCTCAGTCACCTGTCATCTATTCTTCTTCATTTTGTTTCGTGACCTGTGTCCTTTGCTTCTTTCTCGTCCACTCTATACCCGTCTGATATCTATATAGAAATGACGGGTGTTTCAGTGGGACAAGGTATTATATTCTAACCCTAGAGGCTTCCTTCACTTTTTTTTTTTTTTTTGGGGTACAAGAAGGCTTCCTTCACTTCGACTCGCACGTCAGCAACAGACATAGAACGAGCAGTCTCTCGGTTTCATCCGTTTCTAGTCTGTTTGTTTGTTATCGTTTGAACTCAGAAAGAACAGACTCAGTGTGGAAGAGTGGAAGTGGGAAATTTAGTAGTGGTTTAGGTGAGGGTGGCAGCTGCTAAAATAACATTCTTTTGGTGGAGAAAGGACGAGAAACGTGACGACTCGCTTGTGCTTCTCCTGACTTCCGAGGCAACAAACAAGATCATGAATCAGCTGATGTGCAAAGTCCACAGAAAAGCTGAATATAGAACTATATTTCTCGGGATAAGCTATCTGTCCGTGCGGTTCTGGTGGTGGTACTGCGAACTTCTCTCCAGCAATTTATCGGGGTGTTAATTAAGTTATCCTTTGGTTAACCTTTATATATGGCTATAATTCAGCACTTTACTTTACACATGATATGCTTTATTTACATTTTGAATGCGAGAATAAATACACGGTCTATCATGCTTTTACCATAATTATTAGAATAATATTGACCATTGTGATGACATTAGAGGATCTACTCCATTAATTACATGTTGCCGTGATGGGTATTCAAATGACAGCCTTTACTTGGAGATTGTCTTGTTACAATAGTTATTGCATGCGAATTTTGATATCCATCCAATTAAATTTTTTTTCTTAATACTGCATATGTTAGTTATAAATGATATTTTGTCATGTAAACTAAAATGTAACCAAATAGCACCATTACTTTATCCTAATTTTTCCATCGCAGTAGTCATTATGAATTATAGCAACCATAGTTTTATTTTCAAAAAAATACAACCTAGAAGTTTTAAGCTTTTAATAAGTTGGACTGCATTAGGCAAATAACATCAATCAAGGTGGTCCATTATTTGGGTATCGCATTATTGAATTTTCGTCCTAATATGGTTTTTCATCTTGGATGGGACGTCAATTGATATGAACTAATATATTTTGCGTATCAGCCAGGGGCACATCTATACGTGAACCAACACATCCCTTTTCACTATTTCATAATTATTTTTTTATTAAAATATCTACATGGTAGTCTATCCTTCTTCTTTTTTTCTAAAATGATGGATTTTTAATATCTTAGTCCCATTATGTCCAGAAATCAAAATATCCCAATTGTTTTAAAGTTTCTCCACTGTCCGTCTTAGCTAAGATAAACCTATATCTCAGGTCATTCTAGTTATTAGTTGAGCCAGTACCAAGTAGCTAAGAATGAGCTTTCTTATAAAGCAGATAAGAATGGGGCCAAGGAAGAAGAAATGCTTAAAGGCATTCCCAGCTTTTATATTTTTTTCGCAGCCTAAGAAACTAATTCATAGATTATTAACTATTGAGTGGTGAGTCATAACTTTTCTGATAACCAATATCAGCAAAAATAACGAATATTATATGCAAACTAATGGAACCATTAAATGAATAATTCTATTTTTTATTCATCAATGATGGAAACCTTTATTTAGTTAAAATAGATGACACAATTAAATGCTGGTCGTCCTATGGCTAGGAAAACATACGGTAGAGTAAGGAGCTACTTGGCCTGCTAAAAGATGTCCCTAATTCGGATTCGCTCCAAGTCTCGACAGAAGAAAAACCAGCCACATCAACAGGTTCGAAAGAAAAGAAATTCCACAGAATTCATATTGCCTACAAGTGTGGGGCTGCAGGTTGGTCAACCGTACAATTGAGTGAAAGCTGGAGACCAAGACAATATATATCATATCAATATAATTGTAGAAGAAATGCAGGGTGAAGGCGTACGTCTCCCTCCTTTAATTCCCTAACTCCAATCCTCACCAAAACCCTAGGATTTCGTAACAGGACCTTGGCCACCCGTATCCCGCGCCAGAGATCGGCTGACTCACATGACCACTCACGACTCACCCCTTAGTGCCGCTTGCCGCATCCATATCTCCTCTCTCTCTCCGTCTTCTCTCTCTACCTTCTTCCATATATACCTTACTCAGTTGAGCTGCATTCTTCTTATTTATCTTGTATCAAAGCATCAAGACACCAAGGTAATATAGAAATGGATACATCTGGAGACCAACACATGGAGCTGATGGAAGCCTGTCACTACAAACCGCCCATCCCATCTCCTCCTCTACCCCCTTCATCTTGGGGTAAGGAGGGAGAACCCTCCTACCTTCTGCAGCACCCCAGGGAGAGTAGAAGGGGAGGGAGGAGAGGGAGTGGTGTTAAGCTCTCGACAGACCCTCAAAGTGTGGCGGCGAGACAGAGGCGGCACCGGATCAGTGACCGGTTCAGGATTCTAAAGAGCTTGGTGCCAGGGGGGAGCAAGATGGACACGGTGTCCATGCTGGAGGAAGCTATTCACTATGTCAAGTTCCTCAAGGCCCAGATTTTGTTCCACCAGGCTGCCTTGATGCTCCCTCTGGATGACACTCCTATTTCTTTCCCATCTACTGTAAATGCTACACCTGCTTCTGGAAGTGCTACACCTACCGTAGGTGCCAGTGGTAGTGACTTCGCTCCTAGTGTGTTTCCTTCTTCTTATTCTTCTCGCGAGCTTCCTCCTCAGCAGATTTTAAGCAACTCGTTGCCCCCTCCAACACCATCTCTTCCTCCTTTCCCGTTCTCCTGTTTCCAGGGTGAAGAAGAGATTCTCCATCATGTCAGTTTCAACTACTAGCCTTCTGGCTTATCTGCTAAGTAATGATACCTATAGGTTTACTTGTCTCTCTCTCTCTCTCTCTCATGCATTGCTGCTGAAAGATGGACCTGCGTTGTAGTTGAAAGTGTTGCGACCAACAAAAATGGAGAGGAATGAGTACACTCGTGTACTTGCTAGGCCTACTTGTAAGAGAAAATATCCGAACATTTTAGTATATGAAGACAGTTCTTTCCTTTCACAAGAGAAGAAGACTGTTGCTTTGCCAAATTTTGACATCTTTAGGGTAGAGAAGGTTTAATCTCTAAAGACACAATCTGTTGTCAATTGTTTGTGCATGGGATGCGTTCATGCTGCTTCATACCATTTTCTTTGTCTTGTTTCTCGAAAAAACAGTAGTTACCGTAGAAACAAGGCTTAGAAAGGTTCTTGCGTATGTTCAGTTGGTTACCTGGTATTAATCCATTACTGTGAGGTGACTACCTGACAATCGATCACATGAGAAGTCGTTATTACCAACTTTGTCGCCACGAGCACCAGTTACCTAGAGCATTGGTGGTTGCATGGAGCACGTCGAAGCCACTGATTCCTATAACGGAAGAAATTACGAAACGTAAATGCTTCCAATATATTCGTTAGTTTGGAACATTTTCCTTTCTCATATAGTTCTTCATCCATATTAATTTGCACATTTTACTCTCTCTTTTTTTTCTCTTTAGACAAAATTCATATACTCATTTGTCTGCATGTTTTTTCTTCTTTCACAAGAACAATACCAGAGGCGTGTGTTTCGCCAACTTTGTGAGTCGTGAACATTATCTAGGTAAAGAAGGTTGCAGCACTGATGAAGAACCCATCTTGTTATCGCATGCATGGTGCAAATAGGCTAGTTCCTTATACAATGTAGCTAGACACGGTAAATGGTTTCGAGTTCCTTGTACAACGTGGCAAGACATGGTAAATGGTTTAGGGAATAGGTTTATGATATAAGATATGATCGACGTTAGAAGTGAGGTCTGAATTTCGCAACGTATCACTGCAGTTTCCCAGTATTTGAGTGTTCGATGCAAACCTAAAAATCTCCTTCAACTCTCTCTCTCTCTCTCTGGTACTGGTTTTAGTAGCCTGTATATACTGTGTTTTGAAATATCCAACAGATATGCGAAGCATTTGTTATCTTCGTTCATATTATAACCATCCCTTTGACGCAAAAGAAGTTTGTGATGGCAACTACTCTACACCTACGACTGTTCAGGTCTTCAAACCATTATGATTAACTTTGTGGCACGCGGGGTTCGTGTTTCGTATTGCTATGTTTAATATGATGTGACTAAACTGGCGAAAGACATCGGCTTACAGAAAGAAAAGAAATGGTGACAAGTAATGTTATTCCCCCTCATAATTTTACTTATCCAACTTTATATCATAATTGACATGGCAATACGGTGCCAGCAAAGTGATGATGTGGCAAGGCCAACATCTGATATGGTCTTACTAGATTAACTGCCACATTACCAGACTTACACGCGTCCGCAGTCCATGATGCGCTGCACAAGGCTGAGACGAGGCGTCAAAAGGCCCTGCGAACATGTGTACACTAGCCGTCGTAGAATGCAAGACACGACATAAGTAGATCATCAGACACACCAACGTAGCAGCTGCAATCTCTATCGTGTCAGCCCAAACGTCTTGAAATGCCGATATTGTGTGAAGTTGATGGAAAGTCAAGGCAAGTAATTTATGTATGTTTATATAAGTCTTAGATATTTTATAAATGTTTTATCCATATATCCCTGTAAAAATTGCTTATTACGCGCGTATTCCTTCCGGAAATTATTATTTTGCCGGTACACGTGCGTGTGTGTGTGTATATATATATATATAGAGAGAGAGAGAGAGAATGGGAAGCAGTAAGCCATCTGGATTTTATTGAAAGGAAGAAGATAAAAGAATATACATCAAGTGATCTGATCAGCTCTCTTAAAAGAGCTGATTACATGATCCCACAAACTGAAACCACCTGTTGCTGGAAATTAGACCCGGGGGCAATCTTCGGTCGAGGAGAGGGAGCAGCGGGATGTCACCACGGCGGGGCGGCGACCAGTCGGTGGGCGGCGTCCTCCGTCTGGGGTGGTCGGAGAGAGGGAGCAGCAGGTCCTCACGGTGGGGCGGCGATCCGTCGGCGGGCGGCGTCCTCCGTCTGGGGTGCCTGCAGACAAGCCGGTGGCCGGGTTTTCCGGCGCCGACCCTCCGACGCTCAAGTCAGGGAGGGGGCAAATAGTGTAGAGAGGAGAAGAATAGTGTTTGTAGGGTGCGTAATTTTACCCCCCAACACCCCCCACCTGAGGGGCCAAGGTTCTCTTTTATAGGCGGGGGTCGGTTTACCTGTGATGTAACGGGGCGAGGCCGTAGTACGGCTCGGCATGTTGTTCAGGTCGGCGCACGATCAGGTGAATCATTGCGTTGATGTCGGCGGTGAGGTCGTCGTACGACCTGGGCTTGCACGCTACCAGACGAATTATTGCATTGGTGTCGGAGGTATGGCCGAGATCAGAGACTTATCATGGTTGACTAAACTCTGCTGGGCTAACTTGCCGTGGAGAGCTGAGAGTCCGTAGATGACAGGAGCCGTGCGCATTAAATGTGGAGTAAGCCGGAGATCCGCATTAATTGTGGAGTAAGCCGGAGATCCGCATTAATTGTTGAGTGAACTGGAGGTTTACAGTAGCCATGCGCAATAAATGCCGGGGGGGGCGTCAGAGTATGGTCCTCGGCCGGACCTCAGAGGGGCATGGCCGTAGTAGGTGGCTGATAAAGGTAGACTTTGAACATCAGGATTTTTCTAGGTCGGAGGTCTCGAGGTCGGATGTCTTGAGGTCGGGCGTTCCGAGGTCGGACGCCGACTTCGGCTGTCCAGGGTCGGCGATTGTGCGGCTTCTCGGGGGCATTCGTGTCATTGGGGGGGAAAAGTCTTATTCCCCCAACACTACCCCCGACTTCCGAGTTCGAGCGGCTTGCGGGCTCGGACGTGGGAAGTAAAGTCTATCATTAAAGTTGGGCGAATCTCGTCCGCGCCCTTGTGTTTGTCGGAGTTTTTATGGTGAAACTTGCGCCCTTTGGTGCCTCGAGGTTGCTTTATTCAGTGAACTTATGATGAGGCTTGTATCCTTACGTTTTTCGAGGCGGCTGTAACAGGGGTGGCGCCTCTTGGATCACCGAGGTCGCTTCGTGCGGCGGACCCATGATGAGGGTCCTCGAGCTCGGCGAGGCGGCGCCTTGATCCTGTGGTCGAAGCTCCCCGTTCATCAATGAGTGTGCCGTTTTGTGTTTCAAAATGGACACGCGGCATGATCTGAGGTCGGACGTTTCCGATCTCGTGTTACCGGATCATGGATCTGGCGAGTTGGAGGCTACATCGGGGCTCCACGTGCCCCAGGGCCTTATTAAATGAGGGGAGCGGGGGTGCCGTCCGCTCGTTCTTCAAGGCGATTCGATTCTGCGGGCCCATGATGAGGCCCCGAGATCCGATGGGACAACATTTCGATTTCGTACCCGATTTATTGATCCGGAGTGAATACGGTGCCTCGGCCTCCGAGGTCGACACGTGGCGCAATCCGGCCGGGGGATGGGAACCGACCCTGCCGATCTGGGCGGTCAGGGGGGCCTATATAAACCCCTCGAGTTTGCCCTAAAGATTTTATTTGGCTGCTTCTTATTTTTGCTATCCTCCTTCTTGCTCTATTCCCTGTCCAACTCCTGCCGTCGGTGCCCGGAGCGATTTCCGGCGATGTCCAGTAGGTCCCTACCCTGCAACTGCTAGGGTTCCTCTTCCTTTTCCTTCCCCAGTTTTCATCCTCCATTTTCAATCTCATTTCGCTCTTCTGTAAAAATGGGTCTCGGTCCTGAGGAGGTTGGGTCAAGTCTGTCGGGGGAGGAGTTGGAATTAATCCGCTCCCGATTTTTCTTCCAGCCCGGGTTTCGCCTCGAAACTGCGGGACCGGAAGGTAGGGTGACGCGGCCGCCCCCAGGTCGGATCGCGGTTCACCGCGAGACCCTCTGGGCCGGCCTGCGGTTCCCCGTTCACGAGTTCGTGAACAGCTTGCTGGTCGAGTACCAACTCGTCCCAGCACAGCTCACTCCGAACTTGTGGAGAACCATCATCGGGTTCGTCTCCCTGTGTCTCGGGCATGGGATCCCGATTACCGTGAGCGTCTTCCGTCGGTGTTTCTTATTAAAGAAGAACCCGGCGGACGCGGAGTGGCTATACTTTGCCTTCCGAGGCGGTATGTCGCTCTTTCACGGGGCCCCTTCCTCTATTCATGAGTGGAAGGGAAAATTTTTCTTCCTGGCGTTTGAGGCGCCGTGGGGGTTCAATCCGAAGTGGGGACACCCTCGGTTGAAGGCCCTCAACAAGCTCTCCGAGCCCTCGGGGAGGGAGCTGAGGGTCCTGGACTCTCTGCGAGCCCTCGGGAAGGGCTACGACCTGACCGAGCTCCTACGGGAGGACGCCCTGGCGAGCGTGGGTCTGAGCTCGGCACGCCCCGAGGGTAAGAGCAGTTGCATTACCTTCTTGTTTGTCTTTTCTTTTCGTTTATATTGGTCTAACACTTGAGAAATTTTTAATTTCAGACATCCCTCACATGCCAACCAGCAATGTGTCCCTCTTCTCCCGCCTGAGGAGGCGTGAGGCCGAGGCCGGGGGAGCTATGCCCCAGCCTCGAAAGAAGGCGAGGTCGACCGGCGCTTCCACGTCGGCCGGGACGAGTGGCCCCGAGGCGGGGGCCTCCACAGCCGACCCGAGGCGGGCGCGGGTCATCAGCGACGCGGGCCCAGCGGTCCCTCCTTGCCTTGCCCCCATTGCCCAGCGGGAGGGCCCGGCTTCGGGTTCCTCACAGCGCTCGGGGCCCGAGCCGACCAGGGGCCCTGAAGCAAGCGGCCCCGAGATCCCGAGGCCGGACATGCCGAGCTCCTCAAGGTACTTTCAAGAGGAGTCAGATGAGCTGGACTCCCCTATCCCCGAGGGGAGTTCAGCTATTCATGATGCTGAGGTCGCACGCGCCGTGTTCCGGCGTGCGATGCTTCCGGCGGACCGGGCCGAGTTCCGGAACATTTCGCTGGAAGAGGTCGTTGACAGTACCTACTGCAACACCGCCCGGGTTAGTCCTTTTCTCGATTTCCTTAAAGTTATTAGCGAATCCATATGTTTTTAACTCACGATCATTTTGTCTCTTTCTCTACAGCATGTTCACGAGCTCGACACCCTTGTGTTCATCGCCCAGGGATGTCAGGAAGAGACCCGGCGGGTCAGCCGGCAGTTGGAGCCGGCTAAGAAAAGGATCGCCGAGCTGGAGGCGGCGTTGGCCGAGGCCGAGACTCGGCGAGAGGCCACCGAGGCCGGGCGCCTTGCTATGGCGGAGGCGCTCGAGGAGGAAAGAGCCGCCCACGCCTTGACCAGGTCGGCTCTGCGCGCCTCAGAGGCGCGCCTGGGGGAGGTCCAATCAGAAGTCGCGGGCCTCAAATATGAGGACGGGGTTTCCCGCCTCCGAATCGAGCAGCTTGAGGCCCGAGAGAGGAGGGCACTCGAGCGAGCTGAACATGCCGTGGAACTCTTCAAGGAGTCGGAAGAGTTCCGCGACATGTTAGAGGAGGAGACGGTCGACGGGTTTCTCCGGGGTTTCGAGAACTTCTGGCAGCAGATGGCCCGGTTCTGTCCCCAGTTCGACCTTTCGACGGTCCGTCCGAGGATGAACCCGGGCTACGGGTCCGACACGGAAGACCTTCCTGCCATTTTGACATCCGAGGCAGGATTGTATGAACAAGATCCCGCCGAGCCTTCGACGAGGGTGGCCGAGACGGACGGCGTCCCGGAGGCGGCACCCGAGGCCCCTGCCCCCGACCCCGAGCCTGTGCCGGCTGAAGGTCCCGAGGTCATCACCATGCCAGACGACCCCGCGGATGTCGCTGCCGCCGCTTAAGACTTGGCGTATTTTTTTCTTTTTCATTGTATCCGAGGTCGGCTTTTGGATGGCCGACCTCCAATTTTGTAATTGGCCTCCCGGCCCCTTATCAATGAAAGGTCTCTTTTATTACTTCGTTCTTCTTCCTTATCCTTTGTCGTGAATGAGGCCAAAGCCTTAATCTATCGTTCCTCCGACTCTTAACTTTGTATTTTAGTTTTCGAGCTGCTTAACGAAGTCGCCCTTTTTCGTGGGCTATATCTTGGCTTTCTCGGATTCCAGTCATCCCGACCAAAAGGAGCTCCGAGCCCAGGTTTTTTAGAAAATTTTTCCAAGTCCTACAACTCGGATCTTAGAATCGCAGAAGTTGCCATGCCTGGCCTTTAGGTTCTTAAGGCATCGGGGTCGGGCCTTAGCCCTTCGAGTAAGACCGGGCTGGGTCTGTACGTGTCGCTATTCGGGGAGTCTGGTCGGATTTCCGAACTCGGCTCTCGGATACTTCGTAGGGAGCGCGGGCTAATAGTCGAATTATCGCCGAAGGTTTTCATAGCTATCGTTCTCGGGCTTTGCCGAGGTTTCGGTGAACAAGGCTGGGGTCTTTGAAGATTGCCTTGGTATCTGTGTTCGGCTGGTACACTCGCGGCCGGGGTCATTTTCTCAACTAAACATCGGAGTCTACGTATGGGGGCCGAGTTGGGCCCTAATTTGTGAAGACTGTTTAAGTTGTGGAGATTTGACGAGCGGAGCATGCATAATATTGTTAGGAGATCGGTCTTAAGCCGACCCATTGGAGTAGCCCGACTTTGGGCGAGATGAGACTCCAACGTTGGATGAAACTCCGCTTAGCAGTATGTAGATAAAATTTGACAAGGGGGGCATCGAGTTAGATGTACCTCTTGCGTTCTCAGAGTTGTGCTCCACATGGTGGAGTTGGTTGCTTCCTTTCCTCGTCGACTTCCGGAGTCATTTTTGACTTGTAAGGGGGCTCGGGCTTCTCGCGGACCCGACGACGCCCGCCGAAGTTGAGAGGATCTGGGGAGGCTTTATTGATTTGTAACTCCTTTCGAGGTCAAGGGAGCTTGAGACCCTATGGTCGGACCTCGGGGTTCAAGGGATCTTGCGCCAAGTCGATGTTCCATCGTCCTGCGATACTTTCCGAGGTCGAGGGAGTTTGGGACTCTACGGTCGAACCTCGAGGCATACCGATTTTGGTCGGGGGATCTGGGGATCACAGACGACCCAACATTAGAAGAGAATTATGATTATCAAAATGGGAGAATTATTTGCAGAAAAGAGGCTGAGTCTATTGTCCTGATTGTTTTGAACCCCTCGGGGTTTCACTGGTAGTACATTCGTAGATTCTCGGAGTTCCAGCTTCGCGGAATCAGGGTCCCCTGTAGGGACTTTAATTTGTATGCTCCGGGTCGTTGTACTCGGGCGATTTGATATGGCCCTTCCCAATTCGGGGCGAGCTTTCCTTGCTCGGTCGGTTGAGAAGCCTCGGCTCTCCTAAGGACGAGGTCCCCTACTTTGAAGAGCTTGGGCTTGACTCTGGAGTTGTAGTATTGGGCCGTTTTCTACTGGTATCTTGCCATACGGACCCGGGCGACCTCTCGTGTCTCTTTGACGAGGTCCAAGTTGCTCCTGAGCTGGGAGAAATTGGTGTCGGGGTCGTAATGCTCCACCCTTGGGGAAGGAAGGCCGATCTCTAGCGGGATGACGGCTTCAGTGCCGTATGCTAGGTTGAAGGGGGTCTCTCCCGTGGGCAGTCGGAAAGTAGTCCGATACGCCCAGAGGACGTTATACAAGTCCTCGACCCACTGTCCTTTGGACCGATCGAGCCTAGCCTTGAGTCCCTGCAAAATAGTACGGTTAGTTATCTCAGTCTCCCCGTTTGCCTGGGGATGGGCAACCGAGGTAAAACGGTGATCAATGCCGAGCTCAGAACAAAATTCCCTGAAATGGACATTGTCAAACTGCCGACCATTGTCGGATATAAGGATATGAGGTAGCCCGAATCTGCAAATTATGGACTTCCACTCGAAGTCCCGCATCTTTTGTTCGGTGATCCGGGCTACAGGTTCGGCTTCAACCCATTTGGTGAAGTAGTCGATGGAGATGACCAGGAACTTTCTCTGTCCGGTGGCCAGGAGAAAGGGCCCCAGGATGTCGATCCCCCATTGGGCAAACAGCCAGGGGGCGATGATGGAGGTCAACAGGGCCGAAGGTCGGCGCTGGATATTAGCGTTCCGTTGACATCGGTCGCACTTGCGGACGAAATCTGTTGCATCCCTCTGGAGTGTGGGCCAGTAATATCCTTGCCGCAGAATCTTATGGGCCAGTGCCCGACCCCCCAGGTGATTTCCGCAGATTCCTTCATGGACCTCTCGGAGAGCGTAGTCCGCCTCGGAGGGGCGGAGGCATCTGAGCAGGGGAGAAGTAAATGATCGACGATAAAGTCTATTCTCGTACAAGACATACCGGAGGGCTTGGCGCTTGATTCGGCGAGCTTCTGTCCCGTCATGAGGTAGGGTCCCGTCTTGGAGATAGCAAACGAACCCGTCGATCCAGCTTGGCTCGGAGTCGATGCACATGGCGGGCTCTGGTTCCTCCGTGCTGGGGACCTGAAGATATTCGAGCGTAGTTCCCTTGGAAAGCTCGCTCATGCGGGAGGTTGCCAATTTGGACAGCTGGTCTGCCCTGAGGTTTTCCGCTCTGGGAATGTACTGAATACTGAAGGAATTCAGGGCAGACGAGAGTTCCCGCACCTTTTGGAGATACTTTTGCATGGATGGCTCTTTAGCTTCAAAGTCTCCTTGGATCTGGTTCACTACCAGCTGGGAGTCGCTGAAGGCTTTTAGGTCCTTCACTTTCAGTTCTTTCGCCAGCTTGAGCCCGGCGATGAGAGCCTCGTATTCAGCCTCGTTGTTCGAGGCTGGAAATTCGAGACGCAAGGCTTGCTCGGCCACCACTCCATCTGGACTGGTGAGGATGAGCCCGGCTCCGCTACCCCCCGAGGTTGAAGACCCGTCCGAGTGTAGGACCCATGGTGGCCTCGGTGCTTCCTCCGTGGATACGGAAGGCAACTCGGGGTCGTCCGGCAGGGTACATTCCACGATGAAGTCGGCGAGTATCTGAGCTTTGATGGCCGGCCTGGGCCGATATTCGAGGTCAAATTCTCCGAGCTCGACCGCCCATTTGGCGATCCTCCCCGCACGATCCGACCTTTGCAATATTTGCTTCATAGGCTGGTCGGTCAGTATAGCTATTGTGTGGGCTTGGAAGTAAGGCCTGAGTCTCCGAGCTGAGATGATGAGAGCGAAGATGGTCTTCTCAAGTTTAGAATATCGGGTCTCAGCATCCCTGAGAACCCGACTGGTGTAATAGACCGGCTTTTGGAGCTTGTCCTCTTCCCGGATGAGGACTGAGCTCACTGCAGCTGGGGAGACGGCCAGGTATAAATAAAGGACCTCGCCCTTCTGGGGCTTGGTGAGCAGCGGGGGAGAGGCCAGAAGACTCCGAAGCTCTTCAAAAGCTCGCTGGCATTCTTCTGACCACCGGAAGTCTTTCGGCCGCTTGAGGCTCTTGAAGAAAGGGAGGCAGCGCTCGGCTGACTGGGAGACGAACCTTCCCAAGGCGGCAACCCGCCCTGCAAGCCGCTGCACCTCCTTAACTGTTTTCGGAGGAGCCATTTCTTGCAGCGCTTGGATTTTCTCGGGGTTGGCTTCAATTCCACGTTGGGTGACTATGAAACCCAGGAATTTGCCCGAGGTGACTCCGAACGCGCACTTCGCCGGGTTGAGCTTCATTCGGTATCTCCTGAGCTTGGAGAATGTCTCGTTGAGGTCAGCTACATGGTGCTCCACCGCTCGGCTTTTCACCAGCATGTCGTCCACGTAGACTTCCATATTTCGGCCAATCTGATCTTTGAAAATTTGGCTGACCAGCCTCTGATAGGTGGCTCCAGCATTCTTCAGGCCGAAGGGCATCACCTTGTAGCAGTAGGTGCCCTTGTCGGTGATGAAGGCCGTCTTTTCCTCGTCTTCCGGCGCCATTCGGATTTGATTATATCCTGAAAAGGCGTCCATAAAAGTTAGCAGTTGGTGTCCTGAGGTGGAGTCGACGAGCTGGTCGATGCTCGGGAGGGGGAAGCTGTCTTTCGGGCAGGCCTTGTTCAGGTCGGTGTAGTCCACGCACATGCGCCATTTCCCATTGGCCTTCTTTACGAGGACTACGTTGGCGAGCCAGTCCGGGTAGGAGACCTTCCGGATGAAGCCGGCTCCGAGGAGTTTGTCCACCTCCTCGGCCGCAGCCCGTTGTCGTTCTGGGGCGGAGCCCCTTTTCTTCTGCTTCACAGGTCTGCTAGTTGGCTTCACCTGGAGCCGATGGACCATGACCTCAGGGTCAATTCCTGGCACGTCCGCGGGCGACCAGGCGAAGACGTCAGCGTTGTCCCGCAGGAAGCTGACGAGGTGGTCCCTCTCGCAGGCGCCAAGGCCGGAGCCAACCTGCACAGTTAGCTCAGGAAAATTTTCTCGTAGTGGAACTTGAACAAGAAGCTCACCGGGCTCTACTTGCTTCTTCCAAGGGGTGTCCCTCGCATCGAGGGTTTCTATGGGTAATGAGGGGCCCGTTGGCTGAATCGTTGCCCCGGTTGGTTGCTTTACTCCGTGGGCCGCCATGTAGCATTGCTTGGCGACCAGCTGGTCTCCGCAGGCCTCGCCTACTCCTTGGCCGGTGGGGAATCGCATGAGCAGATGGTGGGTTGAAACCACGGCTCGAAGGGCGTTTAGCCCTGGCCGTCCAAGGATGGCGTTGTAGACTGAGGGCAGACGGACCACAAGGAAGTCCGTCCTTACCGTGCTCTTCCGGGGAGCGAGGCCAACTGTGACAAGGAAGCTGGCCTCCCCTTCAACTGGGACTGAATCTCCAGTGAACCCAACCAGTGGGGCATTAATTCTCCGGAGATGTCCTTCTGGCAACCCCATTTTTTGGTAGGCATGATAATACAAAACGTTGGCTGAACTTCCATTGTCAACTAGGACACGCTTTACATCAAACCTATTTACAATCATAGAGATGACCACAGCGTCATCATGAGGGGTCTCGACCCCATCTAAGTCTTCATCCGAGAACGAGGTGACTTCATCAGTGCGTGGGCGCTTCGGGGGTGCTCTCTGGGCGGCCGTTCCTGCCGAGGCCCTCCCAATCATGTTGATAGTGCCGGCAATGGGCCTGTTGTCGTCCGGATTCTCGGACGGTATGGTATTCTCCGCCGGCCTCCTTTCCTCATGCCGGTTCCTCACGAACCGGTTGAGTACTCCCCGACGGATGAGTGCTTCTATCTCGTCCCGGAGCTGGAAGCAGTCCTCCGTGTCGTGCCCACGGTCCCGATGGAAGCGACAGTACTTCCTGGGATTACGGGGAACTCCCGTGTCTCGCATAGGAGGCGGGGGTCGGAAGAAGTCCCGACCCTCGATTTCCATCAGGATCTCGGCCCGGGGAGCATTGACAAGCGTGTAGTTCTCGTACCTCCCCGTGTACGTCCGAGGCCGTGGTGGAGACCTTGGTCGAGGAGGGGTCCTCTGCTGAGGTCGTCCCTGCTGCCGGGGCGGGCTCCTCAGCCGGGGGAGATTCTTCTCTCGACGGGGAGATCGACTCCTTTGTCGGCCGTGTTCCTCGCGGCGTTTCTTCTGCTTTTTTGAGGCGGGCTCAATTGCTCCCCGCCTGGAGGCGACTGCCTCCTTAGCCTTGGCGTACTTCCGGGCTCGGGCCAGCATCTCGGTGAAGTCGGTCGGGAAGCTCTTCTCGATGGAGAAGAGGAATCGGTAGGAGCGAACCCCAGTCTTCAAAGCCGACCTGGCTATTGACTGGTCTAGCTCGCGAACTTCCCAGGTGGCGGCGGTAAAGCGGTCCAGGTACTCCTTAAGGGATTCCCCCTCCTTCTGTTTGACGTCCAAGAGGGAATCTGACGTCCGTCGTTGGCGTCGGCTGGCAGCAAAATTAGTGGTGAACTGCCTGCCGAGTTGCTCAAAAGAGGATACCGTGTTCGGCTTCAGTCCAGAGAACCAAAGCCGAGCGGTCCCTCGGAGGGTTGCTGGGAAGGCCTTGCAAAGTATGGCCTCCGAGGACCCTTGTAGGGCCATGAGGGCCCGATAGCTCTCCAAGTGGTCGAGAGGGTCGGTGATTCCACTGTAGGGCTCCACCTGAGGCATTTTGAACCTCGCGGGAACCAGCTCGTCCTGGATCTGACAGGAGAAGGGGGACTTGGTAGTGAACTCAAAGTCTCCCTCTTGCCTCGCCTTTTTGCTGTGGAGCGCCGCAATCTGACGCTCCAGATGCTCAACTTTTCGGTCGAGCTCCCCCGCCCGCGGTATTGTTGCCGTGATCCGCGCCGGTTCGCGGTGGTCTGGGGCTGACTCAGCCTCAGAAAGTTGGGGTCTCCTGTCGAAATCTTCCCCCAGTGGCTCCCTCCGGGGAGAAGTCCGTTCTTCGTTGTTGGCTCTGGAGGAGCCACGCAGATTTTGGCTTGAGAAGACCGGGCCGTTGGGGGGACACTCCGGCGGGACCTGAGTCCGCGGGGGGAGCGTTGGTAAAGCTTCCTCGCGTCGTAGGCCCTGAACGGCGGCGGCCAGGGCCTGGACTTGCTGTACCAAGGCATTGAACTGTTCCGGCTGGACCTGAGGAACTGGGTCAGCCGGAGTTGGAGAATTCTGGACGGAGCGTCCAGGACTTTGCGGGGGACGCCGGGAGATGTTGGAGGCTCCCTTACTTCTCAACTTCATGATCGCTACTCGGGCCCTTCCTCTAGCGCCAACTGTTGCTGGAAATTGGACCCGGGGGCAATCTTCAGTCGAGGAGAGGGAGCAGCGGGAGGTCACCACGGCGGGGCGGCGACCAGTCGGTGGGCGGCGTCCTCCGTCTGGGGTGGTCGGAGAGAGGGAGCAGCAGGTCCTTACGGTGGGGCGGCGATCCGTCGGCGGGCGGCGTCCTCCGTCTGGGGTGCCTGCAGACAAGCCGGTGGCCGGATTTTCCGGCGCCGGCCCTCCGACGCTCAAGTCAGGGAGGGGGCAAATAGTATAGAGAGGAGAAGAATAGTGTTTGTAGGGTGCGTAATTTTACCCCCCAACACCCCCCACCTGAGGGGCCAAGGTTCTCTTTTATAGGCGGGGGTCGGTTTACCTGTGATGTAACGGGGCGAGGCCGTAGTACGGCTCGGCTTGTTGTTCAGGTCGGCGCACGATCAGGTGAATCATTGCGTTGATGTCGGCGGTGAGGTCGTCGTACGACCTGGGCTTGCACGCTACCAGACGAATTATTGTATTGGTGTCGGAGGTATGGCCGAGATCAGAGACTTATCATGGTTGACTAGACTCTGCTGGGCTAACTTGCCGTGGAGAGCTGAGAGTCCGTAGATGACAGGAGCCGTGCGCATTAAATGTGGAGTAAGCCGGAGGTCTCGAGGTCGGAGGTCTCGAGGTCGGATGTCTTGAGGTCGGGCGTTCCGAGGTCGGACGCCGACTTCGGCTGTCCAGGGTCGGCGATTGTGCGGCTTCTCGGGGGCATTCGTGTCATTGGGGGGAAAAAGTCTTATTCCTCCAACACCACCAAACAAGAAGAATTGCTATTTTTAAGGTATAGAATGGAGAAAACAACGGAGTGCACTGCAGAAACTGTGACTGTTCATCCAAAAGCTGTGGAGAGGCTGCTGACAGCATTAAAGCACGAGTTCATCCATCTCCGAAACTCCAATCTCGAGTGCGTAACAAAGATCTTCAGCATGGCAGTAACCAAGCATGCATGGCATCCATTGGATCAGCAACAATCAAACAGCAGAAATCAACATGATATGGTACACATGAAGGAGAACCAGCATCGTTCAGCTAAGCCTAATTTTCAGAATCAGTGAATTGAGTCTTCTAAGCATCATGCACCACCAGAGAGGAGTTGTCATGCCCCGGATCTGGAATACGATTTGTCGTGCCCTAGATCCGGAGCATGACATAGCTATGCTACTGTAGGGTATTGCTTACAATAACACCAAACCCACAATATATAACAAATCATAGAAAAATAGTATTTGTCCAACTTTCATTGCAAATCAAAAAGAAGGGAGTACAGAGCATCTAAAATCCGATATCAATATCAAACCCATCATTAGCTATATACTACTAAAACTCTTCTACAAGTGACCAAGCTTGCTAGTGCGAACTCCAAGCCTGCACCAACCTTCATCCCTATTGATCTTATTTGCCTGGAAAGAAAAATAGAAACAGAGGTATATGAGCGACACAGCTCAGTAAGTAAACCTTTCACTAGCTTACTAGATCAAACATAAGTTTTCCATATTAATGCATCATTTAAGAAAAATAACAAAAAATTTTAAATAATTATTTCATAACACATATATTAAAAATAGGTCATGAAGCAAATCATGCATGAACAAATCATTCATTTTTCATAAATATAGTTCCAAATAAATTGGTAAATCATTCCTCATATCATGCAATCCTATCATAGATCAAAATATTGTTCACAAATATTTGTGCTATGATCACTATAACCCGTGACAAGGCCGTCTTCATAATCAACAAGATTTTATAGTTCAATTTTCGTTACCAATTAACTTTACCTCGTTGGCAGAGGATCGTTTTCATTGGAGGCTAGCTTCAGGATGTCGATTGATCTCCATTTCTAAAGACGATCATAACTATCTAAAAGCCTTTAAAAAACTTATATCTTTTTCTTAAAACATATATATAAATAGATGAAAAATACTAAATGGCATGATCAGATTCATAACAGAGCTATTTTCATCAAAAATATTTATGAAACTCTTTCATAATAAAGCATGATTTTCATAATACATATGTTGATCCATAATTTTAAGAAACACATGATATTTTCACAAACAGATTTTATGCATGAAAAACATGATCATAAAGAGTGCAAGATCTACTTACCAATTCGAAGACTAGTAAGGAGTATAAGATTTACTTATCTCTTTCGTCTTAAGCTATCAAACTTGACTAGGCGATTCAGTTAACCCTATTAACAACATTAAAAGCGAGATTAATTTCCATTCGAAATAAATAAGAAATGAGACTGTTGGTCAGGTGACAACGTTCGGTGGTTTAGGCTCGAGCGACTCAATCAACAAATCATAGAGCATGGACTCGACACGGATAAGGTTAACAAATAGGGTTCATCAATGAAGATTTCAAGAATATTCAATAGGATCGGGGCAATCGGTCTAGTAGGTAGCCCGGGTACCAGGGCGGTACTAGACCCTTTATAGGGATCAAATCGAGCTCATAGATCAGGTCTACAGGACCCGATACTGAGTTTCTTGGACGATCTAGAAAGAGAAAGTAGAGAGAAAATGGAGAGAGAAAGTGGAGAGAGAAGAGAGGAGGTAGAGAGAGAATGATTGCACCCAGAATGGAACCTCTCTATTGATTATTTATTAATTTATCTATTTATTTATTTTTTGTATTTTTTTCTCTCTTTTTCTTCTTTTCTTTTCTTTTCTTTTTCTTTTTCTTCTCTTTTTTTCTTTTCTTTTCTTCTTCTTCATCACTCTTTCCTCCTTTTCTTCGGTGGAAACATAGGTCTGAACCCGCCCCACCAAGAATAGAGAAGGGGAAGGGGGCCTCCGGCCCGACAGCAGCTGAGGACTGGCGGCGGACCAAGGATCGGCAGCATACTGTGGAACCACCAGGTAGGGGTGGCAATCGGGTCGGGTCAGGCATAAACAGGTCGGGTCAAATACAGGTCGGGTCAGAAAACTATAAATCTGAACCCGACCTGTTTATTAAACGGGTCAGAAATTGCAAACCTGAACCTGACCTGTTTATTAAACAGGTAACCCGACCCGACCCGTTTAACCTGTTTAATAAACAGGTAACTTGTTTACCCAACCCGACCCGACCTGTTTAACCTGTTTGCCCAACCTGACCCGTTTAACCTGTTTAGACCTGTTTAATCTGTCCAACCCAACCTGTTTAACCTGCCCAACCCGACCTGTTTAGACCTGTTTAGACCCGTTTAACCTGTTTAGACCTGTTTAACATGTTTAACCTGTTTAACCTGTTTAACCCGTTTAACCTGTTTAGACCTGTTTAACCTGCCCAACAGTTAAACGGGTTAAACGGTTTAAACGGGTCAGACATCTAAAACCCGTATCCGACCCAATTAATAAACAGGTTAAACGGGTCGACCTGTTTACGACCCGAACCTTTTTAGGCCAAACCCAAACCTGTTTATGGCGGGTCGAACACAGGTCGGGTTGGCGGGTCGGGTCATATTCTGCCACCCCTACCAGGTAGGTGGTCTTCCCCTCCCTTCCTCTTCTTCTTCCTCCTCTTTCCTTTCTTCCTTCTTCTTTCTTCTTTTCTTGGTAATTAGGGAAAGGAGGTGGGTCGATCAGTGGTTGCCATGGTCAAGGTCCGACAGTGGCAGCCGGAGGTGGTGATGGGTGGTGGGGAGTGATCAACAACGGCTGGTGTGGACGACCATGCTCGAAAAAAATAGAGGAAAAGAAAGGTAGAGGGACAATGCCCCTCGCTGCCTCAGGGCAGCCTTCTCAGCCTAAGAAGACTTTGACAGGGGATGGAAAACTTATCAACGAGGAATGGAGGCGCTGGACTTCCGCCGGAGGTGGCAATTTTCGGTGGATCCCTGCGAGAAGACGAGAGATGGCTCTCAAAACAGGGCACTCAGACAAGAGGGAGAATGAAGGGCTTCAGGTGGCTGTGCTTAGTTGGGGGGGCACACCGGCCACCGAAGACGAAGAAGAAGAAGAATGGAAGCCGAATGGTGGATCGGGTCGAGTGGAATCGGGGTTTTTATAACCCCAAAAGGAAGAGGATAAGCTTGGATGAACAACAGCAACGACTGGCTTTTCGTCAGTTACAACCGTCTCTAACGGCCGCGGTGGCCATTTGAGCAGCTTGGGCAGGGGATCGCGATCCCCTGTTCCGAAGGAGCAAAGCTGGCTTGGCCTGCTGACTTTGATCCAGGTCAGGGCTAGTTGGCCTCGTTTTTAAAGGAGTGGTTCTTGATTTTGTTGCAAGTCTGGACGACCATTCATTGAACAACGTGAGGCCCTTCAAAGCCATGAAAGTAATTGGAGTTCATCTATTAAGGAAGACTAGCATTTCATAATTTCCTTCCAACACACCCATGTCATGACCGCAAGGAGCATGAGAACGATTTGTTGCGGATATTTAGAGAAAAAATTCTTTCTCCATGACAAACATAAGCCTTCAAAAGAGGTTTGAGGGTGCAGTACACTAAGTAGGGAGCGCAGATGGCCTTCCAAATAGAGGAGAAAAGTAACAAGTAGAGAAAAGAAGATCAACAGATTCTTCTTCATGGTAGCATAGTGTACATTCCCCCTAATGCTTCCCAGTCTTTTTTCTTAGAAGATCCTTGATATTCAATTTATTCTTCCAACACAACCACAAGAATTATATCTAATCTTTAGTGGGGCACAGCTAGTGGTTCCAAAGAGAGCTAGCATCCTTTTGATTCTCCATTCTATTATGCTGGAATTACAAAATGCAGTCACCAACCCATTTTTTTCCGATTGTGAGCATATAAATATACGTATATATACATAGATATAAAAATACATACATACATACATACATACATACATATATATATATATAGAGGGGAGAGGGAGAGAGAGAGAGAGAGAGAACCACACTTGAGTATATCTTCACTTAGATCAGGTCAAGTCTACATTGTACGATGGAGATACCTCATCAGTGATTCGAGCTTTTGGATATGATTAGCCACCTCTCAATTATTTACATATAAAAAAATATGTGATTTGGAAACTCCTAGATCAAGTGATTTTATATGATATAATATATATTTATATTATTTAAATTATATATTTTTTGATCATTTGATGTATAGACTAGGAGCCTCCAAATTATATATTAGTTTGTAAATAGTTTAGAAATAGTAAATCATATCAAACAGCTTGAATTCTCAATATGGAATGTTCATTATGCAATATAAATTTGACCTTCATTATCCACTCGAGCAGCTAATCTATCCAAAGGCAGATGCTATAGAGCCCAAATGTGGTATCAAAAATTTCTCTCGTAGCTACCATGCTACAAAGGAGGGGATTGTTTGACACTGGTCCTCTCAACCGACGTGACATTACAGTCAAGAATGGTACCGGGTTGAGCCTGCTAGCAATATTCTTGCCTAAATGTCAACCTTTATCATTTGCTGTAACGTTCATTCTGCCATAGCACGATGCAATACAGAGTGAGCTCTTGAGCTTCTTAGTTCTTACGCAACTATCATCACTTCCAATGCTCAAATACAAATTTTAAGATTTTCCTTGGGAAGAAAAACAGAAATATATCACATTAGCATCACCAGGGGCTTCTTATTTTGACTAAACTTCATTAAACTTAAGGTTTACTGCCCACCATTTTCGTAGGTTCTCTTATTCAAACACCAACTTTTTGATTCTTTGTGCCTTTGGTCTTCGCCATGGTCCTGTTCCAGTCCAAAGGACATAAAGGTCGCACGTATCCTGTATTATTATAATGATTACTTGTTGTAATGTCCGGGCCCACAACCAACTAGGCCCAATAAGATAAAGGCCCAGTTAGGGGGGTTTGGGCCCAATTTTACTGTGGGCAATACTATTAGGGTGGCAACCGGAAAGAGGTTGCCACCTCATGCTAAGAACAAAAGGACAATGCCACAACTGGCCGACAAAGGGAGAGCCACCTCACGCTCCACGTGGCAAGGCCAGGCCCAAAGGTAGAGCAGGGGGGGCAGCTGGAAGCTCCCGGAGCCAGAGGGCAGGAGAGATGAGACTTCACAGAGGAAACCCCCAGCCATGCAAACCCTGGGACTGCCACCTCACCCCCTGCTGGCAGCCGATTCTGGCGGGCCTGAGACAAGGGGGGGCGGCTGTTAGTCCCGGAGCCAGAAGGCAGGGGGGATGGGACCTCACTGAGGGACCCCCAGCCATGCAAAATCTGGGGCCGCCACCTCAACCCCCCTGCTGGCAGCCGATTCCGGCGGGCCTGAGACCAGGGGCGGCTGACAGTCCCGAAGCAAGGGGGTAAGGAGAGGATGGGGCCTCTTAGAAGAAGCCTCATCCCTTAAACAAATTATATAAGCCCCTGCCGGTAACCTAAAATCACAGACCCCCTAAAACACTACACTAGAGAGTCGAAGCCCTAGAGCCGAAGGCGAAGAAGCCCTGAAGCTCCAAGAGGAAGGAGGGACTACCAGGGGGAAGAACTGCCCAACGGTAATCGGCAAAATCCAGGTAAGTGTCCCCTGTTAATAAAATTTTAGGAAGTGGAGAAACCCTCTGTGGGGTATTCTTCCCTCTGTTTCAACTATGGGACAGAGAGGAGGAGACCAGCAGAAGGGAGAAGGGTCAAGGGCCGGACCCATAGACCCCGGACCGGCCTGAGAACGGCAGCGGCCCAAGACCAGGCTCGATGACCACTCGGGCCGAGCCGCCTGCAGGGCACCGCAGCCTCGGCTGCGGCTACTCTAGGGCTCGGGGGGCAGCCCGGGCTGCCGGATCTGGCCGAGCCGGCAACAGAGGTGGCCACAAGGCCACCAGCACCAGCCGGACCACCGCCTCCTCTCCGACAAGAGGTGCTGGTGCCGGAAGGGAGGACCAAAGAAAAGAAAAAAAAAGAATGATTAAAAAGAAAAGAAAATGGACTCACCGGACCGTAGAGGCTTCATCCTCGGACTGCGGCCTTACCTTGCCGAGGTCGGAGCAGGAGGAGACCTCCCGGAGGAGATCCAGCTGCGACCCTATCTCCCGGCGCTCCTCCTCTTCTCCGGCATCGCTTCGGAGAAGAGGAAGGGGCCGGCCTTCCTTCTGCCGGCGCTCCGGAGGGAAACTCTACCTCGATCGGTGGATCGGGGGGAACCTCGTCTCCCCGGTCGCCTACAGGAGAAGAAGGGGAGGAGACGGAGGGTTCGGTGGGCCGGAAGTTAGAGTTTCGGCCAAAACAAAGAAGAAAAAAAAATAGAAAGAAAGAGAAGGAGAGGGAGAGGTCGAAGGAGGAAGAGGCCATAGATCCGGCCGGAGGAGAAGAAGAAGGCCGGAGGACCGGCTGAAATGGCTAGGGCTTTCGGTCGGAACCAAGGAGAGAGAGAAGGGGAGGAAAAGAGTGAGAGAGAGAGAGAGAGTTGCTTTGGCCGGAGGCGGAGAGGGAGGCCGAAGGATCGGCCGGAGCAACCGAGGTCTCTGGTGAGAGTGAAAGAGAGAACGAGAGAGAGGGAGAGCCGGAGGAGAGAGGGAGGCAAGGAAGATGAAGAGGCGGAAGCCTCTAGAAGGGGGGAGAAAACTCTGATAACGGGTTCACGGGTCGGATCCGAATCCGAACCCGCAATCCGTAAAGCCCAAAAGAAAAAGAAGAAAAAGGGAAAAATCCTGATAACGGGTTCGCGGGTCGAATCCGAATCCGAACCCGCGACTCGTTAAGTCTAAAAATCGAAATGGGTTAAGTAAACCCAATTAAACCGGGCCCAATCTATTTGGGTGAACCCGGATGAGGAATTGAGTGGAATCTAAACCTAATTGAACCTGAACCCGAGCTTAATTAAATTGGGCTAAGCCTGGACGAGCACAAACTACAAATTGGATCAAATCCGAACCGAATTAAGCCCAAATTGATTTGGGTCCGAACCCAATTAAGTTGAGTTAATTCCAGTAGATCCAATTGAATATAAATCAGGCCCAATTTAAGCCCAATTCAACTAATGTGAGACCAAATTGACCTCGGGCTGACCCTGACTCAGGCCCAAATGGGCCACATTGACCCTAAACCCAAAATTTGGCCCAATTAAACTTAGGATTAAGCCTATTGACCAATTAGAAGGCCAATTAACCCATATGGACCCAATCAAAGCTCCAATACGGATGCATTAGACTTGGGCTATAGTTCGGGTAGGATCCAAACAAGTAAAAAAGGAAATAATATGCTTGTTATGATGTGATTTTAGGTGACTCAGGATCCGTCACCAGGATGTGAGAAACTTGGGAGAAAGCGAATCACGGTAAGTAACCTGTACTAATCTTTTATGGATCACGCATGTAATTAACCTGTCACAATTTTATTGCGAATTATGTATCTTGAGTTATGAATTATGCATCATGTATATGAGTGGTATGTTTTAGCCATATAATGTATGATTATGCATGTATTGAGCTTATGCAGATTTTATTATGCATGCAAGATGAATTGGGTTACATTGCTATATAATTGTGATATCCATATGAAATAAGGTAATGAATTGCATCGAGTTATGCGCACTGCTTGCAAGGGGTACCTAAGGGCTATTATTGCTACGGGCCGAATGCAACTGAGCCGGCCTTGTTAGTGGCCGATAATGACTGAGCCAGCTTAGCTCCTCTCGTAGATGCGGTGCGGTTTTACGAAGCGTCTAAGCAAAGGGCCTTAATCAAGTTAAGCTTTTCTTAACTAGATGATTCGATTCTTCTCCGAAGGGGTTGGGGGGGAAACGTTCCATAAATGGAAGTGGAGTTCAGGTATTAGATGCCATCTCTAAGGGAGGGCATTCAAGTCCATACCATGGGATTCAAACAAAAGGGATTTATTCACGAATACGATCTCTATTGATTGAAAGCTTCCAGCAATCAGTGAAACAATTTCTGTATGAACAAAGTATCATTACCCTTGTTAGCAGCGAATCTCTCTTCTGTTTAGCGAATCGGGAATCGAAACTACGTTACTAACCAAATACCGAATAGAAGCCAATTCCGCCAGTGGCCGACTAATAACTGAGCAGGCCCCGCCAGTGACCAATAATGAATTCGCCGTAGCATCCATGAGGTACTACCTACAAGAGGTATTGTTTACGGACTCTTAAGAGATACTGATCGAATGCAACTGAGCCGGCCTTGCCAGTGGCCGAGAATGACTGAGCCAGCCCCGCCAGTGGCCGCCTAATAACTGAGCTGGCCCCGCCAGTGGCCGCCTAATAACTGAGCTGGCCCCGCCAGTGGCCGATAATGACTTCGCAGTAGCATCTGAGAGTATGACCACGGCATGCCGGTGGCACGGTTTTATATGTGCATTTTATGAAAAAAATCTTGTTGATATAGAACACTGATTTATTTACTCAGCGTGAATATTTTATCATGATGATTTATTAAATAGTATACACGTCAGCTTCTCAAACCCTGCTAAAACATGTTTAGCATTTTTAGTTGATTCGACAAGATTATGCAGGATTACTTACTGAGCCGTGTAGCTCATGCATGTTCATTTATATTTTGTTTTCAGATCACCACCAGTGACAGCTGCTAGAAGCATTTTTCTTTTGCAATAGAGTTTCTTTATTTTTGGGGGATATGAATATACTTTTGTGTACATAAACTATGTAGAAGCTCTGTACCATATATATAACCTCTGTTGTAATGCACATATTTTGATATATGCAAGTTTGACTGCTTTTGACTACCTGTTAACCATGTACGAGGCTGCGTGCTATTGTGGGCAGTAGTCGGCAATAGCACGGCCGTGTCACAGATCCGGGTCTGGGGCGTGACACTTGTAATGACCTTTATTACTTTTTTTTCTTTTGATGAACACCTGTAAAGACTTGTACTAAATCAAAGACCTTTATTTTGGGAGTCAGGAGTGGGCTATATACGTACCTCCTATATACTGTTGTTACGTTTCAAATGCTCGCACCTAGAAGGTTCTGGCATTTCAAAACGGTGGGAAGGGATTCCAAAAACACGTAAGTAGTCTCGGAGACGGCAACTTGGTTTTGTGGAAGGTTGATGCCGGGGGGGCCGTCCCTGTCGGCCAAGCGTGCACCTTGTGGAACGTAACATGCCACTCGTTGCACCCAAACAAACCGTACGTACGTAGCACTGTTCATGCCATGTTGCACGTTTATAGAGAGAAGTTTGCTGAGCCTAATCTATGTACTGATAGGCCGTTGTTAGCGAGGTCTAAAGTCTTAAGTCTAGACGTTTCTCTGTGAATTATGAACTGCCTTTAGGCC
Organism: Phoenix dactylifera; assembly: GCF_051530095.1. Classification (NCBI taxonomy): domain Eukaryota; kingdom Viridiplantae; phylum Streptophyta; class Magnoliopsida; order Arecales; family Arecaceae; genus Phoenix; species Phoenix dactylifera. Next base: position 25,839,116 of record NC_143203.1, read on the forward strand.
TTCAGCATTCTAATGCTAGCATCTATTGAGAGTTTGAGTAGAAAAATTTCCTACGCAAGAGAAGGCAAGTCCAGTGGCTCCGGACTCATGGACTTTCTCCCAACCGCTGTATCTCCAGTCCCCCACAACTTTTGAACCCCAAGGCCTTATCTGAAATTATGAAGGTATCTGACCTTCAAATCGCTGAAAAGCGATAGGACTCCGACCTCCTATAGTCTATGTTTCTGTTGGCTGGGTCCCACCTTATGTGAGGTGTGACCCAGCAACTTAAGTATTAAAAAAAAAAAGAAAAAAAAAGAAAAAAAAAAGAGAAACAAAAAGAGAAGAAAAGGGGTTAGGGCTAATTCTATTAGAGAGGGTGAGAAAAAAGAAGAAGAGCTCTCTTGGTGAAGTACTTGTGGAATCCATCTCAAGGAGAAGGTGAAGATCTTATTCAAGGCATCTCAAGAGGAAGAAGAACCTTATACAAATCTACACTTGGTGAGATTGTTCTCATTCATTATTGGAGTCTATACTCTTTTTCATGTCAACTCTTTGTTTATGATCGAAGAAAGAAATCATTGATATATGTGGTCCTCTAGCTTAGTCTAGAAAAGATATTTTGTAAGCTTATTGTTGTTGATAGTTGAGGTTTGAGGTGGACTTAGGTCTGGTGGTTTTTCTCTCAGAGGATTTTTCACCTAAAAAATTGTTATCTCTTGTGTGTAGTTTCTTGTGGTTTGATTTTGGTAGTTTCATGTATTGATTAGTTGTTATAGTATTTTTATTCTAATCACACAAAGATAAAAAAGTTGTTTGTCTAGTGAAGGGGTTTTTTCTAATTTTCTCTTGATTTAATTTAGTTAATAAAATCTATTCTCATCTTCAAAGGGTTCGGGTCCAAGATGTTTATTTCGCTCTTTGTTTAGAATCTAGTGATGGTTTTAATTTCTCTTGAAATGCTCTTCACAATTTCACATTTTCCTATGGAAACTTATGTGGAGCAGATTACCAACTGAAATGTCGCATATTAAAGGCATTGTAGTAGATGTTTTTTGTGAGGACCCATGCGGGCGTGTGTTTAGTTCCACATCGGTTATTTGCTAAAAAAATCTTGGATACTTATATAGGAACAAGGAACCCAAATAATACTTTCCGACTAGCCATTTTGGATGAGGTCCTGGGTTGTTGCAAATGGTATCAGAGCAGACCCAGCTCAAAACCTATGTAGAATAGAAGACACTATATCACGGATCTATTGAACCCAGCCCATAACTCTAGCTTTTATTTTTCCGCTGCTATTGTTCCTAACAGTGAGTTCAGGGATGCCTGGGAAGACTTGGAGAGGCGAGCTACGAGCTGCCTGGGCGGGTCTTCGATGTACGAGGCAGGTATTGCAGGCTGACTCGATTGTCTTGGAGGGCGACTCGGCTACAGTTATCAGTTGGATCCAGAGGGGGCTGAGGGGTGAGGGCTCAGACCACCCCTTGGTTCGAGATATTGGGATGATGTGTGGGGTTGGGGTGGCCATCTAGGCCAAACATGTATTCAGAGAAGCTAATGGGGCAGCCGACTGGGTGGTTGCCTTCGCGGCTCATCATTCAGGGTACACCTTTTGGATGGGGGAGGGAGAGCTGCCACTGGCTCTCCGTGAGTTAGTGTTTTTTGATTTTATTGGGTGTATTCGTACATGCACTGTATGAGAACCCGTTTTCAGAAAAAAAAAAAAAAGACTTGGAGAGGCGGCATCATGACCACACCAACCCCTCCTCACCCCTCGAGAATTTATATCGCACCAGTCAGGTGTGCACTAAAGGAAGAAAACAAACCTAGAGGAAATGTATGGTGGGACGGCAAACATTGAAAAGGGTCAAACATGATCCCATGCTCATGGTCGTACTGCAAACACCACATAAAACACATTCTTTGAAAGATAAAAAAAAATCTATATTTTCCAAAATAAATGTTTCATGAGGCAACATTTAGATAGAATTTTATATTCTTTTATGCATTGAAAAATAGCTCCTGAATATATTATCTATATTCTTTTGCATCACTGCTTTTCTGAGAAAGTTGCTAAGATTTATCTATATTTTTCTCATAATATATTTTATTATATAAATATTGTTATATATTTAATAATATTATTATATTATACATATTATAAAAATATATATCACATTACACACATATATTATATAATATACTATAATAATATATTATAATAATGAAATATTATAGCATAATATAATATATTACACATAATAATTATGTTATGTTATGCTATATTATTATTAGTATCATTATTTATTATTATTGTATTATAGGGTTAGGGGTATTTTAGAAATAAAATAAAAAATATTCTTTTGACTCACCGGTCCAAAATTGATTTACCCATCTTCTAGATAGATGAGATTTTTTCTCTATTTCATAAATAAATACTATTTTGGGAAAAATAACTTACTCATGTTAAAAAGTTATGGATAAATTAGACAATTGATTAACATTTCGATACTATTTACCGATCAAAAACGGGCTATAAATGGATACCTTGCCTTCGTTCCATCTCCCGTCACTCGTCCAAGCCAGAAAGACATAAGAAAACTTCTACTCTTGTTTCTATAAACAAAACAACCGCTCCCAATTAAAGCCCCGCCCTTTACTTCCTCCGAAGGACACCTCGATCGGAACCGTGGACGGGGTCGCGAAGCCCATGTGCAACGACGTGGGCTCCCTCCCCGCTGCTGCCTGTCACCCCACCAGCCCCGCCGCGGCTCCCATGTGCGCCGCTGAAGCCACCCTCGGCCGCCGCCTCGTCTAGGTGGGCGTCGCCGCCTCATCTAGGTGGGCGTCAACGATGTCTTCTCCATCCCTCCCTCCTTGATACCGTTTGGATCAATTTGCAATCCAATGAAAGTGGGAGAAAAGATAAGAAAAATTTCTTTTGTAAGGAGGAAGATAACTTTCATTCAAATACTTGGATGCTTTCTCATTACAATTCATGAATATTTATAGGCAAGTCATAGGTAACATGAAAAGACAAAAGAAAATGAAAGGTCAAGAGTCACTTTAATATGGGTAACTCACAAAATAAAATACATCAAAGCCAAAACTAAATTCTCTTACGAAATTTAAAAGGTCAAAAGACACCTGCCTCTTAAAATATCTATAACTTTCCAACCATAACTTGGATTTTTATGTTCTTAGGCTTGTTGGAAAGAAGAGAAAGATATCTGAACCTTTTATGTTAATAACTTTTGTAAATTCAACCATTTAATACTCTGAAAATGGCATGCAAGTTGTATGACGTCCATGCACCTGCATCACTCCTCGACCACCTCCTCGCCGAGCCCGGCCTCAACCTCATCGGGTGCTGCAATGAGCTCAACGCTGGCTACGCCGCAGACGTCTACGCTCCCTCCCGCGGCGTCGGCACCTGCGTCGTCACGTTCACCGTCGGCGGTCTCAGCGTCCTCAACGCCATCGCCGGCGCCTACAGCGAGAACCTCCCCATTATTTGCATCGTCGGCGGCCCTAACTCCGACTACGCACTACAAGAAAAAGGAGCTTTGGCGACACTTTTTGAGGCTTTTACCGACGCTTATAAGCGTCGGTAATTTTCTTTCCGACGCTTTTCAAAGCGTCACCAAAGCGTCGGCTATGTCGGAGTGGAAAAAAATTGTTGACGCGGTTGAAAAGCGTCGCTAAAGTTATTTTTAGCGACGCTTTTAAGCGTCGCTAAAGTTATTTTTACCGACGCTTTTAAGCGTCGCTAAAATTCCTCAACCAGTTCAATTAGCGACGCTTTAAAGCGTCGTCATAAGTTTTTTTATAGAAAAAAAATATAAAAATACCCAAGAAAACCGCCGCCGTCGCCTCCTCTGCTGCGCCCAATCCGCCGCGGCCTTCGCCTGCTCCTCGGCGGGGAATCGCACTGTCATTCGCCCTCTTTGGGCGGCGGGTTGGCCGGGGGCTGGTCGGAGGCAGCAGCGGAGCCCTGTTGCTGCTGCTGCTGCTGCTTCTTCTCCCACTTCGACTTCGACTTCGACTTCCTACACAGAGAGAGAGAGAGAGAGAGGCGATGGGTAGTGGATGATCTGGAATCGTACCTGAATCCGATGTTGTGCGATGACCACCATTCTTCCTTTTCCTTGATTGTGCTGCACCAAAGCAGCAGAACCTTCTTCCCATCCGGGCATTTCTATACACTTCCATTCGCTTGCCAGAAGAGAAGAGAATTCGCTTTAGCCGAAGGTCGAGCGTCTTTGTCGCTTGGCATTTCTATACACTTCCATTCGCTTGCCAGAAGCCACCGAAAATTATATCATGGGAAACCGGACAAATCAAGAATCGTGAAGAAGAATTTCCAGAGAAAAGGCATCAGATGGAACATGGGGAGGACATAGATGTCGACAAAGAAGGAAGCCGAGCTCTGTGTCTTATGAGCTTAAGTATGATGATGATGATGATGAAGCACATGAACCGAGCAACGGAAAAAAGAATTGCGAGGAAGGAAACCAAACCTCTAATTTGGAGCTCGAGGGTGCAAGAGCTATCTGAAAATAGGGAAGCTCCCGCTCCCGCGGTCTCCGAGAAACGAGCGTATGGCCTGATCGGCTCTGAACGCCTGTGCGTTTCTTCTTCTTCTTCTGAGAAGCTCCATCGAACTCCATCGACGCCGGAGAAGAAGGATCGGGGGCTTGGGTGGCCTGAGAAGGCATGAAGCCGACGCCGGAGAAGAGGGAGGAAGCTCCATCGAACTCCATCGACGCCGGAGAAGAGGGATCGGGGGCGTGGGTGGCCGCTCTCTCTCTCTCTCTCTCGCTTCTTGGAAGGAACCTAATCAAGAATCGGGAGAGGGTTTGAGGGATCGGGAGAGGGGAGGGGATTTGTAGAGAGGAGGGGGGAGGGGGCGAGCGGCGGAGAGAGAAGGGGAGGGGGGCGGCTGGATGGGTTAGGGATCGGGAGGAATTTGCAGGGAGGAGGGGAGGGGGGGATAATGGCCTCCGACGACGCTTTAGAAAGTGTCGTTAGGAGGAAAAAAATTAAAAAAAAGGATTTTGCTTCCGCCGACGCTTAAAAGCGTCGGCCAAAGCCACGGGGTGCGACGACGCTTATAAGCGTCGGCGGAAGCCAGACTTCCAAAAAAATTACCGACGCTTCTACTTAGCGTCAGCAGACAAAAGTCGGGAAAGATGGTTTTTTTTGTAGTGACGGCACCAACCGCATCCTTCTTCACACCATCGGCCCCCCCGACTTCTCCCAGGAGCCCCGCTGCTTCCATACTGTCACCTGCTACCAGGAAAACGACCAACACTACGCTCTCATCCCTCGATTTGAGTCCTTTTCTCCCTTCAAGGTTGAATCTTGGATCCTTCTCTCGCTTAAAAATTGAATCTTGAGGCTCTTCTGTGTTCATAGGCGATGGTGAATATATAACCTGGAGGATGCCCACGAGCTGATCGACACCGCGATCTCCACTGCTTTAAGGGAAAGCAAACCCGCATATATTATAATCAGTTGCAATCTGCATGCCATTCCTCATCCCACCTTCAGCCGGGAGCCCGTTCCGTTCTTCCTCTCTCCCAGGTACGGGTTGAAACGGCCTCCACTGTTTCTTCTCTATTTCATTGAATCTCCGGAGTGCTTCAAAAATCGGTTCTTTATTTAAATCTCTGTTTCTATATCTTATGTTGTCGGTATAAGTACGTTTTGATTACTGGAATCATTAGAGCGAACAGAACCTATGTATTGCTTTCTATATGCTTTCCGAGATCTCATCATCACTTAAAAATCGTTTCTTTTTCTTCCTTGGCGAATTTAATCAAGCTGCTCAATGGAATATATGTAGTTTTTAGTGTTCTGTGACTCGTTATCGCCAGCAGATTGAGCAACAAGTTGGGTCTAGAGGCGGCTGTCGAAGCCACGGCGGATCGGAGTTCCTGAACAAGGCGGTGAAGCCGGTCTTGATTGGAGGCCCCAAGATCAGGGTGGCCAAGGCTTGCAAGGCCTTTGTGAAGCTGGCGGATGCTTGTGGTTACCCCATAGCTGTGCTTCCGTCAGCCAAGGGACTCGTGCCGGAGCACCACCCCCACTTCATTGGAACCTACTGGGGTGCCGTTAGCACCGCCTTCTGCGCTGAGATCGTGGAGTTGGCCGACGCTTACCTCTTTGCAGGGCCCATCTTCAATGACTTCACCACGGTCGGGTACTCCCTCCTCCTCAGCAAGGAGAAGTCCGTTATCGTGCAGCCTGACCGTGTGGTGGTTGCCAATGGGCCTGCTTTTGGGTGTGTCACTGATGAAGGACCTCCTCCGGGAGCTCGCCAAGCGGCTCAAGCGCAACACTGCTGCCTACGATAAATACCACCGGATCTTCGTGCTCGATGGAGTCCCGCTTGAGTGCAAGCCCAAGGAGCCTTTGAAGGTGAACGTGCTCTTCAAGCACATCGAGAATATGCTTACGAGCGACATGTTAGAAAATATAAAATATATAAATAAATCTATCCCATCCTATCAGCTTAAGCTTTTAGGATAAGTGGTGATTTCAACATGGTATCAGTGCATTCACATGTTGGGCTCGCCTATTGAGGAAAATCCGACCCACATGTGAGGAGGAGTATTAGAAAATATAAAATATATAAATAAATCTACCTCATCCTATTAACTTAAGCTTTTAGGACAAGTGGTGATTTCAACACCACAATGCTGCGATCACGGAAAGCTTCGTGGTTCAACTGCCAGAAGCTTAAACTGCCACAAGGTTGCGGGTAAGGCCTTCGTCCGAAACCCAGATGCTTTCCATATATAGCAGTTCTCTGATCCTTCTGTGTTGTTTGATGGTTAAGAACTAGTTGGTAAATATGTTTCAGATATGAGTTCCAAATGCAATAGGGTTCTATTGGATGGTCTGTGGGAGCGACTCTGGGGTATGCCCAAGCAGCAAAGGATAAGCGTGTCATTGCCTGCATCGGTGATGGAAGCTTTCGGTATCATCTGAGTCAGATCATGCGCGAAAATCTTAAAATATTGTGTGTTCTTCCGAAGAAGAACAACTCTGATGACTTGATCCTCTCGTTCAATTCCGGCGACTGCTCAAGATTTTTCAACGATGATGCGGTGCGAGCAGAACAGCATCATTTTCCTCATAAACAATGGGGGATACTCCATCGAGGCGGCGATCCATGATGGGCCTTACAATGTCATCAAGAACTGGAACTACACTGCGCTGGCGGACGCTATCCACAATGGCGAGGGCAAATGCTGGACGACGAAGGTGCGTATAGGAGTCTATTTATAATGCCAGAAACTCAGTGCATGGTCATGTAAAAGGACTTTAGTTCGATGTTTGCATTTGCGAAGCATTGACCAGAAGGTATTGATATCTTGATGTAGGTTCGATGCGAGGAGGAGCTTAAGGAGACGATTCAGACAGCACTGGGGCCGAAAGAGGACTGCTTGTGCTTCATAGAGGTTATTGTGGACAAGGATGATACCAGCAAAGAGTCGCTGGAGTGGGCTTCGAGGGTTACCGCTGCTAGCGGTAGGCCACGAAATCCCCAGTGATCTCAGGTGTCTGCGAATCTGCACCAATGGTTCTTCGGAGGGGGGGTTTGAGGTCTCTGTTATACGAGTCTACGGTGGGATCTTGTTTCTTCATCACCATGTCTAAATATCTAGTTTGCATCACACTTTCTCGTTAATTGTGTCAGAAAATAAGAAAGCAATTTGGTGAAAAGTCGTTCTATTTGAATTTGACTTGATGGGAAATTGCCTTTTTTGACTGTGGGGTCCTCCCATTGGTTATCTAATGGCAGGGTTCCAAAAGTTCCCTTAAGCTCGATTAAATGGAAGTAGCACATATCCATGCATTGATGCGCGAAGCTAAGGACATGAGCGCAGCCACATACAATTGCCTGCGTCGTCGCTTAGACCTGGTTGGCCACTGAGTTCTGGGCCTTCTTCTCCGTCTTCTCGGCGCCGTTCATGTGGGTCTTGTCTTTGCTCATTTCCACCGAGTCCTCCTCGTCGCCGGTGGCTGCTCCCTTGTGGTTCCTGTAGATGGCGTACAAGTATGGCACCTGCACGAGTAAAAACCATTAGAGTTAAATTTTATTAAGCCGGGCTTGTGATGTGCCTTCGAGGCATGGTTCAAGTCTAGGTAGGCACTAATTTTGGGGGAATGATGAGAATTGATTGAAATGATGGAAGATTCCTACGTAAGGTTCTACCTTAGAACTTCCTCTAGATAGAGAGGAGATCGAAGATGTGCAACCGTACGTAGGACCATGTATTGTTTTGTTTTGTGCTGGTGTCCTTAGCATGTGCTTGTGTTATGAATGCCTCCAGCAACACTGCATCTATATAAACTCAAGGTCACCGGCACCCAATGGCAACGGGTTCCAAACTTGAGACGTGTGAAGAAATGATAGACGCCAACCATTTTGCCCACTCCTTGGCCAGCATTTACACAAGCCAGCTTAATTTAAAGACTTGTGTTTGTTTGGTATGATATTGTACGTGGTACCATGTGCATGTTGGTAACTACTATATTTTTATGTTTGGATGATTGAAAAATAGGTCATGCGGTGGCTCTCCTTGTTTGATGGCAGTCCATCTACTTATTTATCCTTGATGAAAGAAAAGAGTTTTTGCCACCAAGGTGGTAGCCTAGTGGTACTGGGCAGCAATTCTAATCACAAGGTCCCAAGTTCGAATCGCTGCGGCGACAATTAAATTGTGGACCGGAGACCACAAGGACCGCTCTTGAACCGCTAGTAGCCGGGATGGTGCCGGGTGTGACGTACTCACACGTGGGACTCGAGCCAGAGCTCAGAGGAGTAGCTGAGCCGGGCCCACGGGTGGGGAGGGTATGAGTAAAACCGGTCGGGGTGCCCAACACACGGCCATTTCTGCCCGCATCGAACATTCTCCTGGCGGGGCGGGGGCTCAGTGGGGGCTGCTACGCGGGGGTGGGCTTGTCCCTTCCTCCCCCCTACCCCTTTTCTTTAGCAAAAAAAAAAAAAAAAAAAAAAAAAAGAGTTTTTCCTTCTGCTTTATGGAAGATCAACATTTTTTTTCCCTCTTCGGCAATACTCACATTCACATATTGCCAGTGGTGCATATTTATATTATAAAGTTAGATATGTGCGCCAAATCGCCGTGCAAGCCACTAACCACAACCACTCATTTTTATTGTGGTGTATCAAGATATATGCCTCATGAATGAGGCCTGTGTATGCCCACATGATGCATGCAGTGTAGCATAACTTTTCACTCCTTATTTTGTTCAGAGAAAAAATTATTGGTCGGACTAGGTCCACCAGCTCAATAGTAGATCAATCCAACCACGGAGTAACATGTGCAAACATGCTTGTTTTGCTACCATTTTTTTCTCCTCTTTCTTTTTCTCGCCATAATTGCAAGTGTTGCTTCGCGGTGGTTGGACGGGATGGACTTCTTGGCGAGCGTCCTAAGGCACTTTCCCATCAATAATTTTTGAACTGTTTTATTACATGGTCCGGTTTTGTTGGTGAACCTCCAAATAGCAATTGCTTTAGAACGGACTTCTGCGTTATAACCGACTGGTTTTAAACTTTTCGCTGCGTTTACTGTTGAAACAAGGGTAAAAAAAACGTATGGTAATGCAATCCAAACTCAGACTCTACAACCATCCGTGATAGATTCCGTGGGATCATCTCTTCTTTTTGAAGGGAGCTAAAAATTTCAACACCCCAACATGCCACGCCGTTAACTAGGCGCCTTTAGTTCCATTGCCCGTTGGCGTCGTCTCCCGTTGGGACTATTCTCGTCGTGCCTTCCACCGTACAAATCACCGTAAAGGAAGCCGTTCATCCGCGCCTCTGCGACCCAATGGGGAATCCTCTGATTGTTCTTGGTTTCATGCTTATGAATCAATGTATGTACGTATTAGATAAAACATTTCATAATTTAGATTCAGAAATTCGAAAACCAATGTTCCAAGTGCAAAGGTTTCTAATATATGTTTTTGTCTATTTTTAATTAACTATGAGGACATTCTTGACAGATCCAACTTTGTTCTTTACATTTCAGGGATATTTTTTCATAGTTTTGTTATACCACGAATAATTATTTAAATTGTTTGGTCACAATTTCTAGAATAACTGTAGTCTGAGTGCCTTCGTTCATCAAAGGAAAAGATGGATATAAATAGTGGCATTGTACTGGAAATACCATTTTTATTACAATAATTATACTCGGTATAACCATGTTATTGGGTCTACTCTCAAACCAAGCCACCAAAGATATTATCCATCTAATTGTTTCCATACGAGCAACGGGAGGAAATACCTCTTCATAATCAATACCATACCTTTGACTATATGCTTTGTTCACCAACCTTGCTTAGTACTTCTCTACATCAACTTGTGTATTCTTCTTCATCTTGTATATCCATTTTACTCCAATTGCCTTAGGCCTGTTCGGTAAAGTAGCTAACTTCTATGTGTCCTTTTTCTCAATAGCCTTGATTTCTTCATCCATGGCTTGCCTTCTTCCATTTGTGATCTTTAATGACTTCTTTCAAAATCTATAGGCTCACAATTAGCAAGAAGACAAACAAGAGTTAAATTATTTTGATCCTCTATTGCCTCATATATTTCACTTAGTCTTCTCATTTTTTTTGGCCTTGAACTTGGTTCTGCTGAGAATGAAGATGAAGATGGTGCAGATGCTTGTAACTCTTCATTCCTTGATTGCTCTTCTTCAATAAATGTGTTGGATTGCCTTTTCTCTTCTTGAGAATTCCAATCCCATGTGCCTTCTTCATCAAATTCAACATCTCTACTAACAACAACTTTTCCATTATATGAATTATATAATTTATACCCCTTTGAGCGAGCATCATAACCAATGGAAACATATTTAGTACTTCTATCATCAAGTTTTGTTCTCTTTTCTTTCAGTAAATGAGCATAAGCAATACTTCCAAAAACTCTTAAATGAGAAACAACAAGCTTCTTATCGGACCATGCTTCTTGTGGTGTGACATTCCCCAAGCCTTTTGTGGGGCATCTATTCAAGATATAGATGACACAATTAGCTGCTTCGACCCAAAATTGCTTTGGCATATTTTTGTTTTTCAACATGCATCTCACCATATCAAGAATAGTTCTATTTCTTCTTTCCACAACTCCATGTTGTTGTTGAAAGTATGGAACCGTCAAAGGTCTACGAATTTCATTCTCTTCGCAATAAGCTTCAAATTCTTTAGAAGTAAATTCTCTACCTCTATCGGATCTCAAGAATTTAATAGTATAGCCACTTTCTTTCTCAACATATATCTTGAATCTTTTGATAGTACTAAAAGCTTCGGATTCGTTTTTCAAGAATTAAATCCATATCTTTCTACTGAAATCATCAGTAAAAGTGAGAAAATATTTATGCTCACCAAAAGAGGTAGGAACAATTGGCCCACAAACATCTGTGTGCACAAGTTCTAGTGGCTCCCGTGCTCGATATGTTGCTTCATTTGGAAAGCTCCTTCTGTGATGTTTTCCGAGAAGACAACCTTCACAAAGCTGTTTTGGATCTTGTATGAATGATAATACCTTCACCAAATTATACTTAGATAAATGTTTTAAAGTACCAAAGTTGAGATGACCATATCTCAAATGCCAAAGTCATGATGAATCTTTAAAACAAGCTTTCAAACACAGAGCAACTTCACTTTAAATGTTTAGAAGAAACATTCTATTCTTTGTCATTTCAACATTTGCAATCAATCTATTTCTCGAATCTCTTATAGCAAGAGTACGATTTTGCATTTGAATATTACAACCTTTCTCTAAACATTGCCCCAGGCTCAAAATATTATTCTTCATATTTGCACATAGTAAACATTGGAAATAAATGTATAAGTGCCACTCCTCAAACGAATCAAAATAGTGCCTTTGTTCCTTACCGAAATTTTAGAAGAATCTCTAAAAGTATCATGACCATCGACCGATTCATCAAGCTCCGCAAATAAACTTCTTTTGCCACACATGTGATTGCTCGCTCCAGTATCAAGATGCCATGCTTCCTCTTTGTTGCTTTGTTCACCTTTACCTGCTAATAATAGAAATGGATCTTCTTCTTCATTTTTCTTTTCACTATAATTAACCTTTTCATCAACTTGATTAGTAGCACTCCAACAATTTGAACAGTAGTGCCCAAACTTCTTGCAATTATAACATTGAATATTAGATCTATCATACCATCTTCTTTCATATGGCCTTCCTCTACCACATCCTCTTCCTCTTATAGGATTTGAACCTTGCTCCTCTTTATTTCTTGATAAGCCACGATTGTTCTTCCTCTTCCTCATCCTCGGCCACAGCCTTGACCTCGTCCTCGGGCTCTTTCTTGAGTTCTCCCATAATCTTCTTTTGTAGCAAGCTTCATTTGTAGAACTTGCTCCAATGGCTTTTTTTCTTTCTTTTGTTAAGTTTTTTCTCATGAACTTGCCAAGAGCCCATGATTTTTTCAATTGTCACTTCCTCCAAATCTTTGAATTCGTCTATGGCTGCAACAACAAAATCAAATTTTGGGTCCAAAGACCGCAACACCTTTTCCACCACTCGAACATTGGTTAGAGTTTCACCATTCCTCCTTAATGGATTAACAATATGTGAGATACTGAGCTGAAGTCGGCAGCCCCAGCCAACTTTAGCCCAATGCCCCTTTTTGAAGGAGCTAGAGCAGAGGATTGTGATTGCGATCCTCTCCGGCTTCTCCGGGCGCAATGGGAGTGGAGGCACCGCGGACAATCCGCAGCAGCCTCGTGGCCATTTTGTGGCCGCCCTGCGGCCGCATGAGTGGCTGCTGATCACACCCGCCGCGGGAATCACGGCGGTTTGCCGTTCAAATTGGGGCCTATTAAACCCCTCATTCTTCCTAGATGAGCCATCTCCTTCTTCCTCACCTTCTTCTTCCATCTTCTCCTCCTTCGGTGGCCACCGCACCACTTTAATTGAGTTCAGCCACCCCGGGAGCCAAGCTCCTTTGATTTTCTTATTCCCCTATTTTGAGATCTAGTTTGGCCATCGGAAAGCCCCGCCGCCGCTAGCTACCGGACCGAGCCACCCTCGGTTGGGACCCCTCCTCTCCGCCACTGCCGGTATGCTCCTTTCTCTACTCTTCAATTTCTAATTGAATCAGGCTTTCCCTTCCTTTGTTTCGGCACCAAACCGAGACTACTCTTGGTTTTTCCTCCGCATCGGCCACCATAGAGGCCAGTTGGCCATCGACCGGGTGATGGCCTCCAGCCACCCAGGCCGGCCACCCCGTCGGCTCCTTCCTCCTCCCTGTTTCCTTCTTCCCTATTCGTGGAAGGGTTGGAAAGAAGAGGCCCATCATGGGCTGAACTGGGCCAACCTTGGGCCCAGTTCAACCATGTTGGGCCCAGTTGGGCTATACCCTTTTTGGGCCCAAGTTGGGCTCAATTTAGCCATATTGGGCCCAGTTGGGTCGTACCTATTGTCGGCCCAACTTGGGCCCACTTCAGCCGTGTTGGGTCGTACCCATTATGCGCCCAACTTGGGCCCACTTCAGCCGTGTTGGGTTGTACCCATTGTGGGCCCAACTTGGGCCCATTTCAATCACTTTGGACCCAATTGGGTCGTGCCTATTGTAGGCCAAACTTGGGCCTAGTTTAGCTACTTTGGGCCCTATTGGGCCGAATCCACTACGGGCCAAACTTGGGCCTAGTTTAGCTACTTTGGGCCCTATTGGGTTATGCCCTTTTTGTGGGCCAAGTTTGGGACCTTGTTGGGCCGGGTCCACTGCGGGCCGACTTCGGACCCTATTGGACCATGTGGGCCAAGTTTGGGCAGTATTGGGCCATGCCCATTATGGGCCGACTCTAGGCCCTGTTGAGCCATATCCAATAATATTTTTGGTTTTGCTTAGCTCTAAGATAAACAAAGAAATTAATTATATTCTAATGATATTTAAATAGGTGCATCTGACCCGTTTGTCTGAAGTGGGATTTAAACGAGAAGAGGTAAGTAATTTAATACTTCAAAGTATATTTTTCAATGTGTTTGGCAAAGTAATTATTAGTGGATTTAATTTTGAAATATATTTTGTACTTAGTAAGATGGGTCAAGCATGTTAAATATTATTTGAAAATTTTGTTATTTGCTATGAAATTTGTAAAATATGACTAGGCAACTTATGAAATCTATTTTTATATGTATATATTCTCAGTATGGCTATAATCTACTTTGGCCCCGCCAATGAAGATTATTCGTCGGTCCTATCGACTTGTATCTATGAGAAACTAGTTTCGACACCGCGCCACCGGTGATTAGAATCGTAGATTTTGACACCGTTGCCACTGGTGATTAATAATAGTAGATTTCGACACCGATGGTTAATAATAATTGATTTGGCACTTTATGCAACCCATGCTACTGGGTTACGTGTCCTTAGCTGATTTATGTTGAGACTTTAGTATTAGAGTTTTTGTAAAAATGATAATAAGTTTTGAAAAAATGTGCTTATTTGTGATTTAATTCTCCTTCATTATTTTGTGTTTTGATTAATCATCTAATATGCTTTGACCTCGCTCTAGGGTATTATGTTGTTTACTGGGCTAGTATAGCTCATTATCATATTTTATCGGTTTTTCAGATCTAGATGCATGATCACATGGGATTAGAGAGTGCGTTAGATTTTTTAATTATTCCTTCAGTTATTGGCATTTTAGTTAGATTAGTTAGAATATTTGATTTATATTGATATATATTATTTTGAAACTTTGGAAGATTGCTTGGAGATAAATTATTGATTAAAGAAAAAAATTAGGAATTTGTAATTGCTTTGATATGATCAGTGCCTTGAATGCTTGCACGGTCCACCGTGTAGACGTGCGGCGTCTGCCGTGCTCCGTGCTCGGGGCGTGACATAATCACCATAACTCTTGTAAAATAATCAGCAATAGATTCTGAATCCTTCATTTATAAAGACTCAAAATTACTTCTAAGGCTTTGAAGACAAATCTTCTTTACCTTATCAATACGCTTGTATGACTTTTGAAGAAATTCTCAAGCTTGTCTTGATGTTGTAGCAGCTGCAACAATCTCAAAGGTGGCTTCATCCAACCCTTGATAAATCAAGAAAAGAGCTTTCTTATCCTTCTCTCTTGACTCCCTTATCGATTGCATTCGATTCTCTGTCAAAGTCACCTCAGCTTCAGGCTCCATAGAACATTTTCAACTATTTTTCACGCATCTTGCGAGCCAAGCATCGCCTTTATTTGGATGCACCAATTCTCATAGTTGTCTTTAGTGAGTTGAGAAACCAAAAATGCCATCGTATTGTTGGCCATTAGATTAGTCTAGCTCTTTTACTACTTTGTTAGATAAAATATAAGGAAGAACACTCAAGAAGAAGGTGGTAGAATCTCTTAAGAATAAAGTTTGAAAAAAGGATAATTTTATTCAACTCACACCATACAAATAGATGCTTACAACCCTTTATATAGACTTCATGTGACTCTAGAAATCCTTCATGTAACTCATAACTCTTGACCTTGAATATTTCTAACTCATGACTCTTGATATACGTACCCATAACCCATGACTCTTCACATTCTATAACTTATGACTCTTAACCTTTTACAACTCACGATGACTCTTGTGACCCTTGGTCTTTCACCTTTTTAATCTTGACTTGACTTTGACTCTTCAACTAAGATGCTGGTTGGATGTCACATCACTATAGAAATCAAGTTTATTATCCAACACTGCCTCTTAGGCCTTCAACATTCTAATGCTAGCATCCATTGAGAGTTTGAGTAGAAAAATTTCCCACTCAACAGAAGGCAAGTCCAGTGGCTCCGGACTCAGATCGACTTTCTCCCAACCGCTGTATGTCCAGTACCCCCATAACTTTTGACCCCCAAGGCATTATCTGAAATTATGAAGGCATCTGACCTTCAAATTACTGAAAAGCGATAGGATACCAACCTCATAAGGTCTATGTTTCCTCTTGATTCAATTTAGCTTATAAAGTCTGTTCTCATCTTCCAAGGGTTCGAGTCCAAGATGTTTATTCCGCCCTTTGTTCAGAATCTAGTGATGGTTTAAATTTCTCTTGAAATGCTCTCCACGAGTTCACATTTTCCTATGGAAACTTATGTGGAGCAGATTACCAACAGGAACGTCGCATATTAAAAGCGGTGTAGTAGATGTTTTTGGCGAAGAAGAAACTCCTGCATATTTTTTGCTGCATGCCTGTATTCTGACAAGGTTTGGGGCGGGTTTGCCGCAATCTTGGCTACTTGAATTTACTGGAATGGGTGGAACCATTTCATTGTTCCTCTCAAGAATGGTCACCTTGGGCCAACCCAAACCGGAAAATATAAGTCGCCCCAAAGCATGTGAGCATATCACCGGCACGTGATCAGAGGCGCCCGACCTCAGAGCTTCCGACCTGACGCCCGACCAGGCACCCGACCTCAGAGTTCTCAACCTCGGAAGCCCGACCTCACCATCCACCCGCCGCACTCACATCCTTCTGCAGCTCGACCAGGGCTGCCACCACCGTCAACAATTAATGCGCGTGGCCCCTGCAGACCTCCGGTTTACTCAACAATTAATGCGTGTGGCCTTTGCAGACCTCCGGCTTACTCAACAATTAATACGCGTGGCCTCTACAGACCTCCGACTTACTCAACAATTAATGCGCATGGCTCCGGCTACCTACGGATCTCAAGCCCTCCACGGCAAATTCGCTCGGCTGCGTCCGATCAGCCACGACGACTCGTTGGCTCCGGCCTGATCTCCTACGACAAGGCATTAATTCACACGATCGTGCATTAATTCATACGACATGCTCAATCATACAGTAAGTCGTTCGCCCCGTCACGTCACAGGTAATCCAGTACCCCTTTATAAAAAGAGAATCCCTCCATCTTAGAGGGGGCTGGACGCTGAAACTCTGGACAGACATTCCCTCTCCTTTTATACATCTACCCTCTCTGACTTAGGCATCGGAGGGCCGACGCCGGAAATCCCGGCCATCGGCTTTTTGCAAGCCTCGCGGAGGACGCCGCCCGCCGACGGACCGTTACCCGCCATCTCACGCCGGAGCTCCTCCTTCTCAGCCACTGGTTGCCCTCGGGTCCCCCCTGGGTCCAATTTCTAGCAACAGTTCCTCTCAAGCATGGTCACCTTGGGCCAACCCAAACTGATGCTTCTATCAACATCTGGACAGCAAGGAAGCCCCATGAATCCAAAATGGTTGGCAATGAGTAACTTTCCATGTCCACCATCTAAAACACTTCTCAGCCGACTCATTGGAGGACGGTGCCAAAAACCAACCCGCCTTCAACTTCCTCCCCTTTTGCTTCTTGGCGCCCCCACAGTTTGGTTGCGTCAAGAAACAATTTGATGGTGATAGTGTCGCAGGAAATCCGGTGGGAGCTGGATTCCTTATTCGACATCATTACTGCATGCATGTCAATGACTTTGTAACTCTAGCTTTTATTTTCCCGCTGCTATTGTTCCCAACGGTGAGTTCAGGGACGCCTGGGAAGACTTGGAGAGGAAGAAAACAAACCGAGAGGAAAACGTGTGGGAAGAAAACAAACCGAGAGGAAATCCTGTGGGAAGAAAACAAACCGATCCGACCACGCGATGCATAAAGGATCCAAGACATATGACTGTTGAGGGAAAAAGGGGCTGCCCCAAAACACGTGGAGGTACTGTTGGCATGTGACGACGGGCGAAGCGGCAGCGACCTCAAGGCGCCCGACCTTAGAGGCGCCCGACCTCAAGGCGCAGCGGCAGCGACCTCAAGGCGCCTGACCTCGGGACCTGATCAAAGGCTGAAGCGGACCTCTCCACTCCATCGAAAATTAAGCTCCTCCTTTCCTCATCTGGGATCTGATCTCGTGATCTCCACCTGAGCAACTGTCAGCAATTAAATGCGCACGATCTCCACGGACTTCCAGCCTACTCGAAATCTCAGATCATTCACAGCAACTCGCTGACCCACTCCATCCCGCGACGTCGCCCATGGCAACCCATTAATGCGCCACTCCATCCCGTTCAGTCGCCCACGGCAACACATTAATGCACACGATCGCGCACGATCATGATGGTAACCTATTAATTCGCAAAGTCATGTCCAGTCACAAGTAACCCTGACACCCCTCTTATAAAAGAAGGGGCTTCTTCCCTCGGGAAGGATCTGAATATTTTTTCCTACATGCAACTTATCTCCTTCTCCACAAAAGGCCTCCCTCTGACTTAAGCATCGAAGGGCCGGCGCCGGAAACCCCGATCACTGGCTTCTTGCAGGTCCCTCGGAGAATCCCGCTCGCCGACGCGCCACCAGCCGGAGCTCCCCCTTTTTAGCCAGTGGCCGCCCCTGGGTCCAAATTCCAGCAACAGTTGGTGCTAGAGGAAGGGCCCGAGTTGCGGCCATTAAGCTAAGGAGTAAAGGAGCCTCCAACGCCTTCTGACGACCTGCACTAAGTCCTGGACATTCAGTCCAGAACTCGCCGCCAAGATCTCCAGCGGACCCTGTCCCCCAAGTTCAGCCAGAACAGTTCAACGTTCTGGTACAGCAAGTTCAAGTTTTGGCCACAGTGGTCTAAGGCCTGCAGCGTGTGGAGGCCCTCCCTATGCCGCCTCCACAGGTTCAGGCCCAGCCAGTCCTCCCTCCAGACGGACCGGCGCTTCAAGGCCAAAATCTCCATAGCTCCTCGAGGGCCAACAATCAAGAACAATGTTGCTGTCAAGGCTCGACCCGAGCGTCTCCTCGGAGAGAATCGCTAGGGAAGAGCCTAGATAGGAGGCCACCGCTTTCGGAAGCTGAGTCAGCCTCGGGTCAACCCGCACCAGAACAGACTACCGTAGCAATCCCCCAGGGCGGGGAACTCGACAAGAAGGTCGAGAAACTTGAGCGCCAGATTGAGGCGCTCCATAGCCGGAAGGCAAGACGCGAGGGCGATTTTGAGTTCACCACCAAGTCGCCTTTCTCCCGCCAGATTGAGGATGAACCAATCCCACCAAGGTTCAAAATGCCTCAAGTGGAGCTTTATAATGGAACTATCGACCCCCTCGACCACTTGGAAAGCTATCGGGCCCTTATGGCACTGCAAGGGTCTTCAGAGGTCATGTTCTGCAAGGCCTTTTCTGCGACACTTCGAGAAACGGCTAAGCTTTGGTTCTCCGAACTGAAGCCGAGCACCGTGTCCTTCTTTGAACAGCTCGGCAGGTAGTTCACCACCAACTTTGCTACCAGCCGATGTCAGCGGCGAACGTCGGACTCCCTCCTCGACATCAAGCAGAAGGAAAAAGAGTCCCTTAAAGACTACCTCGACCGTTTCACCGCTGCAACCTGGAAGGTCCGCGAGCTCGATCAGTCGATAGCCATGTCAGCGCTAAAGACATGAGCTCGGTCCTACAGGTTCCTCTTCTCTATTGAGAAGAATTTTTCTACCAACTTCACTGAGATGCTGGCTGAGGAGGCCATTGCTTCCAGGCGAGGCGCGACAGAGCAGGCCTCAGAAAAATAGAAGAGACGTCACGAGGAGCGCGACTGCCCGAGAAGCCAGTCTCCCCGCCCAGAAAAGAACCTACCTCGGTTGAGGAGTCCACCTCGACAGCAGGCGTAGCTTCGATCAAGATCCCCACCTCGGCCAAGATCTCCGCCTCGGCCCCGAGTGCCGCAAGGAAAGTACGAGAACTACATCCCTCTTAATACACCTCGGGTAGAGATCCTTATGGAGATAGAGGGTCGAGACTATTTCCGACCCCCACCCCCGATGCGGGAGACAGGAGCTCGGTGCAACCCTAGAAAATATTGCCGCATCCACCGGGACCACGGCTACGACACGGAGGAGTGATTCCAGCTCCGAGATGAGATCAAGGCACTTATTCGCCGTGGGGTACCCAACCGGTTCATACAGAACCGGCGGGAGGAAAGGAGGCTGGTGGAAAATGCCGCGCCGCCCGAATCCGCATGATGAGATATCAACGAAAAGCAGCACAGTACTATAACTCTAGGGTAAAGACCAAGCTCTTCAAGGTGGGAGACTTCGTCTTGAGGAAAGATGAAGCTTCTCAAACTACTAAGCAGGGGAAGCTTGCCCAAACTGGGAGGGGCCATACCGAATTGCCCGAGTCCAGCAGCCCAGAGCATACAAGTTGGAGTCTCTTGAAGGGCCTCTTATTCCCCGAAGCTGGAACTCCAAAAATCTCTGGATGTACTATCAGCAAAGCCCCCAGGGATCTTTGATGTTTGGAAATACAGCTGACGCTTCCTCCTTATGTTAATTTATTTACAACTCTCCTTTAATTAGTCAATACTCTTCCTCATGTTGATCCACTTGTGGACTTCAGGGTGCCCGACCAAGCTCGGATGCCCGACCAAACTTGGATGCCTGGCCAAGTTCGGATGCCCCAGCCTAGTTTGGGATGCTTCATAGCGCTAACATCGAGCTCGATCTCCATCAAAGACCCCAACCAAGCTCGGGATGCTCCGCTGAGTCGATAGCGAGCCCAAGCTCACTCGACCTCGGAAAGCATCGTGGGATCGATAGCGAGCCCGAGCTCCCTCGACCTCGTGCATGATCCCTCGACTAAGGTCGAGATGCCCTGCTGAGTCGACAGTGAGCTCATGCTCCCTCAACCTCGGGAAGCATCACGGGGTCGACAGCGAGCCCAAGCTCCCTCGACCTCGTGCATGATTTCTCGACTAAGGTCGAGATGCCCCGCTGAGTCGACAACGAGCCCAAACTCCCTCGACCTCGGAAAGCATCACGGGGTTGACAGCGAGCTCGAGCTCCCTCGACCTCGTGCATGATCCCTCGACTAAGGTTGAGATGCCCCGTTGAGTCGACAGCAAGCCCAAGCTCCCTCGACCTCGGAAAACATCGCAGGGTCGACAGCGAGCTCGAGCTCCCTCGACCTCGTGCATGATCCCTCGACTAAGGTCGAGATGCCCCGCTGAGTCGACAGCGAGCCCAAGCTCCCTCGACCTCGGAAAGCATCACAGGGTTGACAGCGAGCCCAAGCTCCCTCGACCTCATGCATGATCCCTCGACAGCGAGCCCAAGCTCCCTCGACCCCATGACGGTATCCCCATGGCTTCTCCACAGCATCTCCGTGACATTTCGACAGCATTCGACGCTTCCGACAAAGCCTCATCGAAGCTCGAAATCCCCAGACCGAGGTGTCGCGCTCTTGCGGCCCCACGTATAATCCTCCGGCTCGGCTCGGAGGCCCGTCCCGGTTCAGACTCCTTAACCTCGTTCGACTACGACGACCTTAATCCCTACCTGATGATGTCTCAGCCAAGCTTGAGGATACCCTGTCACATCGGCCGTGAACCCAACTTTTAGTTCTACTTTGCAATACCTCAACGAAGTTCGAGTTCAAAGAGCGTGTAAGCTCCAACGGCAACTCGACCTCGGCCTACACTATCGAGTCCGAGCTCAAAGGACTAGCATATTCTACCAGAGCCCGAGCCTAAGGGCCTGACAAGGCTAAGCCTAGAGACAAGGCGGATTCCTCCAAGTGCCGAACCCGGAGACTTGGTGAAAATTCGCCAAACAAAAGTTCAACTCAAGCAGCTAAGATGGAAGTTTGTTATGAAAGCAAACACAAAATTTGAGAAAGAATATTTTTCATTGATAAAGAGCCCTAAGGCCAATTACAAAACTTGACAAAGAGGCCAACCTGCCCGGCTGTACAATGGCCGTGATGGCCGACCTCACTTACGAAAAGAAAAAAAAAAGGAAAGAGCTAAAGCCTAGGGCATCTCGAGAGCAGCGGTGGCCTCGACGTCGGGCTCCAGGTCGTCCACGACGATCATGATGGGATCAGCAGGAGCCGCTACAGGTTGCTCCGTTGCTCCGTCTCCGCAAGCCTCGGACGGGGCTTTGTCAGCAGCCTCGGGAGCAGCTTCAGATGCTCCTTCAGAGGAGCCTCCGGCAACTTCTCCAGGGAAGCCTCCTGAGCGATCTGCTCTACCGCTTTGGCCTCGGCCTCAACGGTTTTCTGCTCAGCCTCAAGACTCGCAGGCGCGCCGCTGGCTGCGCCGCCGTCCGTCGGATCATCGGGCTCGCCCTCACCCTCGATGATTCCCCCGCCGGGCTGAAGACCATTGAGATCGAACTGAGGGCAGATCCGTCGCATCTGCCTCCGGAAGTCCTTGAAGTAGTGGATAAGCACGTCCACGGCCTCTTCTTCCATCAAGTCATGGAACTCTTCTGACTCCCAGAAGAGTTGCATCGCATTTTGGGCTTGCTCCAAGGCCCTCTTTTCTCGAGCCTCAAGCTGCTCGATCTTCAGCCAGGCGACCTCCGCCTCATGTTGATGGCCAGCGATTGCAGAGCAGGCTTCGACCAGACGCGCCTCGGAGGCGCGCAACTCTAACCTGGCCAAAGCATGCGCGGCCTTCTCCTCCTCGAGCTCCGCAATCGCCGATTGCAGCTCGACCTTGGCGGCCTCCGTCCTCTCAAGGGCCTCCCTCCGCGAGGCCTCGGCTTCGCCGAGCCTCCTCTCGGCCTCCTCCTGCGCCTTTTTGCTCCACCAAGCCTTATCCCAACAATCGGCCGCCATAGAGATCAACATATCGACCTCATGAAGATGTTGTAAAGAAAAAAAAAAAGTAATGAGTCAAGATCAAAGGTCCGATAGAATATGGAAGTTAAGGCAAGAAGCTAATTTACCCGAACGGCGGAGCAGTAGGTTCCATCAATAAGGCTGTTCAAGTTTGCAGCCTCAAACTCGGCTCGGTCGGCCGGAAGCAGCGCGACGCGGAATACTTGACGCGCGATCTGGCCATCCTGGAGGGCCGAGTCACCCTCAAAGATGGCCTACTCCAGGCAGTAGGGCCTCCTTTCCGGGCAGGTTTCGTCCCTCGAAGAACCTGAAAGATTGGGTCTCGCCGAGCTCGGTAGAGATGAGCTCGGAACCTCGAGACCGCTGCCTGGCTCCGGGCCCGAGCGCCGCAACTGGATGACTTGGCGATCGGGTCGCTGAGAAATAGGGGCTGGGCAAGCGAGGGTCGTGGGAGTCCTCGTAGAACTCGAGCCTGTGCGCCCAGTGGGCGGAGCCTCCTTCCAGATGGGGTCGGAAGTCCCGGTCCCGGGGGCACTCGCTTCGGCAGCTGCAGCCGTCGAGGACCTAGCCTTCTTCCGGGGCTTGGGTGGAACCCCGCCGGCCTCGGCTGCCCTCTTCTTGTACCGGGCGAAAAGAGCTGCATCACTGGTCACCGTCACCAAAATATCTAAAAGGATGAAAAAAGAGAAGCCCGGATGTTAGGTCGTCACCAAAGAGTGATGATAAAGAGAGAGAGAGAGAGAGAAGAGAAGAAGCAAAACAAATAAGACAAAAGGTGACAGAACAAACCAACATAACCGCTCTTACCCTGAGGGCGCGCCGAGCTCAGGCCGACATTCACCAAAGCCACCTTGCTCAGGAGGTCGTTCAGAAGAATGTTCTCCTTGAGGCTGTGAAGAGCGTCGAGAGTCTTCTGCTCGCTCTCTAAAAGTTTGGGGAGCTTGTTGACGGCCTTGAGTCGGGGCTGCCCCCACCTGGGGTCGAATCCCCATGTGCGCTCGGAGGATAGAAAGAAAAATCTCTCCTTCCACCCACGAATGGAGGAATGAGCACCTCGGAAGAACGACTTACCGCCCCGAAGGGCAAGGTAAAGCCACTCTTTGTCCGCTGGGTTGGACTTCAACATGAAGCACCGGCAGAAGACATTTACCGAGGTCGGTATCCCGTGCGCAAGGCAGAGGGATAAAAAACCGACGATGGTCCTCCATGCGTTCGGAGCAAGCTGCGCTAGGACAAGCTGGAATGTCGTCAGGAGCTCGTTCATGAACCCGTGTAAAGAAAATCACAAGCCGGCCCTGAGTGCCTCTACGTACACCCCGATCCGACCTGGAGGAGGCCTCTTTACCCGATCCTCCGACCCCGCGGGTTCCAGACGAAACCCGCACCGAGGAAAAAACCACTCGCCGATCAATGCCAACTCCTCCTCGGCCAAAGTGGACCCGATTTCGTCCGGACCATGACCCATCCCCAAAAGAAAAGCATAAAAGAAAGAATACAAAGAGAAAAAAATATAAAAACCCTTCAAGCAAACGGGGGAGAAGCACCTACTAAGGTTTCCGCCGAAGGTGCCGACGACTCAAAGGTGGAGGATCGAGATGACCGCCGGAAAAAGCCTCGGAGTGCCACCGGAAGAAACTAAACGAAGATCGAAAAATAAGAGAAAAGAAAGCAGAAGAAGAAACAACAACAACGGCGGCCAAACGAGAACCCTTCGGGTCAGAATGAGGGTTTATATAGACCCTCCCGATGGCCCACTTCGACGGAACCAGATCCCGCCTTCCACCTGGATCACGCCTCGTGTCGGCCTTGGAAACCAGAGTGGCGTATCAATCTGAATCGACGCTTTAAAAGCAGAATCGAAGCGGCGTCCCGTCGAATTCCGGGACCTCATCATGAACCTGCAGCCCCAAGCTACCTCGAAAAGCGAAGGGACGTTGCTTTTCTTTAAAGATGCCCCGAAGCGCGCGGAATAGCGGAGCAATTTAAAGCTGCTCGGTCCCACCGGCGTGACAATTACTTCCTTCGCTCGAGCTCGTGGGCTACTTGAACTCGAAAGTGGAGGGTAGTGTTGAGGAAAAAATGGGCTGCCCCAAAACACGTGGAGGCACTGTCGACACGTGACAACGGGCGAAGCAGCAACGACCTTAAGGCGCCTGACCTCAGAGGCGCCCGACCTTAAGGCGCAACGGCAGGGACCTCAGAGGCGCCCGACCTCAAGGCGCAGCGACAGCGACCTCAGAGGCGCCCGCCCTTAAATGCACCCGACCTCAAGGCGCTCGACCTCGGGATGCGCAGCCTAGTAACCCTTATTTCGGCCAAACTAAGCCCGATCTCCAGTCCAAAAGAGACCTGATCAAAGGCTGAAGCGGACCTCTCCACTCCATCGGGAATTAAGCTCCTCCTTTCCTCATCCGAGATCTGATCCCGTGATCTCCGCCTAAGTAACTGTTAGCAATTAAATGCGCACGATCTTCACGGACCTCCAGCCTACTCGAAATCTCAGATCATTCACGGCAACTCGCTGACCCACTCCATCCCGCAGGTCGCCCACGACAACCCATTAATGCGCCACTCCGTCTCGTTCAGTCGCCCACGGCAACTCATTAATGTGCACGATCACGTCCGATCATGATGGTAACCCATGAATTCGCACAGTCACGTCCAGTCACAGGTAACTCTGACACCTCTCTTATAAAAGGAGGGGACTTTTTCCCTCAGCAAGGATCTGAATATTTTTTCTACATGCAACTTATCTCCTTCTTCACAAAAGGTCTTCCTCTGACTTAAGCATCGGAGGGCCAGTGCCGGAAACCCCGGCCCGGCTTCTTGCAGGTCCCTCGAAGAATCCCGCTCGCCGACGCGCCACCAGCCGGAGCTCCCCTTTTTAGCCAGTGGCCGCCCTCGGGTCCAAATTCCAACAACAATGACGATTGCCCGGATCCCATTCTCATGGCCATACTGCAAACACCACATAAAACACAATATTCTTGGAAAGATAAGAAAATTTATCTGAAAATTCATATTTTCCAAAATAAATGGTTTTTTTTCTTTTTTTTTCTTTTTTGGTAACAACGGCATTTCATGTGGCTCTAACGCGGATATAGCCTAAAAATAAATTTTTCATAAAGCAACATTTAGGTAGAATTTTATATTCTTTTATGTATTGAAAAATGGCTCCCGAATATATTATCCATGCTCTCCTGCATCACTATTTTTCTGAGTAAGTTGTTAAGATCTATCCATATTTTTTTCATAATATATTTTATTATATAAATATTATTATATATTTAATAATATTATTATATTATTGATGGGGGGCAAAATGGGTTGTCCAGCCCACAGCAAAAGAGCCACCCAATTTTGGCCCAATGGACACCAACACTGTCGAACGTGTCCTTGGACCGGCCCAGAATCAGCCCGACCTTAGACTCCGCCGAAAGCTCATTCGACCTCGGATATTCGTCGACCCGCCCCGGCCAAGTTCGAGGCGCCTTCTCCGATTATACGCCCCGACCCCCGAGCTCGGGATGCTTCGTCGGGCACACCTCGACACCCGTCAAGCCCACCTCGACGAAAGCACACCGCAGCCTCTCAACAAGTTCGGCCTTACCAACGGCCGCACCCATGTTCGTGCCCACGCCCTCCTACGTGGCCGTATATTGCGACGCCACCACAACGCACTACTCCGACCATGCCCTGACACGGCCGTCAATGCCTTACAGTTCCCAAGAACGGGCTCCACCGAGTGCCACTATCAAGCTCTAGCTGCTCAGCAACCCCTCTCATGATGGGAATACGCCATATCCTGCCACGACTGTCAACACCTTACCGTCCCCAAGAATGGACTCCTCCACGCGCTACAGTCAGGCTCAGGCTGCGCGCCACTCCCGCTCACGATAGGAACGGGTCATACCTCCGCTATCTAAGCGCTCCTATCAAGACTATAAAAGACACCAACAGGTAACGCCCAAGGAACTTTCTTAGCTAAATCTACAAAACTCCATACTAACTTGAGCGACAGAAGGCCCTCACTGGAAACACCAATGAGGCTTTGTGCAGGTACACCGCCGGTCGTAGGAGGTGTCTCTCCCCGTCTTCTTCTGCACTCCGACAGCTTTCTTGACTCCTCCGACGTGGTCACCCTCTGGCAAGATTTGAACCACAACAATTATATATATTATATAGATATGTTATATTATATATAGTAACATATCATATAATATAATATTATTATATAATGTATTATATTATTAATATATTATATTCAAATATAATATACTCTAATGAAATATATTGTAATATACTATACTATTATATTATATTATATATTATTATTATAATAAAATATTATAAACCTAATATAATATACTATACATAATAATTATGTTATTTTATGCTATATTATTATTAGTATCATTATTTATTATTATTATATTATAGAGTTAGGGGTATTTTAGAAATAAAATAAAAGATTATTTTTTTGACTCCCCGGTCCAAAATTGATTTACCCATCTTCTTGATAGATGAGATTTTTTCTCTATTTCATAATAAATACTATTTTGGGAAAAATAACTTACTCATGTTAAAAAGTTATAAGATTATGGATAAATTAGACAATTGATTAACTTTTCGATAATATTTACCGATCAAAAAACGGGCTATAAATGGATACCTTGCCTTCGTTCCATCTCCAGTCACTCGTCCAAGCCTGAAAGACTCTTCAGAAAACTTCTACTCTTGTTTCTATAAGCAAAACAACCGCTCCCAATTAAAGCTCCCGCCCTTTACTTCCTCCGATGGACACCTCGATCGGAACCGTGGACGGGGTCGCCAAGCCCGTGTGCAACGACGTGGGCTCCCTCCCCGCTGCTGCCTGCCACCCCACCAGCCCCGCCGCCGCTCCCATGTGCGCCGCTGAAGCCACCCTCGGCCGCCACCTCGCCCGCCGCCTCGTCCAGGTGGGCGTCAACGACGTCTTCTCCGTCCCCGGCGACTTCAACCTCACCCTCCTCGACCACCTCCTCGCCGAGCCCGGCCTCAACCTCGTCGGGTGCTGCAACGAGCTCAACGCCGGCTACGCCGCAGACGGCTACGCTCGCTCCCGCGGCGTCGGCGCCTGCGTCGTCACCTTCACCGTCGGCGGTCTCAGCGTCCTCAACGCCATCGCCGGCGCATACAGCGAGAACCTCCCCGTTATTTGCATCGTCGGCGGCCCCAACTCCAACGACTACGGCACCAACCGCATCCTTCATCACACCATCGGCCTCCCCGACTTCTCCCAGGAGCACCGCTGCTTCCAGACTGTCACCGGTTACCAGGTAAACGACCAACGCTACGCTCTCATCTCTCGATTTGAGTCCTTTTCTCCCTTCAAGGTTGAATCTTGGGTCCTTTTCTCGCTTAAAGATTGAATCTTGGGTCCTTATCTCGCTTAAACATTGAATCTTGAGGCTCTTCTGTGTGTTCATAGGCGGTGGTGACTAACCTGGAGAATGCCCACGAGCTGATCGACACCGCGATCTCCACTGCTTTAAGGGAAAGCAAACCCGTATATATTAGCATCAGTTGCAATCTGCCGGCCATTCCTCATCCCACCTTCAGCCGGGAGCCCGTTCCGTTCTTCCTCGCTCCCAGGTACGGGTTGAAACGGCCTCCTCTGTTTCTTCTCTATTTTTTTTTTTTTTTGGTAAATGCGGCAATTTATATAGCTCTAACTTGAGTACATCCTGCCAAATCACGAGAAAGCAAAGAGTACAAAGAAGAAGGAATATCTCCTATAGATGTCCATAGAAAATCTCCGGAGTGCCGGGCGACGAAAGAGGCGACCCAGTCTGCTGCTCTGTTCGCCTCCCGAAATACATGTGCTGCCTGCAGACCACCCATCTCCTGAACCAGCCTGCGAGAGTCTCTGATGAGAGGATGGCCATCACCATACCTGTCCACGCCTTGGACCCAGTCAATCACCACCGCAGAGTCCCCCTCGAGATACACCCTCTCAGCTCCGAGGGACCTCCTCGCATATAACAACCCCTCCCATGCAGCCCGAAGCTCTGCTCCTACAACAGTAATCCCCTGCGTGCGCCGACCCCCGGCTGCTACCAGCCTACCAGAAGAATCTCTGATCACGAATCCAACACCACCAGATGCACCATCCATCGACATACTACCATCGAAGTTCACTTTGAGATGACCAAGGGGTGGGGGTACCCAAGAAACATAGGCGAACCTGGGCGCTACAACAGCGGAGAGAGTGCCCCAGATGTCCCTGGCCATCTCAGTAGAGAACAACGTGGTAACTGCAGTAGCCTCCCTAGCCTGCGCTACAGCTCTATCCGCCACCATCCTCGGCGACAACCTCCTACCATCAAATATGCCGGCATTCCTGTCCAACCAAATATGATAGGCCAGGTATGCCCTGAGGATCCCCCCTCCCAAAATCTGGGGCTCCGCATAGAAACTCTCAGCAGATGGATCAAATCCTGTGTCGACTCCATCACCTGGGGTAAGGGTGCAGGTGAACTACTCCAAATCTCCCTCGCCCTAGGACACTGCAGAAGGGCATGATCGATGGTCTCCTCAATCTCCATGCACACCTGACAAAACTGGGTAACCCGTACTCCTCGCCGAGCTAGCACGCTTCTGGTCGGTAGGCACCCCCATGCCATCTTCCAGATGAAAAGCGCCACTCGCGGGTGAACCCGCATCCTCCAGATCCATCCTCCCTCAATCTGTCGGGCTGGCTCCCTACTGCACAAAACATGAAGATTCCTAGCTCGTACCCGCGTCCGGCCTGATGGCATCCATACTAGCCTGTCAGGCTCCTTCCGGGCTGGTACCGGAAGAGCCAAAACCAACTCTGCCAACTGCTCCCCAAGAACCTCCCGAATCAGCCCAGCCCTCCACTGACCCCCCAACAGGGTCCAGCAAGTCACAAACTCTGTATCCACTCAACCTCGCCGAATCCACCATGGTCGGCAAATAACTGATCGGCAACTCAGTCACCCAGCAGTCCTCCAAAACATCAATAGATCGCCCGTCCCCAATGGCCCATCTGATCTCCGGAAACACCAACATGGCTCTGGCACACATCTCCCTCCAGACCGGTGAATGGTGACTGCCAGCTCGTGTCCCAGGCAGCAATGGACCATACTTGGCCCTCATCAGCGAGAACCACATACTGTCGGGCTCTAGCATGAATCTGGCTACGTGACGTGCCGCTAGAGCCTCCCGTCTCACCACCAAAGACTGCAACCCCAAACCCCCCAATCTAGTCGACTGACACACAACCTCCCATGCTAATAAGTGAATACCTCAGGACCGCCACTGGAATGAAAGAGTTGGAGAGAAAGTAAGTGGGAATCAAAGAGAGAACTGACCGAACCAAGGTGATCCTCCCCATCATCGATAATGTGTGCATTTGCCATCCCTCCAGTCTATGTCTGATACTAAGCTCCAGAGAGGAACAATCCCTGCTACGTAGCCGCCGACCTGAGAGTGGAATCCCCAAGTATCTCAATGTGCCCTCCTGCTCACCCACCCCCAAAATCCCCAGAATAGAATTCTTCACTGCCAATGTTTCTTCTCTATTTCATTGAATCTCCGGAGTGCTTCAAAAATCGGTTCTTTATTTAAATCTCTGTTTCTATATGTTATTTTGTTTATATAAGTACGTTTTTAGTACTGGAATCATTAGAGCGAACAGAACCTATGTAGTGCTTTCTAGATAGTTTCTGAGATCACATCATCATTTAAAAATCGTTTCTTTTTCTTCCTTGGTGAATTTAAACAAGCTGCTCAATGGAATATATGTAGTTTTTAGTGTTCTGTGACTCGTTATCGTCAGCAGATTGAGCAACAAGTTAGGTCTAGAGGCGGCTGTCGAAGCCACGGCGGAGTTCCTGAACAAGGCGGTGAAACCGGTCTTGATCGGAGGCCCCAAGATCAGGGTGGCCAAGGCTTGCGAGGCCTTTGTGGAGCTGGCGGATGCTTGTGGTTACCCCATAGCTGTGCTTCCGTCAGCCAAGGGACTCGTGCCGGAGCACCACCCCCACTTCATTGGAACCTACTGGGGTGCCGTTAGCACCGCCTTCTGCGCTGAGATCGTGGAGTCGGCCGACGCTTACCTCTTTGCAGGGCCCATCTTCAATGAGTTCACCACGGTCGGCTACTCCCTCCCCCTCAAGAAGGAGAAGTCCGTTATCGTGCAGCCTGACCGTGTGGTGTTTGCCAATGGGCCTGCTTTTGGGTGTGTCCTGATGAAGGACCTCCTCCGGGAGCTCGCCAAGCGGCTCAATCGCAACACAGCTGCCTACGATAGCTACCGCCGGATCTTCGTGCCCGATGGAGTCCCGCTTGAATGCAAGCCCAAGGAGCCTTTGAAGGTGAACGTGCTCTTCAAGCACATCCAGAATATGCTTACGCGCGACACTGCTGTGATCGCGGAGACCGGCGATTCGTGGTTTAACTGCCAGAAGCTTAAACTGCCACAGGGTTGCGGGTAAGGCCTTCGTCCGAAACTCAGATGCTTTCCACATATAGCAGTTCTCTGATCATTCTGTGTTGTTTGATGGTTAAGAACTAGTTGGTATGTTTCAGATATGAGTTCCAACTGCAATATGGTTCTATTGGATGGTCTGTGGGAGCGACTCTGGGGTATGCCCAAGCAGCAAAGGATAAGCGTGTCCTTGCCTGCATTGGTGATGGAAGCTTTCAGGTATCATCTGAGTCAGATCATGCACGAAAATCTTAAAATATTGTGTGTTCTTCCGAAGAAGTACAACTCTGATGACTTGATCCTCTCGTTCAATTCAGATGACTGCTCAAGATATTTCAACGATGATGCGGTGCGAGCAGAACAGCATCATTTTCCTAATAAACAATGGGGGATACACCATCGAGGCGGCGATCCATGATGGGCCTTACAATGTCATCAAGAACTGGAACTACACTGCGCTGGCGGACGCTATCCACAATGGCGAGGGCAAATGCTGGACGACGAAGGTACGTAGGAGTCTATTTATAATGCCAGAAACTCAGTACATGGCCATGCAAAAAGGCTTTAGTTAGATGTTTACATTTGCGAAGTATTAACCAGAAGGTATTGATATCTTGATGTAGGTTCGATGCGAGGAGGAGCTTAAGGAGGCGATTCAGACAGCACTGGGGCCGAAAGAGAACTGCTTGTGCTTCATAGAGGTTATTGTGCACAAGGATGATACCAGCAAAGAGTTGCTGGAGTGGACTTCGAGGGTTACTGCTGCTAGCGGTAAGCCACGAAATCCCCAGTGATCTCGATCTAAGGACATGAGCGCAGCCACATACAATTGCCTGTGTCGTCGCTTAGACCTGGTTGAACGCTGAGTTCTGGGCCTTCTTCTCCGTCTTCTCCGTGCCGTTCATGTGGTTCTTGGCTTTGCTCATTTCCACCGAGTCCTCCTCCCCGGTGGCTGCTCTCTTGTGGTTCCTGTAGATGGCGTACAAGTATGGCACCTGCACGAGTAAAAACCATTAGGGTTAAATTTAATTAAGCAGGGCTTGTGTGACTTCGAGGCATGGTTCAACATTTTTTTTTCCTTCTTCGACAATACTTACATTCACATATTGCCAACGGTGCATATTTATATTAGTTATATATGTGCACAGCTGTGCAAGCCACCAATCACAACCACTCATTTTTATAGTGGTGCATCAAGATATATGCCTAATGAAGGAGGCCTACAGAAATGAGCGGTTATGATTGGTGGAGTCTATGGCCATATGGTGTATACAATGTAGCATAACTTTTCACTCCTTACTCTGTGCAGTAAAAAATTATTGGTTGGATCAGGTTCACTAGCTCAGCAGCAGCAGATCAATCCAACTACGGAGTAACATGTGCAAACATGCTTGTTTTGCTTCATTTTTTTTCTCCTCTTTCTTCTTCTCGCCATAATTTCAAGTGCTGCTTCAAGGTGATCGGATGGGATGAACTTCTTGGCGAGCGTCATAAAGCACTTCCCGTCAATAATTTTTGAATTGTTTTATTACAATCACTTGGCCCGGTTATGTTAGTGAACCTTTGATGGTGGACCACTACAGAGAGAAAGAGAAAAAGAGGAAGAAGAAGGGAAGGAGAAGGAAGAAGAGGTTATAGAAATGCAGGAAGAAGAGAAGAGGAGGAGAACGAAGAAGAAGAACAAGGAGACTAAGATTTTTTCATTCAACCATCAATTGCCTCATACATGAGAGGGGTGGTCTTTATATAGATCTTACATCTTGACCAAGTCAAGTTATCAATTCATCAAATCAATTAATTGACACTGACTAAACTTGGACCCTTACCAAAATTGGTACACTAAATTGACCCAATTACATAAACCCAATTGACTAGTCTAATAACAAAACAACTGACCAAATTCATTTGACTAAGACAAAAGCAAATAATGCAATAAAAGAAAATGATTCGGATTCAAATAGACCCAATCCGGGTCTGACACAATCTAGGGGCTCAGAATCATCTGAATGAAGGTCTCTGATGTCCCCATCAACCTCCAAATAGTAATTGTTTTAAAATGGACTTACGCATTATAACCAATTGGTTTTAAACCTTTCGCCGCCTCTACCGTTGAAACAAGGGTAAAAAAATACAATCCAAACTGATACCGCTTGGATCGATTTGCAATCCAATGAAAGTGAGAAAAAAGATAAAAATAATTTCTTTGCAAGGAGGAAGATAACTTTCATTCAAAACCTGGATGCCTCCTCATTACAATTCATTACTATTTATAGGCAAGTCATGGGTAACATAAAAAGACAAAGGAAAATGAAAGGTCAAGAGTTGCTTTAATACGGGTAACTCAGAAAATAAAAGGTCAAAAGTTACCTTGATTAGGTAACTCACACAATAAAAGATATCAAAATTAAAATCAAATTCTCTTAGAGAATTTAAAAGATCAAAAGACATCTGACTCTTAAAATATCTATAACTTTCCAACCATAATGCTGATTTTAATGTTCTTAGACTTGTTGGAAAAAAGAGAAAGAGACCTAGAACTTTCATTTTAATAACTTTTCCAAATTCAGCCATTTAATACCCTGTAAAATGGCATGCAAATTGTATGGCGCACCTGCATCACAAACTTGGACTCAACAACCATTCATTATAGATTCCGTGGGATCATCTCTTCTTTTTGAAGGGAGCTAAAAATTTCAACACCCCAACATGCCACGCCGTTAACTAGGCGCCTTTAGTTCCATTGCCCGTTGGTGTGGTAAAGGATGCCGTTCATCCGCGCCTCTGCGACCCAATGGGGAATCCTCTGATTGTTCTTGGTTTCATGCTTATGAATCAATGTATGTACGTATTAGATAAAACATTTCATAATTTAGATTCAGAAATTCGAAAACCAATGTTCTAAGAGCAAAGGTTTCTAATATATGTTTTTGTCTGTTTTTCATTAACTATGAGGACCTTCTTGACAGATCCAACTTTGTTCTTTACATTTCAGGGATATTTTTTCATAGTTTTGTTATACCACGAATAATTATTTAAATTGTTTGGTCACAATTTCTAGAATAACTGTAGTCTGAGTGCTTTCGTTCATCAAAAGAAAAGATGGATATAAATAGTGGCATTGTGCTGGAAATACTATTTTTATTACAATAATTATACTCGGTATAACCATGTTATTGGCTCTACTCTTAAAACATTGATGGTTCGGGAGCATAAAACTTAATCCGAGGTTTATTTGTAACTTTCTTCAAGAACTACAATAGACAATTATCCAAATTATGAAATTATTGAAAAGAAGGAAGGGTGCCAACCCACCCAAATTAATTAAAGAACAGAGGAGACAGAATATTCAAATAATTAGATATTTAAAAGCAATTTAAAAGGTAGGTATAAGTTTTTAATGACTAGATCTAATAGAGGCATTTTGGAAATTTAAATATACTACCTACAAGTTGAATTAAAAGTTCTTTTTTAAAAAAAAATACCCATCACATATTGTTGGGATTCCTTAAGTTCTTTTGGCCGCGCAGAATCAAGGACTTCTAGTTTGACTCACATAAAGCAAGTAGGTGTTTTGGAAATTTCAAGTTTTGCAGTACACATACATACTAATCACATGAACCTTTACTTCCATTGCAACACCATCTTTGTGATTTTACAGTTATTGCATTCCCATCCAAGTGATATATTTTCCTTGTTAATTGGTTACAAATGTTTCCCGAAATTCTTCCAACCAACATTTTTATAAACCCAATATTCTCTCTTCCATGTATAACCATCCTAGCCATTTTAATGAGCAGAAACATCTAGAAATTAGTAAATATTGCATCCTTCATCTCGTCAAGCCAAAGCTCTCTTACCTCAAACCCTTCTTTTTTTGGAGATTAAAACCATTATATCATCTCAAGCCATATCATAATTGATCTAGGCCATCCATGGGGAATCCTCTATAACTTAGGAGTACTAAACACACTAGCCATCATCACTCCAGATATACTATTTGGCTGGGGGAGAGGGAGTTGCCCGGTGTGCTCCGAAAAGTGTTATTTTTTGACTTTTTTGTTTGTATCCGCACTCGGCCTGTATGATACATCCGTCTTAGCCAAAAAAAAAAAAAAAAAAAATACT
Organism: Phoenix dactylifera; assembly: GCF_051530095.1. Taxonomy (NCBI): domain Eukaryota; kingdom Viridiplantae; phylum Streptophyta; class Magnoliopsida; order Arecales; family Arecaceae; genus Phoenix; species Phoenix dactylifera. Next base: position 25,874,320 of record NC_143203.1, read on the forward strand.
GGCCATCCCATTCCATTTCCACAATTCCTTTGCTGTTCTCCTCTTTTACAACTTCCAAATTCTAGCCCTGGCCTCTTCCATTCTGTTTAACTCATCATACCACCTATTAGCCTCAGCTAGCTCCTTTTGAAGCCTTTGAAGAGAAGAAAGACCCACAGATACTACCTTCCTTAGCTGTAGACCTTCAAAATGACAAGTTTTAAGGAAGAATATATTTCATAAGTTGGATTCTACCATGAGTAAATCAATATCATTGCATCTATACATAGTGAGGGATATCTGGAAATCAATACCAACACATCTATCTATATGAAAGAATACAGGTGAGCGTATGGAGTACAAACAAAGGGTTCTGCTAGATGATTAACAGTTTTACATGTGAAGCCAGAGCACTTTTCAAGTTCTAGTATCATACATTAAGTACATCGCATTCAATGAAAAGAATTGAAGTTGGCATGACAAGAAAAAGCTTAGATTTACAAATGTAACACCAAATCACATGAAGAATCAGGAAGAAAATAGATAACAAGCATTGCTTTTTCTTTCATAGATAAATGTTTTATGAAAGATAAATCGATGGCATCGTCGATTCTCTAAGGGTGGATGATTTTTTCTGATATGAGGAATCCACCATATTTCCAAAAGCAAAAACATTTTTAGCTGAGAAACATTCAATATTAAAGATAAACTGTTAAACTTCCAGAAAATTTGGCACTTTCGCTTCAAGCTCACTGTCTTCTTTGAATTATTCAGAGAAATTAAGAAAGAGGCAGTTATATATATGCACATACACATGATCTTTGGCCTAAAGCGCTTCTCATGACTCTCAGTAAGCAACTTTTCTAACAAAATATGATGACCAAGGAAACAAGCAAGCAAACGAAATGCAGGATATATCCTATAAGGATATATTGGAGGAAGGGAATCGTGGTTGCAAAAGCCTCTGCCTCTTACTTATAAAGGCATTGGAGGGAACCATGTCAACGGAGGCTACTCTGTCCAAAGCTTCTTTAATGGACTCCTTGAGAGAGTTCAAGCACACACTTCCGGTGCTATCCTTCCGACATAGCAGGAAGACATTCCGAATTCTTCCCCCCAAAGATGACGAGTCTACTCTAATCGTCCTCAGTCTCAGCCTACGGAATGCTTCAATGAGCTCTGCAAACAAGTCTGGCCGGTCGTCGCAGCAAAGAGAAGCCTTTATGTAGAGGTTATCATCATTCAAAGAAAATGTGTTCTGATAGCCAGCATCACTTTCCACGGTCACCACATTTGCTTCTGTTGGGATCATCGAAATCGTGCTAGCATCAACTGCCTTTCTCTTCAGATCTTTTACATGCTCGATCACTCGTCCTAGAAGAGATGCCTTGTCCATCTGCAATCACATAGTTTGAGATTAGATGACGCTGTCCATTTAGCAGCCTCAAAGAATTCTATGATAAACAACCATTCATTGGAAGATCTAATGGCAAGCTCCAATAGTTTCAGTATAATTTGAACTTTTTCAGAAAAAAAAAATATACAAAATAATTCAAACATTCTTTTATCTATCTAGTACATTTGGAGCCACGATTGTGGGGGTGACTTTGGAGTCTCATGTCAAACAGTAGAAGCATTGAGTTTGGATTTTATATGGTACGTATTTCATGCATAGCTGCTATATCATCCATCTTGAAAATAGATGATTGTTGCTCTTATCATATAGCACCATGTTGAGTATCCAATGTGATGCTCTCTATCTCTATTTCTGAGATGAGCAACGGTTTCTGAGGTGCATAACATGATGGTGGTTATCCAGGCATGTAAAGCTCTTCGTGGCGCAAAACTTGCACCGCGGAGGATCCCAACTCTAGAGAATTGGTATGTGAATTCTGTGGTGCCCATGGATAGTTAAATGAGTCATGTCAATATAGGAGCAAGAAGCATATATTTCCATTTACAGCGTTTTACATTGTCCCTTCATATTTACTTTGATACAGAAGGTATAATGCTTCACCCCGTCCTCCACTTGAGTGATGTAAAGTAGTAAGTCCTTGGAGGTGTTTAATTTAGATATTTTATCATCATTTTCTAAAAACAATTGATGGTATTTCAAATGTTATTTTTAAACATATATATAAATGTATTCATATACATATGTAAATAAAGTTATTTGATCGGGACGGATATGCCACACTAATGACCATAATTTTATACTTTATATGAGATAACAAGGGGCTATTGGTTAGTACAACGAAAAAAAAGTTTGGGTTGATAATTAAGTGCGAAGCACAGTCGGGACAATCACTTTGCGGAGAAAAAAAAATTTACGAATGATGGTCGTCAAAGCGATGGTAGTGATGGTGAAGATAGTGGAGGCCATATAAGTAGTGGTGATGGCTTCGTAAAAAAAAAGGCCAATCGTGAGCACGATGAAGGCGGCCAAGGCGGTGATAGTGGAAATAGAGATAGTGAAAACCTAGAGACAGTGGTGACGATGGTGGGGAGATGCTAGCGATATGGGGGCGATGACAAAAGCAATAGGACATGAATAAAGTGGCAGTAGCGGTGATGATGGTGGTACAGAGATTGTAGTGGTGACAACAATGTGGTGGAAGTGATGGTTGTGGTTGTGGCAATAATAGAATAACAATGGCGATGGTAGTAGCGATGGTCATGGCGGAGGTGGCAATGGTGGAGATGATAATAGCATTGATAGCGTCGATTTGTTTGTGGTAGAGGCAACATGGTGGCGTTGATTTGTTTGTGGTAAAGACAATGATAGGTAGCAACAATTAGGGTGGCGCCGATGAGGGTGCTAAAACATATAAATTTCTTATTAAGAGAAATAAAATTATCTTTTTTCCCTCTTTCTAAAAATTTTAAAAAATAAAAAAATAAAAATAAAAACCATAGTACCAAATATATTTTTTTATGTCAATTATTGGAGTTGCATTCTTAAAAATTAAAAATAGAAACGATGCCAAGAATCAAAAAGTCTTGAAGTCTGCTCACATGCACATAAAGTCTAATCTTATAGGTTAGATTACTTTGTCAAAAAACTCCAAATTTTGCTGTCATGTGATCTTAATGAATTAATTTTATTTCCTGTCTGCTAGGACTTATTTAAACCACGGCCTAATCAGACTTTCTGATTCGTCCCCTCATACCAAACTATACCACTTTTAATTCTGATTCTGCATTCAAAAAACTGATTCTCTCCTATCCTTTGCACAGCTAAATTATTTGCAGAAAAGAAGACTTAGTTGAATATGACCCACTTAACCAAGCATATATCATAAAAATTTCCAAGATACTGTTAGATCTACAGAACCGAACAGTAAGTGACAACTTAGTCCATTAGCAATGAATTTAATATCAACATTATTACTGTTTGCGTGAGGATCGAATCTTAGGAAAACAACAAAGGCATTTGCTTCTTTGCCAAGAAAATAAACTTGTTTCCAGAGGATAAGCTAAATCCTACTCAGACCTGACTTGACGGGATGCATCATGATTTGGACTTATCTTTCTGACCTTTAACGGGTTTAGGAGGTTTGAATAAACCAGCATCCCAAGCTGGTTTGGCCCAAAAGATTCCCTCTGCAAGCAGATCAGAATACGGACTGAACTTAGACACTCTTACTTACGCAAGACAATTCATGAACTGTGGAGTGCTCGTTTGGACCCAAAATTAGCACGCTGAGCTCAATAGACACGGTAATGGATTCATATTGGGTCATATGAGCCAGCTAACTTAGAGCAAGCTAACCTAGAAAGATCTGGCCAAGGGAAATTCCGGAACAGCAGAGTGTTTGCACATGACAGTGGCGTAACAAATTCGGTGAATCCTATTTGCGAGAGTCCATGTTAAAAGCCTTGTAATGACATTATGATAGTAATCTTGCTGGCAAAAAGCAAGGTTCTAAATGGCCTCAAACGGTAACAATTTGTTCATGCTAAGCTAGTCAGTGGCTAGTAGACACCAAAAGGTGTGTGTGTGTGTGTCTCTGTGTGTGTGTGTGTGTGTGTTTGTGTCTCAGAGAGAGAGAGAGAGAGAGAGAGAGAGTACCTTGTTGGAGTTGGGGATCATACGCCTAAGAGTAGATAGATGTGAGTTAATCCTCTCTCTGCGCCTCTTCTCAGCCTGGCTATGGATTCTTAGAGTTATGGCTCTCTCATCCTCAGACGAGGAAGGGTAGAAGGACCCCTGGCCTAGAAACGGAGGAGCCGAGCTGGAAGGCCGGGGGCGCAGCAAAGAGCCCTTGCTTGGAGTGGGGAAGGTGCTACGCTTCCCCTCCTCTGCCCAACCAGTTGGTCGACCATAGCGTGCAGCCATGGATGAAACCCAAACCAGCAACACCACCACTCTTCTCTAATCACTGACTCCAAGCTTCTTCTCTTCTTCTCATCCACTCATACCACACAGTCTAATTTTCAAAAGGAAGGGCCGAAATTTTAGACCTTGGACTTCCTGAACGTTTCTGAGACTTGCACTCGCTCCCAAGCGCCACCAGAGAGAGTTCATTTCACATCCACCCCAGTATTTGCTACGAAAGCTTTTCCCACCTAGAGAAAAAAAATAAAGAGGAGGTTTAAGTCACATCGATCCTTTGGCACCAAGTGAAACCATGATGCGATGTGGAAAAGACGGCCTCGTTTGGGAGCACTTCCAAGTTCCAATCCGTGTGCTTTAAAGCTACAAACAGTGCAACAGTTCTAAGAGACGCTGGTTTTACCGCATCCTCGCATGGCTGGTACTCAAGGGACACTCCTTGGGGGACTGTTTTTCTTGCTGAGAGCGGATTTCCTATAATGGATATATAATAGCCTTTTTTTTTTACCTTCATCATTCATTTTATTATTTTGATATATTTTATATTTGTATCTACCAACTCTGCTCGTCAGTTGGAAATATTAAGATTTTATTTCATGAAGTAGTGCTTTGAGATTGAAGTGCAGTTTATTTGTTGCATCCCTGATGATGGTCATCCAGTGATGCACACGTACTGCAGAGAATTCTGGTTGATTGGCATGAAACTTGTTACGAGAGCATTTTGTATGTGTTGGCTATAGCAATAGCATGCAGGCCTTGGTACACAAACAAATTGTAAGTACAATATGGTGCTCAAAATACCGTGCATGCAACAGAGAAATAACAGTCCGTAAATCTGACCAGGAGATTAATCTATTTTGGTGACGGATCATAGATTGCTAGTTCAAGAGTTATAGTTGGGTTTGTTGGCTTGCTCAAAATACGTCAAAAATCCCAAAACCCACTTAAATAGAACGAACTGCTCGAACAAGGCTGTTAGAGCATCTGAGCTAACTCGGATTAACAATTTACTTGATTTTTTGAGGAAAAAACTTGCTGATCCATTGCGGCAATGGCTAAACGTTTCAAGCATTTGCTATCAACAGTGATTATCAAATAACATCGTTATCTTATTATTTATTCACTTTTCTAATACTTGTGCTTCTCTTTTTCTTGATAGAGAAAACATAACTACGAGCAAGAACTAATTAGGCACCTCGCGGAGGGCAGTAGGTCGCCAGAGTGGTTGGTGGTGGACAGGGCGATGCGTCAGACTAGGAAGGTCATTTCAGCTACCATCTCGTTCTCTTCTGGATTGATCAGGGGCATATAGGGTACTCTATTCATTATTTCAGCGCTCAGATTTGCTCTTGTTTCTTGGGTGCCCCCACCTCCTGATCATCTCAAAATAAACTTTGATGGTAGTATGTCGGTGGATGGAGTGTCTGAAGGTGTTGGTTTTGTCATTCGAGATCATATCGGCAGACTAATTGCAGCTGGAGGTCGACGAACACCTGGTCTCACAGCCCTTGGGACAAAGCTTCGAGCAGCATGGGAGGGGATCTCTTATGTTAGGAGGATGTTGGCCGCAGAGTGTGTGCACCTTGAGGGTGACTCATCGATCTTGATTGATTGGATTCGAGGAGTGAACAGATACGGTGATGGCCATCCTCTCATCCGAGAGTGCTACAGACTGGTCTAGGAGTTCAGGAAGGCTCATATATCACATGTGTTAGGGAGGCGAACAGTGCTATGGACTGGGTCGCCTCTTTCATTGCCCGACACTCTGTAGAGTTTTTGTGGACATCGGTGAGGGGCATACCCCAATCTTATACTTTTTACTTTCTCTTAACTTGACAGAATATATTCACGTTAGCATTATATGATTTGCCATTTAAAAAAAAAAAAAAAAAAAAAAAAACATAACTACGAACGCTAATGTATACCACGACAGCTTGACATTCTTGGTGAACAATCTTTTAGCCGATCTCCCGTGAATCCGCAGTGGCGGAAGGAGCCAAGCACGGTGAAATATGGAATAGAATAGAACAGAACGCGAGGAGCAGAGTCCATTCATCTACAGACAGCTTGACAGAGTCCAAATTATTGACGGTACGAGCGAACAGTGGAGGGGGAAGCAATCACCATGAAATCCTCCGTTGGGACTGTCAAATTCATTGTCAGTCCAAAATTATTTAGTCCCAGTTCATTTGTTCTTCTTGAGCTTTTGAGAACAAAAACAGAAAAATAAAAGCAAACACCAAACGGGCCCCTCCTCCACGACAAATCATGCATCTCGGACGGCAAACTGAGTTAAAAAGTATGAATCCATCCACTCGAATACTGAATTCAATATATTTTTTCGTCGGATAAGCATTCCCATCATTCATCAGTGCACAACGTGCGCATTACTATTCCACTTATGAAATGTCGTCGAGATGTAAGGAAGGATACAGCAACTGGTTTGCACGATAGGCATACGAAACATCGGTGAATAGATCTCGCGAATCTCAGAACATTTCTTAACCCGACTATATAGAAATTATCACGCTAGCGGATGCGGATCCCGCTTCAATGCTTCTGCATCAAAACCAAAAACGATGAGTTCCTTTGCGGATCAGAGACATTTGACATCCCATTTAATGAACCAACTGCTGGATCAGAGACATTTGACACGGGAATTCTTCGTTGCAAGTATCCAGCACTTCAAAATTAACGTGCTAAGAATGCATTGGGACAATGGCAATGATCGGCCAGCGTGTAAACACTCCATCAGGCTAAGAAATTAACGTGCTAAGAAATGGACACTGTTTCATCTTCCTTCACGTATGCTGCAGAAGAAGGTGCACTGTTCGTGACCTCGCTTGTACTTTCACGAACACTAAGATAGGCTCATAACATAAACTCGAAGATGTTAGAAAAGTACACTTAACGTAGTTCATCAGGTTGTTCAGAGACTCCTTCCTACCTCGTGGAGAACTACTTCAGCGATAAAATCCTAATCCAACAGTAAAATCCTCTACGAGCCTAGCAGCAGCTGAGACGCCCGTGCTCTCTCTCTCTCTCTCTTCATTCTTTCTAGGGGACTCGACAATACCTTCAACCATCTCCATGAACTTCTTGCAGTCTGAGACAAAAGACAGGAAACATCAAGGCTTTAAACAAGCAATCATCTCATAATGGATCTACCACCATGTCTAGATATATGCTGAAATATATAGGATGTCACCAACTGTGCTTACACATCCTGTTAAACAACTATAGGCTGGTCCTTGGGTGATCAGCACATCATAATAAATATAGTGAAAGCACAATATCACCAACATCAAAATTGACGCAGAGTAAAATATCATAAAAAATAAATAAATCATACAGTGTATGAACCAAACTTTTTACGTAATTCTTTTTTTTTTTTTGAATTTTATATACCACCGCACAAATATGGCATTTCCCATTTTACTGCTGAGTTTGACCCAAATAACAAGAAAAGCATTTATTAACTCATCCAGAATTGAGCTCTACATTGACCGCTTTGAAAAATGAACTCCTCAGTTCCTAGTATATCAAAAGTTGTTTTGGTCAAAAAGCAAACATTTTTATCAAGACAGAAGACAGCGGAGACCTCTCTTTTCTAGCCTCCACCAATAATAATATCCAAGATTTCTCCTGAAGGGAATGAAACCTTGATGCATCCTTTCAATTTCTATCAGAGATTTCTCTAAAAGTCATATCTCTGTAACTTTAAGAACATCAACTCTAATGAGTGTATATAACCACTAGCCTGCAAATCGATTAAGTAGAACAATTAAAAAAGGGCCCAACTTAATGAGCTACAAGGACAAGCAATTGGAGAGAGTTTGCATGTTAGCATGTGTCAGTGGCCTAGCAAGATTTAGTCAGATCATGCTAATTATAACCCATACCCGAAGAACTAGTTTATAGGACAATTCTCAAAATTTTGTTCTGCTCCCATGAAAGGCACAGACAAACAAATATGTCTAGTTGCCCTTCTTTCATATGAAGGATACCTTACCAGTTACCAAGTCTTATACACTGGAATAAAAGTCCATTTTATATCGCAATGATAAAAGACCATTATCATGCAGGTGGACTAAAAGCCGAAAATCAAGCATCCCATAAAACTAGAAACATGCATGCATCAGTTGGAGTATGTCATTAATTTGCAAACATAGTTACATGTTCCTCTAACAGATATTTTCATGAATTTCAAAGTTCTGTGTATTTTATATACAATAGTTACACTAATATTGATGACAGATTACATGAAAATATTCAGGTATCAAAACAGTCAACATAGATTCAAATCGTTCATATTTTATATTTCTAAATGCCAAGATCCCATAAAAACAAAAATTACTTGGGATTCTTCTTCCATTTGTTCTTTGGTTGATCCCAAAAAAACTTGATGTAATTCTTGATGTACCACTACACCACACAGGTATTATCAAACAAACTCAAATTCCTCTCTTCGTCTCCAATAATTAATAATATTATAATTTTTTCTTAGAATTACTCTAAAATTCAAAATAGAGAGTAGAAAAAGAATGAATGATTGCGCATGAGATTTTTTTCTTACTTTTGACAGATAAAATCAACTTTCATATTCATAAACAATTCTTTTACTAATTGCTTGCGAATATATACTACTTAGGAGGCTTCGAATTTATTTAACCACCCTACTCCCTCCAAAAGTGAACTTCAATTATCTACCAACCAATTAAAAGAAAACTTTTTTTGATGGAAAATAAAATTTAAATAAAACTAAATATCATATTCAACACATTAATGGATTAACGGCTCCAAGGTTAGAAAATACATCAGATAGAACAAGCTCAACGGAGTTGTAAAGGAGATTAGAAAGCTTCAGAAAAATAGTGGCCAATAAAAATCACTCTCCTCATCAATCCCATTGTCTCATGCGAATTGATTTAATTCTCTTTCATGCCGACTTAGTTTTTTTTGGATTACCCCGCATTTCACACACAAGATACTCTAGGTTGAATGTATAAAAAAAAATGCATTTCCAAAAACCAAATCCACATAAATTCCTCCAAGCATCCTTGCATGGATGGATCATCAGATACATCTTATATTTCAATATCCATCTCTTCCATCCTAATACATCCAAATGCCCAAAGCTTTAGCAACTTAACGAATTAATTTGCCCTAATATCACCTTGCAAAAGCTATAAAGATTTTCCTCATAAGATTTCTGTGCGTTCATGCTTTGCTAAACAAAAATTGCATGAAAATCTCAACATGCTCAGGGGCCACCAGCAACAAATGCAAAAAGAGCACCAAAACTTCTCAATCTTGAGCAGGGGCACCATTTGATGTTGCATCCATTGGTTCAGTTTCGGCTGTGTCATCCCGAGCTCCGCCTTTCTTCCCTGCAAAGTGACACAAAAACAGTGAAGACAAGTCGGCAGTTGGCACCGCTGTGCTTCTCCATGTTCTTCATTAAATTGAAGTTCCCGCCAGGGACAACACTGAAGACAGGTGAGGCACAGAATTTTCCCTGGGTTGGCTGAATAGGTTAAATATTCAACTTGTCTAGTTTATCATATGTCACTACAGAAAATCCATAACTCCATCTATTTGGCGTCTGCATAACTTTTAGTGAGATGGCATAGAGCAATAAAGGCCATACACTGTAACTGCTAAATTATTCCTGGAATTCTAAATCAACTGTTTGCATAGCAATACAGAGAAACTTGTGAGGACCATGCATGGTCAAAAGGATAATATGCACTTGGAATACCTTTCTTCTTCTTTCCTCCACCCTTCTTTTTTGTCTTTGTTCCCAAAGATAGCCATGCCTTAATTTCAGGATCATTATCAATGGTTTTTGTAGGCTGCAACTGTTGCAATGGATGGGAGGTAATCCTGTCCGACCCATTTGGCATTAGCAACACAGTGAACTTAATGTGAGCAACAAGATCGCCTGAAATACAGCAAGGTAATTGGTCAACCCACTGGATGGAGACGATCTGCAAGCAGGTAATGTTCTGCAGGTATTTGCAATATGCCATAGGTGTTAACCCAGATAACAAATAGTAGTAGTTTACAGGACACTCGGAGTAGCTAAAGTTAAAAATTTTGTTTCATTATTCAGTAAATCCAGTACATTTGCTTACTGCAACAGAAAATGGAAAACAATGAAAAAATTATGCACAGATGCAACATTTCTTGAGCAAATAGTTTCTCACCGGGCTTCTCATGCAAAACAGGGTATGGTTGCAAAAGCTCATGATTTACACATTCTACTAGACCAAGCCGAGCTCGTTTCTCTTCCAAAGCCCTGATAAATGCACCCAAACAACCCCCAACCCACAAAAACAAGGAAAAAGGAATTATGATAAATAGAACCCAGGTTAAGTTTAACATAATGAATGGATGATATAATGTACCTTGCAGTAAATGGCATGATTGGAAATTTCTGGTTTATTTCACTAAAGATGAATCTTGATGACTTCATTTTCAGGTGATAGTTTTTGTCCACAGCTCTCTTATAGATAGTGGTTTGCTTCTCGTCTAAGAGTTTAGGCTGCAAAGTGAGGGCATTATCAGCTGCATCCATGATTTGGATAATAACCAGAGGATGGTACAAACACAGGAGAGAATTACTGTAGAATTCAATTAGATTTCTGGAACTTCAATGAGTCAGGTTGGAAGAACTTCTTACCTTGCCTTCACCTGTGCTGGTGACTATATCGACTGCATATACTTCGTTTTCCTCAAATTCTGCTTCATCAACTCTAGCCTCAGAGTTGCTTACACTAAGCACGACTTTGTTACCATCAATCACGAACTGTTTTAGCTGATGACTAAGAACCCCTTCAACAATTTTGCAATCATAGGTAGCGGCTACCTTCTGAATAGCTTCTGTGACATCCTTATTCTGTCACGAGAATAATCATGGAACAAATGAATTAGTAGGCTAGTGGAAGGATTGCATGAGAACAAGAAGATCTGCAAGAAAGTGGAGAAAAAGATTTAAATATCTGTTTAGGATAAGTGCTCATATTCATAGAAAATTGGACAAACAACATTAGAACAACAATATTAAAAAAAAATCACAAGTCCCGATATGCTGTTTTAGTGTTCCATTCAAGTGCCCAACTGTACAAGCAGTATTGAGTTTAAAGAAAACAAACAAGAACAGATGATACAAAAAAAAAACTTAGAAATAGGGTAGTAGACCATCTCCAGAAGACCAGAAAAAGTAAGTTGATAACACAAAAAATCAGGGTTAAGTTGCCAAGGCACCTGTTTTTTTTGTGCAAATTACTAATAAACAGTCTCTACAGCTGTACTGGTTATGGTTTGGTAGAATCTTATTTAGCAGAAACCAAGGTTGAAAATTACAGATTCATAGGGTCTAATATAGATTTAGAAATAGGATGCAATCTACAAATCATAAAAAATCAATGCCAAATACATAAACCATACATCAGGAGTTAGGCTGAACAACTGTGATCGCGCAGTATTATATTAAATGTTGGCTACAGAATGATATATAGAATTTCAAAGACAAATGTAAAAGCAAATTCCATCCACATATGCAAGTAGCCAATGATGATGTAGGCAACCGCGAAAAGAGGAAACCAACTAAAGAATGGTCTGTCTTGATAAAGTTGCCTCATTTTATAGAATCGGCTTGAAATTGCAATAAATCAGTTGCTATCAAGCCTCATTTACTAACATGGATAATAGCTAGAAAAAGATACCATGGAACCAGAGGATCAAAGTACTGGCATCAGTACCCACACCAGTACCTTACAGATATGCTATGATACATAGCAACAATATACATTTCATGGTAATCAAGGTTAAAAAATTACAAAGAACTGATAGGGTCTACATAGATTTAGAAATAGGATGCAATCTACAAATCATAAAATCGATGCCAAATATAAAACTATCAGGAGTTAGACTTAACAACTGTGATTGAATTGTGTTAAATTAAATGTTGGCTACAGAATGATGTTTGGAATTTCAAAAACAAATGGAAAAGCAAATTCTTTTCCACGTATACAAGTAGCCAATGAAGATGTAGGCAACTGCGAAAAGAGGAAACCAATAAGTAAATGGTCCGTCTTGATAAAGTTGCCTAATTTTTTAGAAACAGACTGAAATCATAATAAATCTGTCGCTATCAAGCCTCATTTAATAACATGGATAATAGCTCAAAGAAAATATTGTGGATATGGTATGATACATACTGACAGAATACATTTCATGGTGCCAGCACAACAAAATAAATGAATTACCATGTGTTTGTACAGTACAAGTACGGGAAGTATATCGGTGCAGTACATCACATAGAATCCGGAACTTAAATCCTTGATGGAACTAAAGAGCCATAGGCGTATGTTTCTATACTTACTTGAACCTTGTGCATCTTAATATTATGAAAACCATCATCTTAAATAATCAACATTTAGTAAGAAAAATTTTTAGATCTTTGTTTCTATGTTCAATTGAAATTAGTGCTTCAAGTCTAGAAACAAAGAACCATGTGGAATAGTTGAACTCTGGCAACAACAAAGGCAAACAGGGAAAAAAATATCACCACGAAAGTTAAAAGATGCACAAAATTACCAAACTGCCTATTCACTAATGCTAATTGTCATGCACCACTCATAGGATATTGCATGGGTATAGTGGGCATCTAAATTATGGAGTCAAACAGAATGAGGGTTGCATGGCAAATGATGACCATTCCACATGAAGTCCGCAAAAACAAAACTAACAGACACCTCATGCTTCAGTGGGTCATACAAATTGCTTCTAGAAGATAAAATTACAGTAGTAACAAAATATGGAGTGCTTGGTGTAATATAAATAATTAAAAATAGAAGCTGGAGATATCAACTAAAATTTTCATGCCGCTATAATCACAAACAAACAAAATGCAAGGTTCAAGCACATTAATGAAAATTATTAGCACTAAAATTTTCAAGATGCCATAAACACAAACAAACAAAATGTGGGGTTCACTACCATAAGTAATGAATCAAAGAGAGAAAACATGTGCTTCCAATTGAACATGTCTAGATTAGTTTCTTCTGCCGAAACACCTGAAACATAGGTTGGATTTTATACTATTATCGCCAAGGTCCATAGGACCAAGACCCATGCCGATAGGCCACCAGTACGGTATGATATTGTACCGTTCTGTTTTGGCATGTACAGATGAAGGAATGTCGGAGAGGGTGAAGGAGAGAGAGGGGAGAGGGAGGAAGGGGGAGACAGATGCTGGGAGAGGGAGAAAGGGGGCTTGGAAGCCCTCCTCTCCTTTGCTCGGGCCGCTGAGTGGAGCCCCTGCTTCATTTGAAACACAAGCTTGGGGTGAACAGAGAGAGAGAGGGGGGAGGGAAGGAGGAAGAGAAAGGGAGAGGGAGGCGGAGCATGAAAGATGCTAGGAGTGGGTGAGAGAGGAGGCTCAAAAGCCCTCCTCTCGTCGTCCACTCGTCTGCAAGGGGTGTTGGACAAAGCCCTTATTTCGAATTGGACAGTTCGGGACGGTACAGCAATCCTCTATTATCACATTAATTATGGTTGTCAACACCGTTGGAGGTGTACAATTTAAGCATTAAAGGGAAAGGAGAATGTGTCATGTAGCATGCAGACCATTGTGACTTTAGGATATCTATGGAATGATTGAACATTCATAACCATGTCACAAAATGTCAAGAAATTTTACTACCTCCAAGGACAAAATATCAGAAACCGGAAGCAAAATGAATAAAACTCAAATTTAATATCATAAGCCAAATAATACTCGTTGCAACCCTTGACAGAGGATAGTCATTTTCACTGGAATGCAATTTGCAAATGGTTCTTATTTAGTAATAACCAATAAAAGATAAGCATATGAAAATACTTAGAAAATCAAAGAAACCATGACATGCATACCATATGCATGTCACAATAGCAACAAATAATAAGTCGTCATCCAATGATACTTGTTCCACTCAATGAAACACTACAGGGGGGGAATCTATAAAGCAAGCTACAATTGGATGCTGGATAAAACAAGCTCCTTGCAACTTACACTGACAAGTACTGGTGATTTTTCCTTTTTCCTCTTTTTTTATTGTCAAGAAACTTTGTTTTCAAACTACCAAAAAAAGTTACAGAAAGCAGCAAAAAGAAAGCTTGAATCCCATGAAGAGAAGCAAAAAAGGTAAACAGCAACCATTCCTTAAGAAACTAATGGAGTAAAATCTATAGCCAAAGAGAAGGAAAAATAAACTTGAGGCACAAAAAAAACAAGCCAAATTAAAGTCTAATAAAAATTTAAAGTATGCATTCATAATGCAGTCTAAGTGAAAGAATGTTTTACAAATGCAAAACAATAATTTACATTCCGAATCATTGAATGGAAAAAGTTCAATACAAAGTCAAAGCAAAATTCATAAATATTCACATTAAATAAAGATAGAAGGAATGCCCTATCAGAGTAACTATGACAAAAGCATCCTTGGATGTAACTCCATAGCTTTCAAAAATTATTCCTCATTTAGGGACTAATTTCGATAAAAGGACAAGGTGGAACATTACAATCAAAACAGTGCTAGCCGATATTTTAGCAAAAAGAAAAATATATGTCAGCAACCAAAACCACATTGTGCTGAAAATCCAGAATGGGTGGCCAGTGGAATATAGTTTAACCAGCACCATCTGCCAGGGAGATATAAATTTATATTAAATCTATACAAATCAAGTCATACATACCATTGACTCCATCAAAATTACCTCCAAGGTAGGGGTGAAAGTGGATCGGATAATGGATCCATTTTCTTATTTAAATCTATCCGGATATGGATAGAAATTTGAGCATCCGACATATCCATATCCATATCTGTCAAAGAAAAATGGATATGAATATGAACAGACAACTATCTGATCCATATCCAAATAGATGATTCTACTTACAACCCTATTTAATTTTATATAGCACTCATAAACTTTTACAGAAAATGAATAATCATATTAACATGCTATTAACTTAATATATTATCCACTTAATAATATTTTCGATTCCATGATCATAAAATTTAATTATTTGAATTATATCCTAATTTATATCCATGCCCTCAATATCTAATCTGTATCCATATCCATATCTGTTTAAAACAAATATAGATATGAATTTTTGTACCTGACTAACATCTATATCCATATCAATATTCGTCAAACAAAACAAATATAGATATAGATATACTAGTATTAGAACCGATACAATTTCAGCCCTACTCTAAGGTGATGTTCTTTTGGAGTGAAGAGAAATGAGGCATCCACAAATCAAAAATCTAATGCGAGCATAAACTCGATGCACATCAACTACTAAAAAGTCATCAACTCTACTATAACCTATTTCACAAGACCCTTGTGCATGTTAGTCAAGCGTTGTTCCATTAATCAAGGGCCACCTCCTCTCTAAAATACATAGCAAGAAATAGCTTAAGGTGGCATAACAGAGAAGCATATCCTAATAACTTGAAAGGGAAATCAGCAGGCTTTCATATAGCACCCTGATGGGAGAATGCATTTTCTATTTATATTTGTTTCTTAACAACTGCCTCAAAATTATGGAGAGATAGTCATAATGCATGCCAATTAATGAACAAGAGGAGTATAGTTATAAATGCTAAGTATACGACTATGAAAGAGAGGACCCATGATTTTGTCTGAAGTTTGCCTCCTCATTAACCAGCAATCAAAGCATCACATTCATTTGTGTGCCAATGCTAGTGTCCACCATAACAATGTAATTACATATTGAGATCTATAATAATTGCATAATATCTAAATTATCTAAAGCGGAATTGGGTGCATGAAAGTTCCGAGTGCAAGTCCAGAGAAGCAGGGTTTTCTTTTTCTTTTTAAGAAAAAATGGAAGGTGTTTAAGAAGCAGATGCAAGCAGGTTGCTGGAGAGAAGCAAGCACAGAACCTAGGTAGAAGTTTCCTACGACTAAGCTCAGTACACAGCTACCCACCCATGACACATGTTACACCAACTTATATCCATACAAAACAGATGTCATCCTAAATATTCTGTGCCTTTCAATGTAGCTACAACAATCCAATTTTTTCCAACTTAATATGCATTAGCAAAAAACTGAAAAAACATTCCAATTCCAGTAAAAGAAAAGGATACCTTTTTTCCAGGCCTCACAAGCCTCAATGCTACTTCCGCTGCAGTGTTAGAAGCTGCAATTACATCTGCAGCCCTTCCCGTCACCGGCCCTTCCTGGAGGACATGAGTGTGCGCCACTACTGCAATAAACCCATCTATATGGCATCCAATATCACTGCAACACAAAGAAAAAGCAGAGATGACTCAATATGCTTCTCATTAAGTTGTTCAAATAAGTACAACTATCATGATTAATTCATACATTTTCACAATGTCATTCTCCTCCAAAACCGTCTCATCTCCTGCCAGGGGTGAGAAATGGCACACGGTGTTATTCACAGAGATGCATGTTGGGAACGCCACACCCCTCTCTATCTTCTTCTTCACATTTTTGTACATGTTTCCCGCTTGCCTAATGCCACCATCGACAACCCAACCTTCTTATAAATTTATCAACTCTACTTTGTAAACAACAAAATGACAGTAAATAGATGTTTTAGAAAAAAATAACCAGTAGATAATAGAGAATTACTCTCGGATAAAGGCATCGCCTTTCTCACAAATATCTACGATCTTCGCCTTGGGCTTGCACTCGGACAGAACCAGCTGGAGAGCCTCTGTTTCCACACCAAAAAATCATAATTTTCGTAAAACTTTAGATAACAAAGACCCCAATAATCATCCGAAACTAAAAATAAAAATAAAAAAGAGAATACTAGGGTATCGATCACGAATCGAACGGGAAGCAAAGAGGGAACGATATGAGATCCTTACTGTTGACGATCTCTGCCGCGCTCTTGTACTTGGTGACAACGTCACTGGACGTGAGATCGAGCTCCTCCTCCTTCGCTTCGTCGTCCGACATCTCTCTAAACCCAAAACCCCTAAAATTTCAAAAATCGACAAAAAATAAAAATTCTTGATACAGAGGAGAATCAGCGGAAGATAAAGAACAGATCATTACCGGAGAAATCGAATGGACAAATTTATTTTCTAAATTAGGGTTTGGTGAGAAAGAGGAGAGAAACCAAACCGCCCCCTCAAGGTCTGAGGTTACGTCAAGGGGCTATCAGGGGTGAGAGAGAGAGGATTAGGGCTTTACGAAACCCGGTCGGGGGGAGGTGGCGCCGTAAGCGATGGAGAGCGCTTTTAGGGCATCACCCACCGTTCATCCTAATTTATAGGTCTGCGCACGTGCAATGCACGTGCTACATCGGGCAAATGCATTTTGTGATGAAATTTCCTTTTTCTTTTTAAATTTTTCCTAAGCCTTGAGCACGTTTTCCATAAAGGGATTACCCAAAAATATAGTAGGTTTTTTTTTTATTTTTTTGGTACATCGGCAATTTACACTAGTCTTGCATAAGCATTACCATTAGAATCAAGAGATAAATACTCTAAAGAGGTAGAGAAACAAATACAAAGTTAAACTCCACTTTTATAATTGACAAATTTATTAGAAATACATAGTAAACTAGTACTGCAGTGTTGTCGTAACTATTGCACAAACAGGTGAGTGAGGGTGACGATTAATTATGATCATTCTCCTAAATGATTAGCTCAACGAAGCACACCTTCAAATACAAATTGGTATTGAAATATCATAATCTTATAGACAAGTATCACAAATTTGCTGGTTTTACTAAATTAACTATCTTATGTTGGAATTTTCAAGGAAATCACAAAACAAAAATGCTTGTCATGCTAAAAAAATGGAGAAACTTGGAAGCTTCTAACTTCATCAATTATAAAAGTTATAAATAACAAAACTTGGCAATGCTTTGACGGACACCATGCTGGATCAAAAAGAATAATAAGAAGACTACAAAGCTCTGGAATAAACATAACAAATGACAACATTTAGTTAGGATATCTTGAGAGGGCTAGTTAACTACTATCTGATCAATATTACGTCCTCATCATATGTGAAGAACCCAGTTGACTCAACGCAGTGAGCCATGTCTACCCAGGCTTCCGAGTGTGGAAAGCAGGCTGTGTCGAAGGTCGACAGACTGGCAGGAAATCGCATGTGAGAGAGGGAAGAGAAGACTGGAATCGTTGATTCCGCGCGCGTTCTTCTTTTCCAACGAGATTTCTCGTTGTCGATTGCGAGAAAACTAGATTGATCAGGTGGCCTCCTCCCCCCAGTTTCTTCTCCTTTATCGGTTGCCATGGCCACACGACCTTCTCCTCCATCTTCCTCTCTCTTCTCCTATTCTTCCATCTTTATCTTTCTCCGTGCATCTTCCTTTCTCTGCTTCGAGCTCGTCGTGGCCCATCTCTGTCTGATTCATGGTTGGAGTGCATCGTTGGAGTAAGGCAATAGCCCCGACCTCCTCCCACATGCTCCTCTCTGTTGTTCTTCTCTTTGCCAGCACTGCCACCTCCATTGGTGGCCGTTTCCCCACCGTCGGGCTCCTGCAACCGGCGCCCTCGCTGTGCCCAACCCTACTGGGCCATCGTGCCCTTCCCCCTCTTCCCCCATTCTAGTGAGGGTGCTCCCCTATTTTGCCGAAGAAAAAAAAAAAGTAAGGAGAGAGAGAGAGAGAGAGAAGGAGGGGGAAAAAAAAGAAACAAATTGGAGAGATCCCATCCTGGTTGAATCTCTCTCCATCTAGCCGCCTGTACGTCTCACTTGAGGATCTTATTTTTCTCTGTGTACCTACCGGGTGGATCCGTAACAGGATCCGAGACCAGTGTCGTGGCGACCGCTTGGGCCGGCCTTTTCTGCCTCTTTTCTCCGGTCAAGATACAACGTCAGATCAAGTCCATTTCGATCCCATAGAGCTTTTTATTTTGCATTTAAATTTTTAAATAATTCAATGCAAATTAATTTATCTTTTTAAATGATTTTGAAAAGTGCAGCAGATTTGCTAATGATCTTTAGGCAACCAGAAGCAAGTAACCTTAAGACAAGCCTTACTGTTGTTGATGTACCGATCAACTTCAAAAATGAAGATATAGATTATGTTTGATATGACTGTCTCCATATTTTTTTAAAAATTTAGAATCATGATTGTAAATGATTTATGTATAAATTATGGACTTTAAATTATGAAAAATTACATTTTTATTTAATAATGAAAAAACTTTGGACCATTTTTATTATTGTATTTTATGAGATAAAATTTCATACGGTGTTTTTTTATAAGCTTTGTGTTATTGCGGGCGATACCGTACAGTAGCACCAACACATCATATTCCAAATTTAGGGCGTGACAGCATGACCTATTAGTAGAGACAAAGCTGGAGTTGATAATTGGCTGAGTGGGGTGTGGACGTGTGATCTGCGGCAATACTCGTTGGTAAATGATATAGTTGAGATCCAAGGAAGTTGAAGGATGAAAGATGATCCGCTCTAGGTGGTCTATTTAATGTTTGATAGCTGAATGAAATGCTATTCTAACTATGTTCTGTTCTTGTGTGGTTTCAATAATTCAATCTTAGGAAGTTTTCTTTTTATACTCTTGTACATAATCTCTCTTGTATTGTACGTTGTGATTCTGCAGTGTGCTCTATGAGATTTATCCAGAGAATCTTCCTCCCCAGGTGGTGCAAGGGCTCAATGTGTTTGCTGAAGATGCTATTGTTTTTGCAGCTGACACATGGCATAGTGTATAGGTCTTTTTCTCATTCTATATTTACTTCTGATCGTGAGAATTACGTGAGGATGGAAATAATTTATTGCTGACGCTGCATCATTGTAGAGACTTCTACATAGTTAGCGGCACATTCCTAGTTCTTGCACTTAGCATAAATCCATTTTAAATGATGAGAGTAATGCAGTGCCCATGCATTTGGGGCCTAAGACGAAATCACTTAAAGAGACCTTTTTTTTTGAAAAATGATGAAAAACATTTAATAAGTGCAAGGGAGCAAGGATCTGGACAAATTTCACCAGAGTTTATTAGCTTAAATTCAAGATTATAAAAAAATGAAGAACCAAAGAAAAACTTAAGAAATAAATTAGCTTAAGAAAAAACCAAATATTTTCTATCAAAGCAATAAATTCAAGATTAGAATACCTTCACATGTATAAAACTTGAAAAAGTGTTGACCCAGAGAGGCCCATACAACATGATAAAATGCTTACCGCTTTACCTTGTCATTATAGTAAAGATCACAAAGTAAGTTAACCAAACTGGCTTCGCTAATTCCATTGTTTGAATGCTCGGCATATAATTAGCTTGGCTCTGCAAAATAAATCCAAGTCCATAATTAAGTTATATTTGGTGCTTGAACGTAATGCTTTCATAATTATTATGTCAAAAGTTGCAACAGAATATACCTGTTATAATATATCTATTATGAGCATTATATATCTAATAATCATATACCTGCATTGGGATATAATATATCGTACATATCAACTGCTTGACAAAACAATAATAGATAATTGATAGTGACTAAGAAAAGTAAGAAAGCTATCATTGAAAAAATTTACTTAATCAGTTAATTGTAGAGATATTCTTAAATAAACTAAGCATATACTCCTTGTTACATGATCTGTTCCTCTTGGGTTATTCCATATATGATGGATTTAATGCCTCAAATGTTAAGAGAGAAAAGA
Source organism: Phoenix dactylifera (assembly GCF_051530095.1). Taxonomy (NCBI): domain Eukaryota; kingdom Viridiplantae; phylum Streptophyta; class Magnoliopsida; order Arecales; family Arecaceae; genus Phoenix; species Phoenix dactylifera. The sequence goes on from NC_143203.1 coordinate 25,895,354, forward strand.
AGGCAGTTCACTTTGACCTTTTTATTTTGGTGGAGTTTAAACATTTTATCAGATCATGCATGAAAAGAGAAAAGTCCAGCTAAATAAAATGTTCAAAATAAATGGCTACAATCGGTATCCAGCAGTACAGTCTTGCCTTGCCATTTCCAAAACCAATCGAGCCTCACAATAAAAAAAGAAGCAACTTAAAATTGTCACAAAGCCTGATCAGCTCCTCAGCTAGTGGCATTAGAAGGGCAGTGCCTGAGAAATCTGCTAACGGAACAGGACTGTACAGCAACATACATCTAAAAGATAGCGTTAGATATTTTTCCAGTTGTCTTATATGTCATCATTGGTCATAAAAATGAAGGAAGAGAATAGACAGTAGGGGAGGAAAGAGGAATCTCTACAGGAGCAAAACCTTTGCTATTGAAGTTAAAAAAAAGAACCAGAAAAGATGAGTGAAAAAAATTGAAAATATGTGGCCACAAGGGAGTAGATTCAAAACCTTTAAAAATGTAATAAACCCTTATCCCAGCATACGATCCCCAATCTTGAACAACCAAAATAGAAGATTTGAAATTTGGGTTCTCACAACCTGAGCAACCATCAATGCAAGATCCCCACCCCAATCTTCCAAAGGTCTCCAAATTATATGACTTGTGGGGGAGACAAAGAACAAATAATCTGAAGAAATTAATTATAGTAAAGACATTAGAGAAACCATGAAAAAGCTGAATCTTTGAAGGGAAACAAAAAGGAATTTCAAAGCAAAGAAGGGGAGAAAGAGGCTCAGATTCACCACTTAATCCAGCATTGAGTTAGCATTCAAGTCTCTGAAACTACAAGCCTAAGCGGCTGCATAAGTTGCCTGTAGAATGGTAGCAGCAGAACTTCCAAGATTGCCTTAGCCATTTCTACTTCGCAATGCAGCAAGACCCTTGCCTAGGAATCATCACAGCCCTCTTCATATAAAACTAAAACAGGTGCCGCTTGCCCAATCTGGGGAACAAAAAATGAAGAAGAAAAGAAAAGAAAGAAAGAGAAAAAGATGCTAAGGAGGAAGAAGAAGACCTAAGGCTCAGCGATGCGGTGGAATTCTTGAATGGATGAGACCGAAAGATCCCCCACTTTGTCTACTCGAGTGACCTCTCCATCCAACAATGGTTGTACACTGGTTGTCTGCAGAACAGCAAGCCTTCCGAAGTTGCCTCGCCCATCGGTCAAGAAGGAACACAGAGAGGAGAGATGAGATGGGGGTCAATTTCAAGAACAGCTTTAAGCTGCAGAAAGGCTATGTCTGGTTCAAGAATTAAGATGACAAGTGATAGGAATAAGACAAAGATAAGGTAAAAGAAGAAGATGAGAGAAGCAGCATTACGGTAACAAAAAAAACCTTCCTAGATGCCAAAAGCCTCATATTAAAAACAACCAAATGCTTTGAAGGCACCTTTGTTTCCACATATAACAATACTATCAGGCATACAATCCCTAATCTTGAACAACCAAAATAGAAGATTTGAAAATTTAGGTTCTCAATTTCCGAGCAACCATCAATGCAAGATCCCCACCCCAATCTTCCAAAGGTCTCCGTATTGTATGGATTCTTGGGGAGCCAAAGAAAAATTTATCTGAAGAAAACTAAATATAGAGAAGGATGTTGAAAAAAAAAAAACTTAAATGCGCACGCGGCCAAAATCTCGGGCCGCGTGCGCGTTTGAGAAAAGGTAACGCGCAGCGGGCGTTACGCATTTGAAAACGGACGCGTTTGAAAACGCGTCCGCAAATGACCAAACGGCCCCTGTAAAAATTCCTATTTAAACCCCTTGATTTCATCTCTTTGGAAGCACGAAAAATTTCAGAAAAATAGTGGAAAAATTCTGGAAAAATTCTTCTCCCTCTTAGCCACTTCCAAATTTTATTTTTACATTTTATTCAGTTTATTTAGTTCTTTTCATTCCGTTCTTTGCTGGATCTGCAAGTTCGATCGGGTTCGCTTTGACTTCTTCCGAGACGTGCCGAAGAAGAAGTTGTAGGGTCGTCGTATCTCCGAGAAGGATTGCCGGGTGACCCGTACGTGGGGGCAAATACTTCTTTGGGACAGCATCTACGCGCTTCGACCTGCCTTCAATCAGGCTACTTTCTTCTACTTTTATTTTTAATTTAATATTAGTAGATTTGTAGGATTTGAAATTCTATAATATAAATTTATTAAATGCATAGATTTATTTTGTGCTAGAATAGATTTATTTTGCATTAAAATAGAATTATTTGGATGCCGAATGATATGCATGTATATTATTCCCTTTAAGATTTTCCATTAATTGAATTAATAGAATTATTGTTTATTTATATGATATATTGCTAACAATCCAAAGAAGTATTTGCTTTTGTTAGTAATATATAATTAATTAAATTTTTTATTACAATTGTGGCATATTAGATTTTAATTGCAATAATTATTTTTGCTAGCACATCATTAATAATAAATTATTCTAAAGAGGTAATAATTTGGTTAACCTCCAAGAGGTTTATTATACCTCCATTTGGACTCCTCAAGGAGTAATTTCCAGATCCCATTCAAACGGAAAATTCGAAAATTGGTTGATACATAATAATTAATCTATTGAATTGACCTATTAGATCTCAATCAATTATTTTAATAAAGAAATAAATCTTTTAATTCATTGAATTGACTTATTAGATCTCAATCAATTATTCTAATAAAGAAATAAATCTTTTAATTCATTGAATTGACATCTTAATTACATAATTGATTTGCTACAAAATTAGTAATTAATTATTCTAATAAGAAAATAAATCAATTCTAATATATATAATTTATTGAATTGATAAATTAGATTTCAATTACAATAATTGTTTTGCTAGAATTAAATTTAGTAATCAATCGTTACTAATTCGGAAAGGTCAAACGAAAAATTCAAAAATTAGTTAATTCGTTTAAATTTGCATTTAGGTTATTTTAAATATTGAATTTGTGTGATTTCTAGTGATTATATCCACTAACTAATAGTGTCTAAGAAAAGCTTGTCAAAAAGGCATACGTGCCTAAGAAAGGCTGGTACTTAAGTGAGCCTAGTGCTCCACCACTGATCTGGAGCTGATCTGGCTATTAGTTTTTTGAATATATCAATTAGACATCCAAAGTTCAATATAAATATTAGTGCAACCTTTTGACATAGATTTTTTGCCTTCAATCAGGTTTCTGTCACTATTCTGTAACCCTGATCCTATGGCCTCAAACACTAGTGACCATCTTAGTGCCAAACCTGAAAAATTTGATGGCCATAACTTTAGGAGGTGGCAGAATCAAATGCGGTTCTGGCTCACCACATTAGGGTTAATCTCAGCCATAGGTGAAAGTACGACCGAAGTTGATAATGGGTCCAACCCAACTACCTCTTCCAACACTGAACATTCTGCCTCCACTAGCACACCCTCTAGGACACCTGATGAGATAGATTATCATTGTATCCATAGAATTCTAGGTGCTCTTTCTGAGAGGCTGTATGATATCTATTACACAGCCAAGAGTGCCAAAGAACTCTGGGACACCCTAGATAGCAAATATGGTCTTGATGATGCTGGGGTAAAGAGGTTCAAGGCCTCCGATTTCAATAAGTTTAGGATGGTGGACTCAAAGCCTATGAATAACCAAATTCATGAATTTGAAACCCTGATCCACCAGCTTAGGGCTAATGGAACCAATTTGGATGAATCATTCCAGGTAGCCTGTCTGATAGATAAACTACCTACTTCCTGGTCTGATTTTGCCAAGACCCTGAGCCATACCCAAGGAGTTTTCACCCTAACCCAAGTCTTAAACTCCATTAGGATTGAAGAGCAACATAGGCTCAGAAATAATACCTCTACTGGACCCAAAAATAATGCATATAATGTAGAAGCTCCTCCTAAGAAAAATCAGAACCGACCCTTCCGTAAGAATTTCAAGAAGAAACCCTACAACCCTAGAAACCCTAACCACCACTACAATGGGAAGCCTATTCAATCCCAGGAGCAGAAGAAGAAAAAAGAGGAAGGTGGTGCTCGTTTCTGTTATGTGTGTGGTCGGACCAACCATTTGTCTCCCCAGTGCTTCTATAAGAAAACTGCACCTCTTCAATCTAAGAAGAAGGGTCCACACACATCCAGTGCTCAAGTCAACATGGTGACTTCCGGCGCTGGCTCCTCTGAGACAGCTTTCAGGTCTGTTTCCTTCACTCCTGAAGTTAACATGACTTTACAAGCACTTGATTGGTGGATTGATACCGGAGCTGGTATTCATATTTGTTCGGATCGCTCCTGGTTTTCTTCTTACCAGATCTCAAGTGGAGGAGCTGTGATCATGGCAAACAGCTCGGAGGCGCGTGTGTTAGGAGTAGGACGTGTGGACTTAAAGCTTACATCTGGAAAAGTCCTGTCCCTGCACGGCGTCCAACATGTTCCAGTTGTTAGGAGAAATCTCATTAGTGGTTCCTTGCTTGTCCAGCAAGGCTTTCGTCTTGTTTTTGAGTCCAATAAGGTTGTAATTTCTCATGGTGTAATGTTTATTGGAAAAGGATTCCTTAGTGAAGGATTGTTCAAGTTGAATGTAATAGCTCCTTTAATAAATGAAAATCATTTGATTATGAATATAGAACCCCCTTCTATTTGGCATGGTAGATTAGGTCATGTAAATTATAATTCAATTAAGCAACTTATGAACCTAAATCTAATACCAAAAAGTGATCTTAAGAACCATGAGAAATGTTAAATTTGTGTAGAAGCTAAACTCCCTAGGAAGCCTTTTAAATCCGTTAATAGGGATTCAGATCTATTAGAGTTGATCCATAGTGATGTTTGTGACTCTGGTAGAACTTCTAGAGGAGGTAACAAATATTTTGTGACCTTCATAGATGATCTATCCAAATTCTGTTATATCTATCTAATTAAAACCAAGGATGAGGTGCTCAGCAAATTTAAAATATTTAAGATCGAAGCTGAGAACCAACAAGAAAAGAAAATTAAAATTCTGAGATCAGATCGGGGAGGTGAATATACATCCAATGATATAACTCAATTTTGTGAAGATCATGGAATCATTCATGAAGTGACTGCACCCTATTCTCCCCAATCAAATGGAGTAGCAGAAAGGAAGAATAGGACTTTAATGGATATGGTGAACTCCATGCTTATAAGCTCAGGAGTGCCAGAAAATTTGTGGGGGGAAGCTCTTGTTTCAGCCTGTTATATCCTTAATAGGATTCCCTCTAAAAATAATGATCTAACACCATATGAAGTTTGGAAACATAGAAAACCTAATCTTAGCTATTTGAAAGTGTGGGGGTGCTTGGCAAAAGTTAAAATACCTGATTTTAAGAGAAAGAAAATAGGGCCTAAAACAGTGGATGCCATATTCATAGGTTATGCAGCCAATAGTAATGCCAATAGATTTCTAGTGATAAATTCAGAAGAAAGTGATATTAGTAACAACACCATCATAGAAGCCAGAGATGCAACATATTTTGAAGGCACCTTTCCACTTAAGACTAGAGTAGATAGTGGTATAGCTAGTAGCTCTAGTAAAGTAAGGACAAGTGAAGTAGAAGTAGAAGCAGATCCTAGAAGGAGTAAGAGATCCAGGGTAGAGAAAACATTTGGAGATGACTTCTATACTTTTCTTATAGAGGACTCTCCAACTACCTTTGAGGACGCAATGAAATCCTTGGATTCACCTTTTTGGAGAGAAGCTGTGGATAATGAGATGCAGTCAATTATCCAAAATCATACTTGGGAATTGACTGATCTTCCTCCTGGTTGTAAAACTATAGGGTGCAAATGGATCTTTAAGAAGAAACTTAGGCCTGATGGCTCTGTAGATAAATTTAAGGCTAGATTAGTTGCCAAGGGCTTTACTCAGAGACCTGGGGTAGATTTCTTTGATGTTTATGCACCTGTAGCTAGGATTACTACTATTAGAGTCCTTATAGCATTAGCCTCCATTCATAAATTAGTGATTCATCAGATGGATGTTAAGACAGCTTTTCTAAATGGAGACTTAAATGAAGAAATTTATATGGACCAGCCAGAGGGATTTAAAATTCCAGGCCAAGAAAATAAAGTTTGCAGACTAGTCAGATCTCTTTATGGTCTTAAACAAGCACCCAAGCAATGGCACTTGAAATTTGATGAAACCATACTGACATTTGGATTTAAAATCAATAGTACAGACGAATGTGTATACCACAAGAGAGTTGGACACAAATTTGTGATCTTGTGCCTCTATGTAGATGATATACTGATCTTTGGGACAGATCTTCAGATAATTGATGAAGTAAAACAATTTTTAAGTCATAAGTTTGATATGAAAGACTTGGGACAAGCTGACTTAATTTTAAATACCAAAATAATTAGAAGTGCAAATGGAATTGAGTTATCCCAAAGTCATTATGTTGACAAGATACTCAACAAATTTAATTATTCGGATTGTCAGCCTGTCTCTACTCCCTTTGATCCCTCTACACATCTTAAGAAGAACTTAGGAACTCCTATCCTTCAAAGCCTATATGCTCAAATCATAGGCTCACTAGGATTCCTAACTAACTACACTAGGCCAGACATAGCATATGCTGTAAATAGACTTAGTAGATATACTGTTAATCCAAATAGAGATCATTGGACAGCATTAGAGAGAATTCTTAGGTATCTTAAGGGTACCAAGTCCTATAGTTTGCACTTTAGTGGGTTTCCTGCTGTTCTAGAAGGCTATAGTGATGCCAACTGGATCAGCGATACCTTAGATGTTAAATCCACCACAGGATACGTCTTTCTCCTAGGAGGTGCTGCTGTGTCTTGGAAATCCACCAAACAAACCTTAATATCTAGGAGTACCATGGAATCTGAACTGATAGCTTTAGACACTACTAGCACTGAGGCTGAGTGGCTCAGAGATCTACTTATAGACCTTCCTATAGATGAGTCACCTTTACCACCTGTCTCCTTACATTGTGACTGTAAATCTGCAATAGATAAGTGCAACCAAGAAAATGCCAATGTAAAAATGAACAGGCACTTAAAAGTACGTCATAAATCATTGAGATATAAATTGAAAAATAATGTTATTGCCTTGAATTTTGTAAAATCAGAAAATAATTTGGCTGATCAGCTTACAAAAGGTTTATCTAGAATAGTGGTTCTAGAGTCGTCGAGGGGGATGGGGCTTAGCCCATAAAGATAGATCACCACGGTGGGAACCCAACCTTAAAAGGTTCAATGGGTAGAAACAAACCGGAGTGTGACTAAGAGGAGCACTATTTCATGTTTTCCTCATCCCTATGGCGCTAGTGCTCATAAAAGCAAGCGGTAGGATGAGTTCGTTTGTATAACTCTTAATGAGTCCGAGACCCAAGAGGCAGGAGCTTCCTTGCTAGCTTCCTTATTAGGACTCACCTATATGTGCAGTCGTGAGGCCGCGATTATGGAAAATGGGCGATTCCCTAAAAAGCACATGATAGATATCTGCGCATGGCCATAACAGCGCAACCCGCTTAGAACCCAGATCGGGCTATATTATGTGTGTTGTTGATTTAATCTGAGCCATGGACCGAGGTTCAAGGTTAAGACCACCTTGGCTCCACAGATGTAATCAATTGTCACTAAGTGAAGGTTCAAACCGAAAGGTACCTACACCTATTACATAATATAAGATATCCAGCATTTTATTTTGATTTTAAAATTATTTAAGTTTTTTTTTGTGGGGGATTGTTGAAAAAAAAAAAAACTTAAATGCGCACGCGGCCAAAATCTCGGGCCGCGTGCGCGTTTGAGAAAAGGTAACGCCCAGCGGGCGTTACGCATTTGAAAACGGACGCGTTTGAAAACGCGTCCGCAAATGACCAAACGGCCCCTGTAAAAATCCCTATTTAAACCCCTTGATTTCATCTCTTTGGAAGCACGAAAAATTTCAGAAAAATAGTGGAAAAATTCTGGAAAAATTCTTCTCCCTCTTAGCCACTTCCAAATTTTATTTTTACATTTTATTCAGTTTATTTAGTTCTTTTCATTCCGTTCTTTGCTGGATCTGCAAGTTCGATCGGGTTCGCTTTGACTTCTTCCGAGACGTGCCGAAGAAGAAGTTGTAGGGTCGTCGTATCTCCGAGAAGGATTGCCGGGTGATCCGTACGTGGGGGCAAATACTTCTTTGGGACAGCATCTACGCGCTTCGACCTGCCTTCAATCAGGCTACTTTCTTCTACTTTTATTTTTAATTTAATATTAGTAGATTTGTAGGATTTGAAATTCTATAATATAAATTTATTAAATGCATAGATTTATTTTGTGCTAGAATAGATTTATTTTGCATTAAAATAGAATTATTTGGATGCCGAATGATATGCATGTATATTATTTCCTTTAAGATTTTCCATTAATTGAATTAATAGAATTATTGTTTATTTATATGATATATTGCTAACAAAGGAATTAAAGAAATCTTGGGAAAAGAAAATGCCAAACGAAGCGGAGGAAGAGTCCCAGATTCACCACTTAATCCAGAATTGCGTTGTAAGTCTTCAAGATGACTAAGCTGCTGCATCCAGTTGCCTTCAGAACATCCGCAGAGGGTCCAAGATTGCCTTGCTGTCAGAAATAGCTGTTTTCTACTTCGCGATGCCGCAAAAAAACCCCTATATCGATGCCAGTTTCCCAGTTTGGGGAACAAAAAATGAAGAAGAAAAGCAAGAAAGAAGAAAGGAAAGAAAGAGAAAAAGAAGCTAAGAAGAAGAAAGAGAAACAGACCTTGGGCTCAGAGGTTCCGGGATTCTTGAATGGATGAGACCGAAACCGAAATATCCCCCCTCCCTTCTACAATGGCTGCATACTGGTTGCCTGCGGAACAGCAGGCCTTCCAGAGCTGCCTCGCCCATCGTTCAAGAAGAGAACAGAAGACAAGCCGAGGAGATGAGAGACGAGTTGAACAACCAAAACAGAAGATTTAAGAATTTGAATTCTCCAAACCCTAGCGACCATCGACGCAAGATCATTCAGCAGTCTCCAAATTGTATGAATTCTTGGGTTGCCAAAGAAAAAATTATTTAAAGAAAATAAGTATATCGAAGAAATTAAAATTAAAAAGCGGAGGAGGAGGACGGAGAAGAAAAGAAAGAAAGAGAAAAAGAAGCTAAGAAGAAGGAGGAGGAGAAACAGAAGGAGACCCAGGGCTCAGAGGCTCCGTGGGATTCTTGAATGGATGAGACCGAAACCGAAAGATACCTCCATAGATGCCAAGAGCCGTCCTGGTATCAAGAGAGCCGGAGAGAGAACAACGATCGGTAGCACTGCGACTCCCTTTATAGCCGCAGGTCTTACAGCCGTTACAAAGTCTCCGAGGCAAACATCTTACACGTGTTAAAGAGCACGCGCCCGTCCGTGTTGGTTTGGCCCGCGGGGCGGGGCACGCACGATAGCAACGGTGTCACAGATGCCTGCATTCGTTATTGGCACTGCCTTGTGTTTTACAGTGTAGGCTTGCTGTGCTGGGCTAGCCTGGTGCAACTAGAAACACGAGAAAGCTTGGCTGGGCTAAGGCTAAATTTATCTCCCAAAATAGAATCGGAATTTAGCCCTTTTTTTTATGAGAAGGAAAATCGAGCCACATTTAATAAAAATGTTATTTACATGGTATATTTATGGAAAAAGAAAGTAGGAACAGAAGCAAAAGGATAGAAGCGGAGATGCGGACACACAGAAAATCCAGCACAACATTGACAGTTGATGAGCCTCCAGGTTCGGCAGTGCAGAAGGGGCAATCTTTTATATACATTCAAATTACTTCTGTGCTGTTGTAAGGAAACAAGAAACAGACCACCTTTTGCTCAGAAAAAAAGAAAAAGAAAAAAAAGGAAACGAGTCACTTGGTTAGGGTTCCATATATACAGTTGAGAATCATCTGCATGCAGCATCGACCCCATTTACATCACCTGTGTCAAGTATTAACCCCCATCACGGATTCATACGATTGTAAATCTGCATTGCACTCAGGAGCGGTCCAATACATTTGGAGGCCTAAAACAGATTCAGCGAATGAGCCTTTTTTTTTAAATAATAAAAATTTTTAAGAAGACAAAATATTAAAAAAAGATATAAAAATAGATAGCCATTAAGTACATTATTTCAACAAAAATGCATGTATGCAATAAAGACAGATAAAGAGTCTTGCCTTTTTCAATTTAATATAATTATGCTTTTAAAAGGGCCCATGAAACTGATTAAATAACTGAGATAATGCTTGATAGTACTGTTTACAATGTCAAGCAAGGTAAAGGAAAGAATTTGTCCAGAAAGGAACCGCTCTCTAAGAGAATGTAGGGGCATTATGGGAAATTCACTCCATCTAATTAATAAATGTCCCATCCCACTATCTCCCCTTCAAGTGAGTACCCAAGGGGCAACTGCAAGTCTGCAACATCACAGCACGGCAGCCATTCAGCGCCCCCTCTCCCTCCTTTTCTCTCTCTACCACCCAAGAGGGGGAGAAGAAACAGAGAGGAGAAAATTAAAAGAATCTCCACCCTCCAAGAAGTCCCTCTCCAATCCCCCTATCTTCCTTCCTGATGGCCCAGCTGGATCAGAAGTAATGTGAGGGAAGGAAAACCAAGGCCGAAACCAAAAAAGAGAAGGGACTTCTTCTCCTTCTTCTTCTTCTTCTCCTTATAATTCTAACGTGAGTACATCCAGCCATATCAAAAGAAAGTAAAGAGTACATAGTAAAAGGTATCTCTCCTACATATATTCAAATGATCTTCCCAGAATGCCGGACAACAAATGAGGCAACTCAGTCTGCTACTCTGGTCGCCTCCCTAAACACGTGTAAAGCCTGAAAATCGATCAGCTCCTAAGCCAACCTACGAGTATCATGGATAAGGAGATGACCATTACTATATCTATCCACTCCCCTAACCCAATCAATCACAACAGAGGAGTCCCCCTCGAGGCATATATGCTCAGCACCAAGTATCCGTCTCGCATAGGATATCCCCTTCCAAGCTGCCCGCAGCTCCGTGCCAACAACAGAAAGTCCAGACGTATAACGGCCACCAGCTGCTATCATCCTTCCGAAATGAACTCTGATCACAAAACCAAAACCTCCGGACAACCCGTCCACCGACATACTACCATCGAAGTTCACTTTGAGATAACCAAGAGGTGGGAGTACCCAAGAAACAAGAGCGAACCTTCTCTTTCTTTCTCTCCACCCAAAACAAAACTACCGTCCCCAACTTCGCAAATTGCCCCTATGCAGGCCAGGAAACTCACCTCCCTTCCATGAAGGGGGAAGAAGACTCGTAGCCGGCTCCTGTTCCCATTTTATATGGGGCCTTTGCTTTCTTTTGGTCAGCCTCCCGAAGGCCTTCCATTGATCCGAGGCCTTACTAATACTCAAATTTTAATCAATGAATTATTTATTTCTTGGGTGGATTTTCGGTATTTCTTTTTTTTGTGTGGTGGATTCAAATGTACTCTAGTGGATTCTAGAAGCAAGTCGTGGAAAATTTCGCAAAACATCAACAGGGAGTTCGTGGATATCACTGAGTCACAATAAACTTAGAAGTACGTTCGTAGATTTCGAACTCGACAAAGACCTCCTTTTTTGTGCGGAGAAGTTCACAAAGACCGGAAAAATAAAGCGACCAATTGAATCAACTCGTACTTCATTCAGAGCATAAGCCGATCCCTTGACAATACACCAGAATTTCATCATTCAATGACATGTACCTCCCACTAAATTCGCATGGCCCAAGAAGCAATTTACCATCACTTATGGAACGAACCAGAAGTTCAGAGACATCGATTCAGTATGGCGCCTGTAATGCTTTCAAAAATAATCTATTTGCCAAAATCATCCGGTCAGCCGTTTCGGCACGGACACCAGCCACCTACAGGTCCTGAGCAGCCTCCACAGATCTCCATTCACGGAAGAGCGATCGCTAATGGTTATAAAATTGGTACCCATACTACTTTTTGTATTTTACTCTAGTAGCTTGCGCGGTTCGAATTGCTGCATCAGATAAACCATCTCAACAGCTAAATTTCATTATACTCAAACCAAGTCAATTATTTCAAAAGTTGAATTCTCTCTTGAAGGCTTGACTTCAGTGTACTGCAAATTTCTAACAGCAGACCAGCTGCTTCAAGGCTTTAATTGCAACAAGAATATAAATAACATACAAAACCAATCTATCCAATACACTGGGAAATGAAAGCAACAACACAGCAAAAGAATACAGCCGATGACGGAGGATTCAAAGAAAAACTGCCTATTGAATATATCAAGCAAACCTATGCACATGGCATGCAGCCATTGTTCACAACAAATCTAACCACACTATTTTCTGATCATGTGACATTTAGCCTCCACACAGAATCCTCAACTCGGCCTAAACAACAGCAAATGATCGCCTGCTACCAAAAGAATAATAATGGCAACTGGTGTTAGCTACATTATGATAACTAGTGGCCACTGCTGCTTCAACCAACTGCACCACCAGGAGAGAGAAAAATATCTCGAACCTTCTCCAACTGGCATCAACCTCTGAAGACTATCAGTAGCTCCCCACTGGGGGCATACCAAATGGAGGCATTGGAGGCATGCCCATCCCACCCACTGGCGGTTGTGGGGCTGAAAAAGGTCCGCCCATGCTAGGTCCTCCCATGCCTGGCATCGTTGGAGCTGGCAATGCAAGTGGCAGCAACTGTGCGTACATATTCTGCAAAATAACACACCCATTGTCAAACAAGCAAGACAAAAAAATGCCAAGAAACAAAACTGCATTTACGAAGGGATTGCAAGCACCTGCTGTGCAACCAAATCCTTCTCATCCTTCTCTTTAGATTTGACTTCACTTTGTGCTTCAATTTTGTCTTTTATGAGTTCATCTACTTTGCCACTGTACTCACGAATATACTGCACAGACACCAGATGTTTGTCATAGTGACAAATTAAGATTGTCAAAAGATAAAAAGGACGATATGAAGGTTAACTACACTAGCACAACCACTCTAGTAAAAGATCACCTGCAAGAGGTACGGGAAAGCAAAGTCAATCATGTTGTTCATCCAGGCAAGCTCAAGGGCAACATCAGGCCGAATCAAGTCATAACATATGAAGAGACATGAAGCAAAGCATTCCTTCTTTCCCTGCAACACAAAACAGGACCTCAGATACATTTCCTAATTGACAATTATAACACCCTAGAGAAAGGAAATAGTAGAGCTATCACTTATTAAACAATCAAGTAAAAGAAATGAATGATAACATGTGTTTCTTAATAACTGATGATCAGGATTCTCCTTTTAAGAAGGCAAAAAGCTTCTAAAATCGTTCAAAGTTAAAAATATCTAATTATTGCTCATCTCGCTATCGCACACTATATGCCTCGAGCAAAGAGGATACAAACGATTCAGGTTATTAAGAACCAAGATTTGCCGTACCGGTACCGGAGCCATACCAGTGCCATACTAGCATAGTATCGATACGGTACAGTATGAGATTTTTTTTTACATATCAAAGGTGGTACGCTATCTGTACCGATACCAGTATGGTACGCCCGGTACCATCCGGTACGCCATACCATGTTGAGAACGGTATATTAGATTGAGAATCAAAAACCACCATATGGCTACAAACATAAAGAATTTCCTCATTTTCACTAAAATTTATATAAAATGCAATTAGGAATTACTTTAAGCAATTATACCATCATAAGATGAAGTTACTAGCAAATTTAATAACAAATCTTAAGTTGCTTTATATGATTATATCATCTACGAGTTTGTCAAATACTACATTTTTTTATTAAAAAATCCATGAATTACATTCAAGATACACATAGATATAGTATCTCAAAGAATTCTGTGCGCAAAAAATACTTCTAATAATATACTTAATTATTGAAAAGGCTTTATCAACTTTTACAAGAAAAAAAATTCTCCTGAGTATTCAAAAAAATTATATAGCTTTTGCTAATTACATGTGCAATATAATATCAATAATCACTTCTCATACAAATGCTATCATACGTATAACTCACTAATGCTTAAATCTACAATGCTCATATATTGAGACATTTGTACTCCTTGGCCAAAATGCTATCTTGGGTTATCCTTGCATATCTGAATAGGCATGGCTTCCCATGTTTGTGCCAAGAAAATGCATAGAAATAATCACAGAATTAGTGCCCAAAGGAACATGGTGGCACCACACATCACTTCAATCAGCAGCTAGAAAAGAAACTCGGTTACATATGTCTAAAATGGTAAATTACATATGACTGGCCCATATACAAAATATTGAAAAAAAATAAAATCCTTGTGGCATAGATAACATAAAGCAGTTGAATACATTACCTTTCCAAGTTTAACAAGCAAGCAAAGAATGAGATTTTAATGTTGCATAAGGTGTTATAAAGCAAGAGAAAGAATAGTATATCACTCAATCAAGGAAAATCCTAACAAGGAATTCATATAATGAATAACAAAAAATCTGATTAGTGAGTTTTGCGCATTTAATTTAACTGGTGAAAAAAACAGCTGCCATATTTATAGTGGAGTTAACTACAAAAAAACAATAGTGCAACATAATAAACAGTAGATAGGTAAGCATTCTGCGTCCACAAGCCCATCACCTGCTCAATGAAATAAACAAGCAACTCTTCCGAGAGCTCACGGTCACCAGACTGTGAGCATGTCTCCATGGCATCTTTGTACAGGTTGTCCTTCTTGGACAGAGCAATGGACTGCTTCCACCTCCCTGCTTTCTTATAGATATATGCAGCAATCCTCCTCATCTCCAGAAGCTCATGCTTCTCAATCTAGTCAATGACATGACATTCATCAGCCAAAAACTCCACAAATGCATGCTTCAAGTCTAAAACATGCAACAATTTTACCTTCTGTGCTAGACCTATCTGATCAAAGTTGTCATGCATATCAACTGATTCCCGTAACCTGTCATAGTCCTCCTCCTCAATATAAATTCCATTCAATGCTTCATTAACAGCAGCTACATTGTTACTTTGTACTGCAACCATGTACGGTTTCACAAGATGCAAGTGACCAGCCTGAAACAAGGTAAAAGGAAGTTAAGAACAAGATTTCCTTACAATACAAATGGCTACCATCTGGCACCAACAAGACCTTTCAAACTTTTCTTCATTTCACTAAACAAACCAGAAAGGGAAGAAGATAGTGAATGTTAGTATATACACCTTCCGCATTATGTCAACTACACGTGTGTGATCCACACGAAGGGCAAGTACATTAAGGATATCGTTAATCAGGTCGGGATGTTCTTGCAGATAGAAATGCACTGCCTTGTAATAGAGCTCAACATTTGCAACCTTGACTACAACATCCTTGAACTGCATGTGATCCCATGCATCGGGAGAATGGTTCATTATAGTGGTGGCAGCATTGTCAAACTCATCATACTGTATATACAGATAGGTGAGCTCTTTCCAGTGCTGCTGCTCATCACATACACGGATAAGCTTGGGAATGTTGAGACGGGTAGAGAAAAGTCTAATATGCTCCATCAGTTTTTCTGGTCGGTATCTTGCATACAGCACTCCCAACTCTGTAAAAATACCCATGTGTGCACGTTCCAATCCAAGGCCACTCTCCATAAGTGAAATTAGCTCATTGAAGCATCCCCTGTTCTGGTAATATTCACTGACTTCTTCCAAGTCATCCACCTGAACCATTAAAATAAATAGATCATGATGATTTTTATATAGAATATAAAGCTTCTAAAATGACTGAGCAGTGATATTCTAAAATACTAGGCAGAGATATTGTTTTCTTCATGAAGGATGATTACCTGTATAATGATATTCAGACCACAAATTTGGGCCAGGCGGAATTCCTCAGCATCAACACAGGCAAAACAAACCTCCTTCCATGTCTTTGAGCTGTTTGCTTTGCGAGCAGCATCAACTGCACCTTGGAACTGCTTCAGCTTGACTAATGTACTAGCCAGCTTAGCCCAGTTGGAAATGAAGGCAAATATTATCTTAGCAGCTTCATAAAGGGCATTATCAAATAAACGATCACCAACATTTTGGAGATTAGCAACATTTGGCATAAGAATGAATTCTTCTATTTCACCTAGTCTATCTATCTTCGCATATGCATAAATAAGTTCGCCATCCACCTTTGGCTCTTTGGCCTTTTGTCTCACCATCAGCAAGTACTTCACTAAGTCATGATACACGTTACCTGCCTCAGCAGCCCTAATAACATCAAGGAATTGGGTTGCATCATCCGCACGGATGAATGATTCAATGGCATCACTTACTAACCCTTCCCTTAACTGAGCCTTAGCAACCTGGCTCCAAACAGCATCTTCTTCAACTCGATATGCAAATTCTACAGCCCGCTCTATGCTTTGGATGTTATCCAGGAGAACATTAACTGCTTGTACATTTAGGTTGAATTTCTTAAAGATGGCAAAGGCTTCCTCATATAATTGTGCTTCAACAGCTACCTCTCCAACCGCAGGGCCATCAAAGTTGTCCAACCTATTAATGTAATCCATGACCCTGGATGCATCCGCTTTAATGGCCGTTAAGATAAGCAGGTTTTGCAAATTGAAGTTCCCACTGAATGCAGAATTTTGAAGCACAATCTTTTCAAGCAGTTCAATCAGTTCATGTGGAAGATCAGCAGTCATGAAAGCTTTAACAGCTGCAGAAACTTGCTCCGGACTCTTGCTTTCAGGCAATGCAGTAGAAACAACTTGGTCAATAAGCTGTCTTCTATACTCATTATCAGGTTGAAGAACCTTCTCCCATAGATCACCATCCATCCTTTCCACCACATATCTGTTATCAACAGGATAACATCATCAACTAAATGCAGAGGAAAGATTGAAAGGGAAACAAGAGAGTCACTTTTCAGATGATTAGCTGCAGATTTTTTCTTCAAAAAAGAAAGATACCTGGCCTGCAGTTTGAAAAGAGAGTTTTTATTTGTGACATTTATCAGCTCATCATCACATTGTCCACGTCTATATGCAACAACTGCAAGGGTGGGATCCCGTTTTTCACAGTATTTACCCACGACACGTGAATCATAATATGGATTAGTCGTGAGAAAATGCTCAGGATTATTGTTGCTGTCTATAATGATCTTTCCCAGAGCATTGTGAACATGCACATCCTGGCTTCCCTCGCTCACCAGATGTTCCAAAAATTGCGTGAGTAACCGTAGACGATTCCTATTTTACACAAGGCAGCAGACAAGTAACATATTAGGCAAGAATGAAAACGTTGATTTGGAGGCATAGAAAGGGGAGATGTGGTATACCTCTTTTCACATTCAGCAACAAGAGGCTCAACTGGAAGCAGGGAACGGACAGAAAGAATGAGACCTTTTATGAAATCTTCAGGACACTCATCGTCTAGAAGTTGTCCAACCACCAAAGGAGCATTGCTTGGGTTCACCTATTATAAAATAATACAAACAATTCCAAGTTAGCTGCTGTTAAAGTCTCTGAAACTGTTCATAAAAACCCATCCCATTTTAATTGCGCATTTACTATAAAACAAGTCAGAGTCAGTCTTGCAGCAGATAAAAGTAGCTTATGTTAAAAAGAGAATCTTACTTTCTGCACATAGCCTTCAATATACCGAAGCATGTTGTTTGTATACAAGTAGTGAGTCAAATCAGGAATAAATCCAAAACGATCACAGACATTTATCAGGGGGCGTGCATCTGGTAGTTTGGATTCCATCAGGAAATTCTTTGTTTTCTGTGGGTCGTAGAAGTTAGATTCTCTTGTTACACGCTCAACTTCCTTGATTTGGCCAGTTTTGGCTGCTGCCTCGATATATTTGAAGTGTATATCTGGATCTTCACTGTTCCGGATAAAAAGAAGGGGGGGAAAAAAAGAGAAACCAAAGCATCAATAATAGTGTTATCTTTACCAGTGCCCACAAAATACTTAGTATTCAAATAAGTACCTGGAACTCAGATATGAACCCAAAAAGAAGTAAAGACCTTCATAGGACTTAAATTGCTCAAACAGTTTTATGCATGCTTCCACACCTAACTGCTCGGAATATTCTTTTGCCGCCTGCAAATATATGATTGTTATATACCTCCAACAACTGAACTCACCAAATTATTCAAACAGGGGAAAAGAAAAATTACCTGCACAATTATCTGAAGATTTCCTCTCAGATTGGCCAGCAAAAGATCCTTCATGCACTCTAATGCCCACTCTTTAGAAAGTGTCCCAAAGAATTCCACTAGTGCCTGAAAAGAAGGGTGATCTGGTATAGTATCAAAACAGTTAATCAGATCAAACAACAGAGCCCAAGATAACATACCTGGGGCTCAATGGCATGAGTATTCACAATAACACGTTTAATATCAGGCAACTCTGTATAATGCTGCAACACAAAATTGGATATGATTTAATAAATTACAACAAAAACCAAAAGAATCATTTGCACATAACTTACGAACAGCATTCAACCTGAAGGGCTCTCATATATAACCCAGCCTTCTCACACAGTTGAGCTATTCGGGGGCGATCATAATGACTGAACATTCCATTAGCTAATATAGCATCTGCAACATTTGGATACGCCACCAGGTTGATCTCTAAGACCTGCATCAAAGATAAAAGGTTAAAGAAATTATCCATACCCGGGATGAAAAATATATAGCATGCTTATTCAAAGTGAAAAGACTACCTTTGTTTGAAGGAAAGCATGCTCAGGTAGATTCTGCTTTAAAACATCCAACAGAAAAGCTGTTGCCTCTCGGATCATGTTCCTCTGCAATAAATAACACCATGAGCCAAAAAAAAAAATCTAGCAAGCAAATAGAAATCTCTGAAAGAGGATAAAAGATGAAAACATAAGATATAAAAGAGTTTCCATTGCATTTTCTTGACAACTAAACAGGGGCATGTTTCATATATACAGATACACACACACACAAACATACATACATACATACATAATCGTAGAGTAAAGAGAGTGACTGAACCTGAAGGAAGAGATCTGTGACTGTATTATAATCCACTGGACAGCCACCCTCCATTTGTGACATCATAAGAGCAAAATTAACTGCTCCCTGTCATAAAAACTTTATGTTAAACAAATAATTCAAAATGAGGGCACCGGGAATTGAATGAATTTACAAAAAAACAATCCCCAAAAGAACTCTCGAGCCATGTAACCTCTCAAGTGTCACAGTATACCTAAAGCATCCAAATTATTGAAAAATTTACATCATGCCTATTCAATAAACTAAAGCTTACCTGGGGATCTGACCGTAGAATTGTCTGCAGAAGGAAAAGATAATCTGGTGTGTATCCAACCTGTATCCAAGAACAATAACTATCATCATAACAGCCCATAATTCCAGGTATGACTCTTGTTATGTGTAAATATTTATGATGCAGTCCTGCAAGAACTGGTGGAAAAAGGAAAAAAACTGCTTTTATATTGAAGATGATGCAGAAGAATTTGCAACAATTACCTGTTTGGAGTATATGAGAATCTTGTCAAACTCCCTTCGTTCTGCAAAAGCGGCAACAACCTTTGGTGTAGCCCTCGCTTTTATATATATTTTCAGTGCGAGATCATTGTCCACAGTCTACAGAAAAAACAGGAAGTAAGGTCTCCACAGCAAAAATAACAAGTCTAACCAATGACAGAGTGATAAAACAGTAAATAACAATTTTTAATTATTAGGAAGATGCTCAACAAAGTAGCAGTAACTTTACAATCCTACCTTCACAAGATCCCCAAGTTCTTCACTGCACTCAAGCTTGTCCTCAGCCAACCAATTTTCCAATAGAGACTTTTTGTTCTGATTCACAACTAGGCGAGACAATTCCAAAGACTCGAATGCATTGAGTTTTCCTTTAGTTAGCAATGTTCCAAAATACTGCAACAAGGGTGGTGTTTGCCCAGCTTGCACAGGAACACTCTGTATAAATACACAAAAGTTTGAAAGTAAATAATATGACTCCTCAAGATTGAACGGCATCACTTACCCAAAAAAAAAGATTGAAGGGCACAAAAAACTGAAAAGAGAAAATATAACTTCTTTTTCAGCCAAGAATACAACCATAAAATAACAAGCACGGAGGCAAAAGGGACAGCTCTAAAGAAATTAAAAGATGCAGTTAAAGGAACTGCCAATTAAATACTGGAAACATAATAATTGCCAATAACAACAATACATATGATATACAAGTTGCAATTATCTCAAAAGCAAAAAATTAGAAACGAAGGAAGAGCTCAAGACCTGAAATTTTGCAACAGTCTCAGGTGTTCGCAGAATGCCTTGCGGAGAGTCTGCAGCCAGTTCGGCAGCTTCCTTGTATTTTGTTTGAGAGAATAGCTCCTGGAACCTCTGCACAACCTGGTCACACACACGAAAGGAGGGTTGGATGAGAAAGATTATGTGAATGAAACTATATGTAATACAAGAAAGGAAAGTGCATGAAATTGTTGCTGTAAGCAAAAAAAAAAAAAATTAAAACAGTCTTCCCTGACAGTCAGAAAAAAAGGGGGTACAGAACAGGAGAAGAAATGCCGTCGAAAAGAATTTTATTCCCATAAATAACATATTTCCCTTTTGTTTCAGTCATTTTTCATGAGGGAAAAATAAGAAGAAATCCTGCTTTTCCACCAAACTTGCATAATGTGGAGGGAAATCCTTCTTTTTATTCTCTAAGCATTTCCCATACATTGGAGACACTCAAATAACAAAATTTTTGTTCTTTATGAGAACCTGGTTAAGAATACCAATCCAAAGAATCAAAAAGGTGATAGATTAAAAGAGGTTCTTCTAAATAACTAAGGAAAAGATTTCTGCATATGGCAGGAGAAGCTACATTGAAAAAATATGAAATGGGGAGGGAATTTTTTTGGACAGAACCCAGAAATTAGTAATCACAATCTATTTAGCAACATATGAAATTATTCATCATCTCGATGTGAATCACTAAAACGATTGAAAACTCAAGTTGCAGAAATTAGTGATATGCAGATAAAAAGCAGCAAGCTTCCATCCATTTGTACATGCTTTGCAACCTTTCCAAAACTATACGATAATAATGTGATAAAAAACATCAAATCATGATTCGCCATACCGGCCCGAATCAGGCGATATGCAGCATACTGCACCGTAACGATTCAATACTGGTATCTGGTACGGGTGGCGTACTAACACTCGGTACACCAAAAAAATTCTGTACCATACCGTATCGATATAGTACTAGTGTGGCACCGGTCCAAAGTCCGGTACCGAAAAAGCGAACCTTGCATCAAATTATAATTTACCAAATTCTCTGCCCCTGGAAGGTTTCCTCGTTTGGCAAGATTAACAGCTAGCTCCAGATTGTTCAACTGTAAAGTTACCAAATAGTAATTGTCAGTTAAACGTTAATGCTTACATAATAATTCAACAAAGAAATTCCAGGATACAATCATACTTGACCACTGACGAAGGGCACAATAGTTGCCTCGTTAACAGTGGCAAGCAAAACCTGCCCCCGTCTATTAATAGCATAAAAACCACCATTAGACGAAGCCTCTGTTGTCAGAAATATAGGATCTGGACTAATTCGATTTCTATAGACTGCTGTTGCCGTCTCCAAATCATACACAAATAACAGACCAAGCTTCGTGATCACATATATCAAACTGTACTTGTGTGAAATCTGCCAGACAAAAAATTCACTTAATCACCATTGTGCAAAATTAGATATATCTTGAAAGTCCAACAAAATAGCCTTAATGTTCTACCTGCATTGCGACAGGGAAGTCATCGGCAAAATCAGGTGGGAAGAACAGATCTGCTTGTTTCTTTGTAAAACCTGGCTTACCTAAGAACAAGGAAAACAAATAAAGGTTTGAAAAGAGCATAGGTTGATTCTAACACTGAAAAATATTCTTTCACAGAAATCAAAGAAGTCAGACTCCAATTGAGTGGAGCACCTCAAAAGTATGGTTGCATGAAGTGGACGTTTCATGACTGCAAGTACTTAGCAAGTCAAATATAGTATAAAAGAAAAATCAGTCAAGCTCGAAAAGTATCCATTTTGGTTCCAAGAAAGAGGAAAGATTCCCACGCAGGGGCAGGGGCGGGGAAAAAGGGGTGGGGGTGGGGGTGTTGGGTTGTGATATATAAATGGAGAGCATGATTGTAGCAGTTTAATAAATGAAATATGGGAGGGTTGTACTATAAATGGAGAGCATGGTTGTAACAGTTTAATAAATGAAATATCTAAACTATAACAAAAGCACATGCAAAGATATGCATCAAACCTGGCTGGGCACCAAGTTCAATAACATGCAGCTTTGACGTAATCTGTCCAGCATTAGTGGTCTTTGAAGCAAAACAAATAAGAATGGAAGGATTTTCATTGCCAGCAACCTGTGTAAGCAACAAGCAAAAAGTCAATAATGACATCATAAGAACAAATACAAGAACGCCAAGCATCTAAGTCACAAACAAACAGCAAAACTCATTATAATATTACCTTAAATGATGCAAAGGATGCAGCATGTGCTTCAAGTGCCTGACTGCGTTGCTGATCCACGGAAAAAAGCTGCATACTTCCCTTGACCAGTTGTGGTCTCTACAACCAAGATTTTGTAAAATGAGGTGTAAATTCGTGAGTTTCTTTTGATAACTTCAACAAGCCAATGTAACTTGGTGGCAAATTTTAATACACTAAAAAAGCTTAATTAACAGGGAAAGGAGGAAAATGAGAAGAAAATGGAGAAATACACAAAAAAAGGGTTGAAGATGAAGGTGAAAAGAGCATGAAAGAAAAGAGGAGTTTCAAACTCTGGCAGGCACATCACATTGATTATCAGTACAGCCAAACCTAAAGGAGGTGGTCGATAAAAATTGATCAGTTGACTCTCCCTTTTGCAAGCTGATCTCTGGCTTCATTGCAAGACCCTTCAACATTACAACTTTATCTTGAGTGCTCGACCATCTTAGATGCTCAATCCACATCATTTTCCAAGGGTGGCTGCTCCCATCTCCAACATCGATATCTGCTCCCATTTAAACTCAGCTTTTCAAGACCATGAAGCTACCGACAGAAGGAATTGTTCATAGGCATGAACATCCACCTCTCCGGTATGATTGGAAGCCCTTTCAAGAAGTGACATTAATCACCAAGGTATAGAAACCCACTGTCAGGCATCTCACGAGTTGTCTTAAAGTTTTCCCATACAATCGTCTCAGTCATTACCTCATTCCAATTTAACATGCCAAACATGTAAGAGAACAATTTGACCACTTAGAACATGGCTTGAAATTTTGTTCATAATATTTCACCTAAAGAATATTTTTTTGACCGTAAAACAAACTTAAATACCAAAGCAGGTTCTACATGCCTTGGCCTGTGTTGGATAAAAATAAGCCGATTTCATCTGAAAGACATAATTACAAACTAGACCATGTTATCACAAGTAATATTAATTCTAACCTATTATTTCCACAATTTTTTATAAATAAGGCTGTGTTTCAGCATAAGTCCTAATTGTTTCTCCAAAATCCACTGGCGAAATTTTAAATACAATGCTAGTATAAAAACAAACCAACTTATGTAGAAAGATGCATTACATGTTTATGAATAATCATAACCGACTCATCACTCCATTTTGCAGTCCCGATTTACTAGTCATTCCAATTGGGTTCTGCCAACAATGTTGCTGCAAGCTTTTCCATAGCTATCTTGTGAAATCTGACCATGCTAGCTTGCCCTCCTCTTTAAAGACCCTTTGACATGGATTTAACTTTTGAGCACCTTTTCTTCACAAAGTGTTGTCTTGCAGGCACATATCATCTCAATCAGTTCTCCATTAACTTGTCCTCAAATAGTAAAACTCCTACATGTAATCTAGTATATCAATTCTCTTTTCTAGTTTTAAGTACTACCACTCATCCATCTCAGCATTCTCCTAAGCATTAACTGCATCTTGCTTGCTTACATCGACATTATTACATGACACTTTAAACCAAACAATAGCTAGCCTTGTCATTATGGTATAGTATTTCTATCATCATGGTATAATATTTCTGTCATCATGGTATAATATTTCTGTTATCGTGGTATTCATCATGGTCAAGGTTTTACCTCCCAATGGAACGAGGGGAGTCTCATCCTGTTCCAGTGAGAAAACATGACCGCGATAGGGTCGGGACTCCCAAACCCATCCACGTGGGGAGAGAGAAAGAATGCAGAAAGAAGAAAAAGAAAGATGAAGAAAAGGAAAAAGTGAAAGGGAAAGAAAAAGAAGAAAAACAAAAGAAAGAAAGGAAATGAGAAGAAAAAGAAAAGAAGGAACAAAGGATAGAGAAAGAAGAAGAAAAAAGGAAAAGAAAGGAAGAAAGGAAGGGATAAGAAAAGAAAGAAAAAGGAAAGGATAGAAAGGAAGGTAGAAGAAAAAGAGAGAAAAGAAGGAAAGAAAAAAGAAAAAAAGAAAGAAAGAAAGGAAAGACAAAGGGGAGAGAGCCGGAGGAAATCTACCGGAATGCATGACCAAGACTACTGTCGAGACGGGATGGGATAGCAGGGTGTTCCATTCCATGGAGAAACCAAGACACCTCCGTCCCATGGAATTTAAAACCTTGATCACGGTATAACACTCTCCTATGTGCTAACCTCATCTTGCTTACTTAGATCGACATTATTGCATAACACTTTGAACCAAACAATAGCTAGCTAGCCTTGTCGTCACGATGTAATATTTCAGTCAAGTCACCATAGGAAGCATCAGTTAACATAGCTGAAAGCACCTTTCCACTTTCTCCACCCATGTTTAGCTCTCTTAGATATATCTCCATCTATCTCTCCATTCTTCCTCTTGTTTTAATTGAAATCTCATTTTATATATATTACAATTAGAACTGCACGGCACATATGTTTCTTCATTTAGTAGAGTTTAAGACCCTTATCCTCTAAGCCAGAATACTACTTTAGCATTTAACCAGGACTACATAGACATCAGTAGTAACCCATCCATGACCAGTGTAAAGATGTGTTATTCAAGAGCAACTTTTGATAACTACAGTACACCTCCAATCATTTAGCATATTTGCAGATCAAGACAGTATCCACTAATCGGACCAATTGGATATTCCTCATGACCATCTCCAACCAATATGTTATACATTTGATCCCAACACCATCATCTATTAGTGGCTTTCTCATAGTTTTTTGTTCTCTTTATAATGTATCACCTTATCTAACATTGTTGTTCAAGTAATCAGATTGTTTTGATAAAGAGAACTCACAATATGCTCATTTAGGGCACACATCACAACCATCTGCCATACCTAAATCTGCCCGTATCAATTTCTAGGTTTTAAACCTCAATTCTTCATGGACTCCTCTTTTGAATATACTCTGCACCTTCAATTACGCTCATCTTCTTCCAACAAAAGCATAGCAGCATCGCTCTTGATGCATATAATTTGGTTTACCCATTTTGGTAACTAATTCTTGTAATCTGATCACCGTACAATACAAGACAATCAGATTTGTTCTATCAAGCTCTCATATATCTTCATACAAAATACTGTAATGGCTCGATAGTGACGGATGGAACTTACTTGAGAATATACTATATGGAAGTATCATTGAATTTCAGTAAATTAATTACAAATTAATTTACACTGTAAACCATCACTCATAAAAAATGGTCCTATTGACAAAGTGGACTTCACTGCTAGTGACATTCAACAGAAGTGCATTTTAAAACAGCATACCTCGGGGGCACCAGGTGCAATACCGATCAGAACTAGCCACTTTTCTGAGGGATCACACCGGTAATTAATGATCTGATTGTTTGTCAAATTAGCTGCTCTGTCAAACATCTTAACAGGCTCCGAATCACCTGCATTTGGCAAAAATATTGCATACTGTAACTTGGAGACATAAAAGCACAGGCATGCAATATAGGTCCTTAACGTAATATCTGGAAACATTAACACCACTTGTGTGAAAATTGGTGGCTTACCATCTATTGACCAATGATATACTGAAGTTTGAGTAACCAGCCCCAACATCTTTGGGGTGATCCATTTCCAGAAGACGACCTGTGCATATTAAAAATATTGAACTGAGCTAAATGAGTACAAAGAACAAAGAAAATTGATACAGCCAGAGTTGAAAACCATCTGTTTTAAATCATTAGCATTGTTTACCTGCTCAGGCATCTGATGAGATTTCATTTTAGTCTTCATCTCAATATTGAATATCTGAAGGTGATCCTGAGTAGTTCCTGCTATTTGAGCTACAATTTTCACAAAGAAAATCATGGTCAAACTATATGAAGCTTTGGCAACCTAAAAAAAAGGCAGATCATCTCCTTTAGCTGGAAACTGTGTAGAATAACAGATACATTTCCGATTTTCTATATCTTAGTCGCACATCCAAGGAACTCTACTTAAATGTATTGACAAGGTCTAACAAAAGGCAAAATAAATTGTTGTTGCTAGCCATAGGCCAATATAGAAATAGCAAAGACACGCCGAAAAAACAGTTGATTGTGAAATATAAGAACTATGGAGAACTATGGATCTTAATTCATTTTTATTAACAAAATGACCACAAAATATATTAAAAACATTAATTTCATTGCAGTTATAGTGGCTGAAAACACACGTGAAATTTTTACGCAGCACAATAAACATGAGTGCCAGCATAAAAGCTAGGATAAAAAATACATGTGCTAGCAAGGAGCAGAAACCTGTGCTCATAGCAAAATGATTTATTAGCATCATGCAACATCAAAAAGACATGCAGTCTAATGTAAGGAAACATTTGGAGAGTAAAATAGAAAAAAAAGATTTTGAAGGATTACAAATGACCTTACTTTTAAATAGTAAATTAATTCATTACATAGTATAAGGCTTGACTGAAGTTTGTACTTGGAAAATTGCATGTAGCTTGAACTTCTATGGGAACTTGTGAGCTAAAGTCCTCTATTTTTCAAGTAATATTGACCATCAGTATGTTAAAATTCACCTCAATTCAAGAGCGTGCTGTTTCAGATAATACCAACTTAGCACAGGCTGCACCTAAGAATCCTCAAGTGGTATGAGTCAAAAATGCAAACTGTGAAAGTAATCAGTTGAGTTTAAAATTTCCTGGCCTCATCAGGATCATTTTAAAGCAAGATGTTTCAAACATCCAGCTGAAATTTGATTTGGTGAAGTTTCTTCGACTAAAGGACAATCCTTTGTATATATCCCAGGTATATATTTTGGTTAGTGTTGCGCTGGGAATTCAAAAGACTTTTAAAGTTAGAACAATAAGGAATTGTTTTCAGGAGTTCAATTTAGTAGTTCGTACTCTCCAATATTCACTCATTTCCAAGCCCATTATCATCTGTATTATAGCATATCGGAAGATATATCACTAAATACAATGACATGCAGCAGATAATCTTAATCATTAATTATCTCTACTCGTAGTGTGTGGTGCAATGCAACAATGTTTAAATGGTGGCTATGATATGCAGGTGCTTTGCTGTTAAAATCTTATGATTCACGATTCAGATTGTACGAACCAGATCAAAATGGCACTAAAGCAATCTGGATCTCATCCTGGATCAAGATCAATTAGGAACATGGGATCTAGATCCGCATAACACACAGTCTCTTGGATAACAAAATCCAACTTGGTTATGTGATTTAATTAGTAAATCATGTGTGAATCCACAATTTGTTTGATTGTATGACTTCTAATTACTCATCACTTGCATATCTTGCTTAGTAAAGTTAGCAAACTTATCATTGGAGTTTAAGAGGCAAATTTTGTATTTTTAAAACCAAACATTAAAATCTTATCCTTTTCTTCTAAAACATTACAACTAAAATGATATTGAATTAATCAGTAATCTATAAATGTCTCGAATTGCTAGAAACAGTGTTTGTTTCATTAAACATGCTATATATGGTCTAACGTCTGGGGAAACAAGATCTATTACATGTATGGCATTTTTTTATTGCATACACATATGGCTTTTTACTCTCCATTAAAATAATCTACATTTGACCCATATTTCAATTTTTATATTTATTTTAAAATCAGGAAAATCTTATGATTTGCACCCTAATCCAACCCACTCGATGACTTACATCTCACTCTCAATCTCAACAACATTGCAGCAGTCAAGGGACCACATAGCGAATGTGTTATGCAGGCCACATATGCAGGTGCATATCCAATTAGTATTTTAGATATTTAAAAATAAACACAATACACTATATACAATAATAAGACTAGCAATATTTTATAAATAATAGCAATATTAATAACAATGACACCTAACGTTTAGTGCTAACTACTTACCACTTGATCCTCAGTAGCAATAATTATAGTATAATTAACATATTAACATTGTTAATATACATGTACCTGGTTCACTTGAAACCTGCATCCAACCAAACAATTAGCTTGAGCATGCTTCATTTGCATGGCCTCTGAAAGAGTGGCCATATATATGATCATACAATAGTAACAATACTAAACGGACCAGACATGCAGTCGTGTGATGATAAATAGGCTACGTATGCAATTGCATAATGTTAATCCCACCATATATGTATCTACAAAAAGTGCGAAACAAACCTACTTTTGGCCCATAACGGCCTGACTGCCGTATAGCAGCCACATACAAGGTATGTGGTCCAGTCAAGGGACCCCATATGCGTACATGGATGCATATGTGGCTTTATGCACCACATTTTCAGAACAGTGACATGCAATTACAATATACTGCAAGTATATCATCCGAAACCACAAAAATCAGTCCTGCACTGGAATGCTATCTGACAAGACTAAAATAATTCTGCTAGTAAATCATATGTTATCTAATGTTACGTAGCGGCATAAGTAATCAATTCTGGATTAAAACAAGGTAACAAAACATATATGAATTGTTCCATGTCTTCTTCAGTTACAATTGTGAGCATATAAATGAAAAAGAAATGGAATAAAATAAAACAGTATTGGAGAAGAAGCATTAACTTTGTGCATTATATGTATCCAAGAGAAAGGAAATCACAGAACATATAGATCAAGAAACTATATGAACCCTACCACCTCTTAAGTCCCAGCAGGAAAGCAAAAATAATCAAAAAGAATCGAAGAGGTATTATATAACTAGCAGCAATAAATGCAACCCCCATAGCAAATTTGGCAGCTTTAAATAATCAGAGGAGATCAGTCGAAACCTTTAAGAGCAAGAATCCTGCTGTTAGGATTCATCAGAGCTGAGTCCGCGGTAATAGGTCTCCTCAACGGCTGCGTCGGCATGTTCATGTCAATGATAACTACACTGTTCTGCGGAGACGTCTCCCTGACACAAATATACTTCTCCGATTCCATCGTTACATGCGTAAAAGTGATGAATTGCGGATTGACTCCAAGACTCGGAAGCTGAAATCAACAAAAAAAAAAAGTTCAAACCAAGAACCATCAGAAACAAGAAAAAACCGCGGAAAGAAACATCCATGCCTCCGACAGCTCAAGAAACAATCTTTTAGCTGAACCAGTAACCGGAATGTCCGATCACTGCGATCATCCCAAACCAGATCGCAATCTCCTCCCACAGATCAGAGCAGATCCGTGATCTATCCACCACAAAAAAAGAAAAGAATTCGAGATCGATACTATTCGAGAAACAACAAACCAGGTCGCGACAGTTCACTTCAAAACCCAAACTGTACAGCCCGAATCGGATTGGAAACAATTCAAAAAATGATAAAAAGACAGACAGAAATGGAGAAAGATGGCGGCGAAAGGGATAGGGCTCACCGTCAAGGCTTCCCGCATGGCTATAGGAGCGTTGGCCGCGGCCATGGCGCCTGGATCGGGGCCTCCCTACGATTCTTGGCTAGGGTTCCGGCAGCGCGAGAGAAGCCGGAAAAGATCTATGGAGATTCCCCTGGATCCTGGAGCGGCGGAACCCCTTCCGAGAGAGAGAGAGAGGTGGAGAGGAGGTGGAGTGGATCTGGCGGAGAAAAATATAAATAAAGATGGTGGGAGCGAAGTGGCCTTGGCTTCGGTTTACTTCCCGTTCCGTTCACCGTCGTCAAAGAGCATCGATCGCGAGCGTGGATGAGCGAGCTGGTAATGTTAAAGAAAAAACAATTAGTAATTTCCATGGTTGAGAGTGTCGATCAGGACCGTGGAAATGGGATCCGATGGATGTGTCTGATTGTGTTGGGTTTTCTCACGCGAAGTACGGAGTAGTAGTTTGTGATGGAGGCACACGGTGCTGCAAGAATTTCTTTATGGCGAAGAAAGTGGATGCGGTCACCTCAGGTGAGACTTTTTTACGCGGAGCCCCTGCAGTTGGTTGGGTGGATTTTTTTCGTTTTCTTTTTTCTTTTTTTTTCGGATTTGGTAGATCGGCATGGACTTTATAATTCAGATGGATGATGGCTTCTTCACCCTGAGGCCAGGAATGGGATTCCAATGGATGTGGGAGAAAGTCCAGGAGTAGAACAATCATGCATTCCTTGGCTATTCAGAAAATGATATTGTTATGGAAATGATTGTTGTGGTACAATTCTGCAAGAAATAAAATTCTTTATAATTCAAAAAAATAGAATTATAATTCCATTTTTGCATTCCGGACATTTCTGTTTGCGAGTTTGCACGCTAAAATTTGAAAAACATATATATTGCAAACGAGTTAGGCATTACAAGGTGTAAGAATCTATGCGGACGTATATTTAGTCCTACATCAATTATTCGCCGAAAATATCTTGAGTATTTATACAAGATCAAGAAATTCAAATAATATTTTATAGCTAACTATTTTAGATGAGATCCTAAATTGTGACAAATAATATCAGAGCAAACTTGGCCTATAGCCTATGTGGACTAGAAAACACTGTAACAGAAGTTTATAAAAGTTAACCACGGGCTGATCGTGGTGCTTGTGATTAGATTTGAATAGATTTAATAGTTTCATATCGGTTATTCGTCGAGACTACCATTTTAGGTGAGGTCTTGAGTTGTTACACAAGAAGTACAATTAAAAAAGATGAGTGTGATAATGTAGCAGCCGATGAACCCCATTGCCATGACTAGAGGAATGTTGGTGGGTGGAGATGGCAATGAAAAGCAAATATGGGAACATTTTGATTCTTGCAACAAAGAAGATGCTAAAGAGAGGTGACGGAAAGAAGGGCATAAAGAGTTTTCTTGGATTTGATAGTGGAATTATTCGCGTAAGGATGTGCATTACATTATGACCCAAAGCAGAAAGCAATTCCCACTATAAGATTTATAATGAGGGATTAACCTTCAATAGCTATTTGTCTCTCCAAGAATGCATATAAAATGATTGCATTATCCCTACATCAACAAAATAATAAATGAATATGAAATAAGCACAACACTACCGATTGCATTAGCTGAAATGCGGCAGTGATTCGTGCTTTAGAGTGCCGAGAACAAAATGACATTGCATTTGGTTACTTGTTCAATGATTAAACTGATGGCAAAGTCTATCAAGCATGAAAATCGTCCAATAACTTTAAGAATTAAATTTGTCATATTACAAAGAATGAGCCGGCTTAATGCCTCAATTATCTTTTTTTAATAACCAATATTGTGATTAATTGTTATAGATAAAAATTCAATTGGAGAAAAATAGTCATAAGTTATATTAGTATAAAAATTATCACATAGTCACATAACCTGCTCTCCTACACTTCTCTTTGGTCGATATTATCTCTACCAAAACTACCATAACCATTTATATTTATTGTTAAATTTTTAACAATTATTATCTATTATTTACATATATGGAAGCCTAAGGAAGCTGGAGTGCCAATGAAGAAAGGAAAGGCATTACCAATTCATTAACTCTAGGACGGCTTGCGAATTTTCTATTATCTTGCAAAATTTAGACAGTATTTTCTTGAATGTAAATAAATGCAAGGCATCTTATTATCATTAAAAAAACAGTATTAGTACAATCAAAGATGCGTCTTCGCATCTCCCATCTATTTTGCCTTCAAGAAAAGATTTATTTCTATTTGAAATCAAAAGAAAAGGAAAGAAAACTTGCATAATTTTCATGGAGGTTTTTGCAAGTCTAAGTTCCCACTCTTAATTTAACCATCAGCTTCTCTGACCCCTCTATTATTTATAACGAAGCATTGAAAATCATGAAACTAAAAGCTTCCGTTTCTGGTAAAAATTTCTTAATTCACATTTTGACTCTTTGGCATGTATTGCTTTCTTCCCTTTTTTTTTTTTTTTTTTTTTGAGAATTTAAAGTCCTATAAAAAATCTTGGAGATCAAGACTCGAGAAATAACAATCATAATGTAGTATAGAAATTGAAAACCTTCAAAGTGATGGAAGTGAAACTGTGAGGACACGTGTGGGCGTGCGTTTAGTTCCACACCAGTTATTCGCTCGGTAGATCTTGAATACTTATATAGAATCAAAAAATCTAAATAATATCTTTTGACTAGCTTTTTTAGATGAGGTTTTGGATCGTGACAGATGGTATCAGAGCAAACTCAACCCATAGCCTATGTGGACTAGGAGACACTGTAATACGAGTTTCATAGAGGCTAATCACGAGCCTATCGTGATATTTGTGATTAGATTTTAATGAATTTCAATCCGAGGACGTCAGTACGTCACGCAAGGGATAACGCATGGTGCCCGTCCTCTTACTCAGAGGATGGAGGAGGCCATCTCCTTCCTCTCCTACCAACCCCCTCCCTGCCTCCCTCATAAATACCGCCAACTCATTTTGCTACGTCCGGCAGCGCAGACCGAACAAAGGAGGAGTTAAAGAAGAGAGTCGAGCAAAGAATGGCTGCGGAACACAAGAGAGACGAGCTCTACGATAAGGAGAGGCAGGACTCCCTCCCTGTTGCCGGTCAGGACGAGCAAAGACGCATGTTAATCCGTTAATGACTGTTTCTAGTTTCCATTCGCTGGCTTTCTCATAGTTCTTTGTTTGCCTTCTGGCGTCCACTTTCTCCGGTTTTGTACGCGTATTCAGGGAATGGGTGGAGTACAAGGTGGCGGAGAGCCAACTGTGGGAATTAACAAGGGGGAACAGAGTGATGGAAAATAAGGGCGGGATGAGCTCTGCAAGCATCACTCTGGAGAGAATGAGCCCCAACTACAGCCTCATTTTCCCCTCAGACCCCAACTACGGCCTTCTCTATTATTAGAAAAGGTTAGACCATGAAAGCCGGCCACCAGCAAAACCAGTGACAGTATTCTAGCTAGTATTCTTTTCAGATGATACAGGTTGTGATCTCGTTTGAATTTTTCATCCACTCTGTTTTGTTGCTGCTGCTTATACGAAAGGATTCAGGTGGATGGAAAATCCAGTGTTTGTCATTGTTAAGCCTCCCTAAACCACATATATTTACGTTGCTCCGTTCCTTTAATGTCATATAATAAAGAAAAACGTGTGGCTGTCTGGTAACTCTATGATGCCTCGCTCTAAGTCCGCACTGTGATGGGTAAAGTAGGAGAAATTATATCCTACACAAGAAGAAATCATTAGATGGACCAGTAAGGCTAATCCAAATCCCAAGGCACGTATGATGAATTCTCACCCCTGCATTGATCTTGGATTGTTTAAATAAAATGGGGGTTAACATGGCGAGT
Organism: Phoenix dactylifera; assembly: GCF_051530095.1. NCBI lineage: Eukaryota > Viridiplantae > Streptophyta > Magnoliopsida > Arecales > Arecaceae > Phoenix > Phoenix dactylifera. Next base: position 25,929,047 of record NC_143203.1, read on the forward strand.
GACTATTAGATTGGTCCATTTAATAATTTTCCCGATCACGAATCCTCATTTATATGGAGAAATTATGTCACAGGGATGTGCATGCAACGCAACATGGCTGCTTATTTCTATGGGCTCCATTCATAAGCACTTGTCTCACCACACCACTACAGAAACAAGCGGCTGTAATTATTGGCATATATGGCCATATGGAGCATGCAACATGATGTATAATTTCTCCGTTCATATAGATTCTATTCATCAATCACTCATCTCAGCAATTGACTCAGAGGAACAAGCATATGTGATTGGTTTGGTGCACTACTACATAGTACATGTGGTGCAAAATATAATTTTTTGTTCATCGTGCGCACTGCTAAGTCGAAATCCCGAGATTAAAAATTAATTATAGCAGTTATGATTTTTTTTTTCCCTGGCAAACCGGTTGTTGAATTGGGGAGGCCTAAGGAGACCGGACTCTACCGATAGGAAGTGAAGAGATTTGAGGAAGATGTATTGAATTTACTGTAGCTGATGCATTCCTTGATATTACTGGCACGGCACTGAAACTATGCTAATACAGTGAAATATTCAGATGGCAGTAAACTAGGGAGAAGAGTCTGAATGTCATCTTATTCATTACATCAAGACTTTACAATGTATGTATTTATAGCTAATTATCCAAGGTTCAACTGTTGATTAACTGGAAACAGTTACAACAGTTTGAAATGAACTGAATTCGGTTGGGATAAACTGAATTCAGATGCTGCTAGAAACTTATAGATCTTTCAGAAGGCTTCTGGAATAACTGGCAGCTGACACCCCCCTTCAAGCTGAAGGTAGGGAAGAGACCTGCAGCTTGGAACAGAGGAGCGAATGCCTTCTAGCAGTGAGGGATTTGGTAAAAATATCTGCAGTTTGATCAGCACTAGAGACATGAGCAATATGAAGTTCTTTGGAAAGCACCTTCTCCCTAATAAAATGATAGTCGACTTCGATATGCTTCGTTCTTGCATGAAATACAGGATTTGAAGCAAGGGCAATGGCAGAAATGTTGTCACAGTAAATCTCAGTAGGTGTATCAATTGAAATGCCAAGTTCTCGAAGTAGGCGACGTAGCCAAATTAACTCAGAAGCAGTGAGAGCCAAGGCCCTGTACTCAGCCTCAGTAGACGATCGAGCAACAGTCGGCTGTTTCTTGGCACACCAAGAAATCAAATTAGAACCCAAAAAGATACAAAAATCGGAGGTAGAACGACGATCAAATGAATCGCCAGCCCAGTCTGAATCACAAAATGCAGAGAGAACCAGAGGACCAGACTGAAAATGAAGGGAATGATGCAAGGTTCCTTTAATGTACCGAAGCACCCTCTTTAGCAGCTGAAAATGAGAGATCTTTGGAGAATGCATGAACTGGCATAGGTAATTGACAGCATAGGAAATGTCAGGACGTGTGACTGTTAAATATTGAAGAGAACCTGCCAAACTTCGATACAACTCAGGGGAATGAAACAGAACATCAGGCTGACAGAAGGCTTCAAGCTTAAGTGGCAGCGGAGAAGAAACTGGCTTGCAAGTCAGCATCCCAGCCCGGTTTAATAAAGCAGTTGCATAGGTAGCCTGACTGAGATAAACACCATTAGCAGTAAAGGATGTTGTGATGCCCAGGAAATGAGAACAGGAACCAAGATCTTTCATTTTGAATCTACTTTGCAGCTGAAGAAAAAGAGAAGACATAGCACTGGTATTGTTACCAGTAAGCAGAATGTCATCGACATAAACCAAGAGATATAGAACAACACCATCACGTTTGAAAAACAAAAGAGAAGGATCAGCTGAACTGCTCTGAAAACCCTGCTCAATGAGAAAACTAGTGAACGTAGCAAACCATTGTCGTGGGGCTTGTTTTAAACCATAGATCGCCTTCTTAAGACGACAAACATAATCCGGATACTGAGGATCAACAAAACCCTTGGGCTGTTCCATAAACACTTGATCATCCAGTTTACCATGCAAAAAGGCATTTGAAACATCCAATTGACGAATATCCCAGCCGGAAGTTAATGCAAGAGAAAGAAACACTTGAATTGTTGGAAACTTGGCCACAGGACTGAAGGTTTCTGTGAAATCAACTCCATATTCTTGTTTAAATCCTTGTGCCACAACACGAGCTTTGTATCGGGCCACAGAACCATCAGCATGCCGTTTGATCCGAAAAATCCAACGACAGCCAAGAATATGTTGGGAAGAACACCTAGGAACCAGCTCCCAGGTTTGCTGATCAATTAAAGCATTGAATTCTTGTGACATAGCAGCACGCCAACGAGGATCAGCAATAGCAGTAGTATAGCAAGAGGGCTCAGCTGGAATAGGTGCAGTGCTAAGTAAAGACAAGATGCGCCGAGGTTTAAGGGAACCAGTCTGAAAACGAGTGACCATAGGGTGACGAGCAGGCTTTGGAGAAGAAGGCAGTAAAGGAGAAGCTGATAGTGAAGTAGAAGAAGAAGACTGGGAAGCAGGAACACAAGCAGAAGATTTCTGTGAAGGTGTTGGGGAATGTAAAGTAGAAGACTGTGAAGATGATTCGGAAGAATGTGAGAATGGAATAAAAACAGAATAAGGAAGAGATGTGGACTGAGACGAGGAAAGTGAAATCTGTTGAGAAAATGGAAACACAGCCTCATGAAATTCAACATGCCGAGAAATGAAAACTTTCCCTGATTGCAAGTTAAAACATCGATATCCTTTATGTTGTGTAGAATAGCCAATGAAAACACAAGGAGTAGATCATGGAGAGAATTTATTCAAGGCTTGTGGCCGAAGCCAAGGAAAACATTGGCATCCAAATACTTTTAAAAAACTGTAGTCAGGAACACGATGAAACAAAAGTTCAAAAGGAGATTTATTCTTCAATAGTGGTGTAGGCAGACGATTGATAAGGTAAGTGGCAGTCAAAAGCGCTTCAACCCAGAATTTTGAAGGAAGAGAAGCATGAATAAGAAGACTGCGAACAACTTCCAAGAGATGACGATGCTTTCTCTCAGCCATGCCATTTTGTTCAGGAGTATATGGTGAGGACATTTGATGTACAATACCAGCTTGGGAAAAAAGACTGTGAAATCTTGCATTGTTAAACTCACCCCCTCCATCAGACCGAAACACTTTAATAGTAGATGAAAACTGATTTTCAACTAAGGATTTGAATTGCATGAAATGCTGAAAGACATCAGACTTACATCGAAGAGGATAAACCCAACAAAAACGAGTAAAATCATCAACAAAGAGCACATAGTAACGAATACCCCCTGAAGATGCAACAGGTGACGGTCCCCAAACGTCAGAATGTATGAGTTCCAGAGGCTTTGTTGATGCTGTGGTACGTGATTTGAAAGGAAGCTTATGACTCTTTGCCATGCTGCAGGTTGGACAGACAGACGAAGAAGTTGAAGAAGAAAATGGCTGAATATGAGTAGACAATGTGGAAAGCACAGAGGCAGCTGGATGTCCAAGCCGCTGATGCCAGATGGAGGAAGACGGGTTGGAAGCAAAGAATGCATTTGGAGCTGAAGAAGCTGAGACCGATGATGGAACAAAGGTGAAAGGAATTCTATAAAGTCCTTCACTGCAACGTCCCTGAAACAAAGTCTTGTTGGTGTACTTGTCCTTAATAGTACAACCATCCGAATCAAAAATAAGCACACAATGATTGTCAGCTGCTAGTTTATAGACTGATAAAAGATTATGAGAGATTTGTGGAGCATGAAGAAGATGAGATAGTTTGAAGGAATGAGATGGTGTAGGAAGGATACCAGAACCCAGATGATGAATAGGAATAGAAGCTCCATTCCCAAGTGCTACTTGTTCAGACCCACTGTAGGAAACAGGGTGATGAAGAACTGATTGGTCAGGTGTCATATGTGCCGTAGCACCACTGTCAATGATCCAATCTCCAGTTCTTGTTGATGGAGAAGAACCTCCAGATGAAGCTTGAGAAGTTGAATTTGCTAAAAAAGCCTGAGGAGGAGTTGTTGATGATACATTGGAAGAAGAATCCATGCGTGGCCAACCTGGGCTACTGTAAGTTGCATCCATCCTGTGCCAACAATTTACAGCAGAATGACCTCGTTTACTACAAATTTGACATTCCAAGAAATTTCGCTGATCTCTATTTCGACCTGGAAAAGACCCTCCGGATGTTCTTGACCTGCCTCGTCCTCGGTTGGTGAAGAAAAAACGCCCACGACCTCTGCCACGAATTGAAAATAGTGCAAAAGCAGAGTCGACAGAGGACGTTTGTTTGTCCTTGTTAGTCAAGATAATCTCTTCACTACTTAACAATGCATAGAGTTCATCCAAAGAAATAGCTGATGACCGAGTTCTAATGGCAGTAGAGAAGGAATCATAAGCAGCTGGGAGTCCATTCAAAACATATAGCACCACATCCTCTGTATCTAACTTGGATCCAGCTGCTGCAAGAGCATCTACCTTAGTCCTGATTTCATTTAAATACTGCTGCATTGATAGATCTTGCTTCCGAATATTGTGAAGCTCATTCTTTAATTGAATGACATGAGATCTAGTTGAGGAATTTAAACGACAGTCCAATGCAGCCCAAATTTGATAGCAATGCTCAAGATTAATCACATAGGGTAAGATAGAAGAGGAAATAGTTGAATTCAAAGCCACAGCTAAGAACTGATCGGTCAAAAACCAAGCATCAAATTCAGAACTAGATGAAGATTGTTGACAAGTTGATGAACCATCTAGAAATCCAAAAAATCCACTTGCTTTGAACACTCGAGTGATTTGGGATTTCCAGACAAGATAATTTTCAGTGGTAAGTTGATTGGGTATAAGGGATTGAATCCTTGAAGTCAAGAATTTAAGTTTGGGAGATATAACCTGATCTGCAGAAGACTGGAATGCTTCATCGGATCTGGTATGATTTACTGATGCAGGTGATGCCATAGAATCACTTTCAAGAGGAGGGAGTAGTACTACAATGTCATCCGACCTCAAGGACATAAAAAAAAAAAATCACACCTTAAGATCTTTTGATCTTATCAGTAGATCTTAATGAGCTAGTGGATCATGACGAGTTGATCTGGATCCCTGCTCTGATACCATGAAGAGATTTGAGGAAGATGTATTGAATTTACTGTAGCTGATGCATTCCTTGATATTACTGGCACGGCACTGAAACTATGCTAATACAGTGAAATATTCAGATGGCAGTAAACTAGGGAGAAGAGTCTGAATGTCATCTTATTCATTACATCAAGACTTTACAATGTATGTATTTATAGCTAATTATCCAAGGTTCAACTGTTGATTAACTGGAAACAGTTACAACAGTTTGAAATGAACTGAATTCAGTTGGGATAAACTGAATTCAGATGCTGCTAGAAACTTATAGATCTTTCAGAAGGCTTCTGGAATAACTGGCAGCTGACAGGAAGTGTTGTCGTAAAGAATAAGTAACAGCTATCTTCTGACCTATAATATGTGCCATGGAATTGTGACCCTGCAACGTTTTGATGCTCATGGTTGGGGTACGTAGCTCGCAAGCCCGTATTTGGAACGCAAGGACCGGAGGAGGGTAAAGGATTTCCCTTGAAGGGGGACTGATACCAGCTAAACTGGTGCCTTTCAACTGAAAAAGGAGAAACCTAAAAGGTGATCCTTATCTCATTATTGTTGTACTTAAGATCAATTCGAGCTATAAATTTTCAGATGAGAGACTCAAATGGCAGTTTTATTCTGAATAAGAGAACAAGATAATTGATCTCAAATTAAGGTGGAAATTACGTAATGCCAAAACCTTGAGCATCTCATTTGACGTTGTCAAACATTGATGCAGTGGGTAAGTGGTTTAATGGGGATGATGCGTCTAAATTTCCCCATATATATATAGAATTTACCTTTCCACTATCCCACTTCTTATAGGCATTTTTGATGTTTTGCATGAAAAAGCTTGTTATGGATGCTATCCTCCAATTTCTCATGGTATGTTTTAGCTCAAGTATCAAAAATTAATTTTGGCTTGTGAGAGATCTTCTCTTTCCCACTTTCTATATTCCCACCTTCGTCTCCAAGCTGTTAGATGGATTCCCTCGCTTGACGGGTATGGTGGTTTCAAAGCCAAAGAGATTTAATAATGGTTGATCATTAGTTTATGCCTTTAAACATTATAATAAGCGCAACCACCTACTGGATTTTTGGTAGCCTAGGTTGGCACCACTCCTCCCCCTCCCCCTAAGCGCATGCACTAACCAAGAACTTTAGTTCAACTTAGCATGGTGACGTGCTCATTGCATGTCTCAAAACAAGAAAGAAAAAAAATGATAAAGAATAATACATATCAATATTTTTACCAACTTGCTTCCTCACATCACTCGCTAATTTGCACATTGATATGGATAATTTTTGATAGACCAAAGTTTTTATTTACTTTGTTTATTATCGAAGTACACTTCTGCTTTAATCATTGCAGTAAAGAAGCACCATGTCTCCCATTAAAGACCGTTAAAAGATGATTAATATTCATTAGTAATGTGAGTATAATTTCACTGCCGCTAGCTTCGCCACAATTGCATGGTTGAGGAAAGTTGTTACAATGTAGTTATTGCACAACGAGCCATTAACCGTGCAGTTGTTGCTTAATAACTGATCCCATTCTTTAAAATAGGAAAAACCAAGGGATCCTTCATTTCTCTACTTTCTCTCTCTCTCTCTCTTTCCTATTATTTCTCTAGAATTCGATTAACTTGAGTGTCGGAAGGTCCTCATCAAAAAACTTTCAGTAAGAAGATTTTATTTCATATCAAACCTACATCTTGGAAGCAGGGACAACCACATCACCGGCATCTGTACCATCCATTAGCTCAAAGCTTTACTTTGGATCACAGCCGATCTCAATCTCACCTCGGGGTTTAACTAGCCTTTGCTAACGACAGATTCTAGCAGCAACATGCATGTTTTCCTAAACTAATAATGATTATATATTATAGTTAAAGGCCTAATAAACCTGCATTGTAAGTCCACTCTTAGATCCTTCTATCGGTTCAACATTCTAAAGCTCAAAGATGACCAGGGGATCAAATTGCATAGCTATTTAAGCTTTCTAACTCTAATTAAATCCTGGTTTGCTCAATGTGCGAACAGACTCCTGGGTGGAGATTTTGATCCGACCCATGGAAATAGTAATGGGTCTGGCTCGTCTCACTAGTTACAACTGATTCAAGAGCCCAGTTTCCCTCGGCCCCCTGATGTCCAACTAAAACTTATTGGCTTCTATGCCCTCTGGCTTCGGGTTCGGAGATCCTGGGCCAGGAACTGAGCCCATGGCCCGTGAATCAAAGAACCCAAACAAAAGCTTCACTGAAACAAGCTTCTAGTACCAAAAAGGTCAGAACAGTGAGAGGATGGGAAGAAAAGGCCATTAATAAGGTGATAGAGATGAACGAGCTGAGCTTACCTAGATTTACCTGAGCTGGATCACAACAAGGTCAGAACAAACAATGAAATGAAGCTAAAGAGCTCTTTTATATATATAGGAAAAGAAAATTGTGGTGAAGTTCTTTAATATAAGATGTTTTAAAGATACAACTTCTTTTTTTAATGAAATAACCGACATCTTTTAACTACGTGTAAACAACCACATAAATTTGAAATATAAAAATTCAGTGTATTTGTGACTTCTACTAGAATTAAGGAAAAATGAATGCACTCGATATTAAGTAACTGTAATGAATTTTTTTATGTGTGAATTTCAAGGATGAAATATATTATATCATAATATCTTCGCAACAATAAATAGCAATATATTTTCACTCATTTGCAGCATTAAAACAGAAAATACTCAAAAATGTCATCTAACAACTTTCTTGGATTCTTTTATTTTCTCTATTTTTTAAGTTGTTGGAATTTTTTTTTCTTAGTTTTTTGAACAAAACGACCAAACTTGGAGCCAGAACTTGAAACTTTACAAACCTAAACCAAAACTAAGTTTTTAAACCTGGCTCAGAACACATGTATTAAGAGCACTGAAAGTCAGATTGAGAATAAAGACAAGAAAGATAAAAAAAAACAAGAACAATAAAAATAAGATAGAATGCTCTATGCCTTGCCAGGGATTTCTCCGCGACAACAAATTTTACAATGTATTCTTTTTCTCTTGAGAAAATAATTATAATGCTTAAGAAACAAGAGGGAGAAAGTAGCGAATAGTCTAGGGAATAATAACAATTATATTGTTATGTACCATGATAAAAAGTTTAAAGCGCGAGCAATAAGTTTCCTATGTAAGCTCTTTTCGTGTTCCTTTGTCATCTTCCCCTTCCCATTTAGACTCCAATGTATTCCTCGGCTCAACTATTTATATCTGTCCCCACCATTTATCTTTGGGGGACACAACGCATCCTTTCATGTCTATAAGTCTATTTTAACATAGTATTTCCATTTCTTATGACTTGGCTGCAATTTTTTCTTTCGAATATTCAGAAGAGAGTAAATATTCTTTTCATGTATCATTATTTTATAGCACTAAACCAAACCATCCTACCACAATATCCATCCTTGTTGATGTATTCATCGTAACTATTCACTCAATTATAAGCTTAAAGCTCAAATGCGCAAACTAACAATGCAACTTTCTTTGAAAATATGTAATTAAGAATAGATTATGTGAGGATCTGGTGGCATGTTTTTAGTCACATATCGGTTATATACTAGGTAGATCTTAGATATTTATGTAGGACCAAAGAGTATAAATAATATATTCTTAGCTAGCCTTTTTTGGCGAGATTTGGAGTTGTGACAAAGTATTAGAGTAGACTCGCCCTACGGCCTATATGGCTTGGGGATACTGTAGCACGGCATCCTGCAGTTAATCATATATTTGTGATTACATTTGGTTGAATTTGAATTCTTAGACCGGCAAGGATACTAGAATTTAAACGGAGAAAATATAGGAGAATTCGTGTAGGCATGTATTTTTAGTCCCACATCAACTATGCACTGAGTCGATCTTAGGTACTTATATAAGACCAGAAAACTCAAATAATACATTTCAGGTAGCCTTCTTTTGAGTAAGGTCATGAGCTGTGACAAGTTAATATTCCAAGAATAAGTATTGGGATGGTGTGACACAAATGGTTCGACTACTAGGCTAGTTGTGTACCCCGCTCTCACATTGGAAGATTTGCCACAACTTCGCCGATCATAGGCATCAATTAGATAAGGTTGATGCAGACAACTCGTGTGTCTCATTTGAGTGAGTTTGCTTAGTCTATTGCGGGTAACATACCTTATTTTATCAGGTCATCATTGTTTGAGTTTGCTTAAGTCTATTGCAGGTAACGTACCTTATTGTGTTGGGCTGTCATTGTTGACCTGTTGCAAAAGAACTATCACCTTAGAGGCATCACATAAAACATGATTGATATATGGATCAAATTTTTATGAAGGTTTATGTGTGAACATGGATGGATTGGTCCGCTTGCTAAGTAGTCAATTTTAAGAGCCGAGTATCTCGAACAACAATAAATATATGACTCATTTGTGCACCTACTCAATTGTTTACCATGATACTCTTAACTATGAGATCACAAGATCTTGAATGATATATTCTCTCTTTTAGAAGGTCTATGAAATCCACTCAATGCTTGTATGATTTCTAAATTAACAAGCATGCTTGTTGCATGTAGATTTAAAAATTCTAAGACACCTTTTACCTTTAGCGCTCGGCGAAATCTACAAAACAAAGAATCTGCTAATGATTAAATGTATAAGTGATGCACAAAAGCAAACATCTAAGAATCTTTTTCATTATGAAAACATAACATTAATGGCCTTCTATTCTCTGAAGTCTAAGCATGGTGGCTGGTTATTCAATTCAGAGTAAATTAATTGTAATAATTGGCTGATCCAATGAAGAAGCAGGCAGAGACTTGCTGTCACTAACAATGACACTTTGTATCGATTGTTAGTGTTGCTATAAGCACTGAAGTAGCACATGCATTTGGTGGTCCAGTTTCCTGTTATTGGGTATCTCTTTATTAGGACGATACAGTAGGTAGTCTTCTTTGATTTTTTTTTTTTTTTTTTTTTGAGAAACAAACTATTCCATCACATTATTGATGCATGAAAAAAAAATGATGACCTTTTACGATCAAATCAACATCAAAGGACCCCAATAGATAGGAAAATTGGATGCCCATTTCATTCTAAAACTCAAACTAATACAAACTTCTATGTTCCTAGCAATTGCCATATCACTTTATTTCCTTTTTTAATATATAAATTTGGTGCAGGACCTCCAAGCGGTGACCTAATAACAAGAAGGAAAGCAGACATGGGATTATTGATGACATAACAATAGGGTAGGGAAGATTGGTTAAACTGAATATATAGCTGAATGCATGATGCCATGATCCTATGCCAAAAGTCATTGATGACAGTATTTCATAAATTATCATGATATTTTCAGTTCCACCAATTGTTTCACATAATGTTTCTGGATAAATTTCATTATCCGCAGACTAAGCTGATTAGAGGACATAAAAAAATGCTGAATAAGTTATACTTTAGGTTGTGGAAGATAAAGTTTTTCTTCGATGAAACAAGTTAATGAAAGAATCAGCTTCCAAGTCTAAACAAGCTACTTTCTTTTCATTTGATGGTAGAGTTGCATGCTCGGCGTACGAGTATGGATCTCCATGCATATAGAAATTTTAAGATGAGGTGGTGATAGGAGAATAAGACTATGAGGTGAGGTTAAATATTTCGAACTCAACATTGTGATGGTCTTTGTCCCCTTCGAATCTCACCTCAAAGTACATCTAGGAGGTGTGGACCCTCCTTTTTTTTTCTTTTTTTTTTTGAAGAAAAAAGAATAGGAGACATATAAGTTTATTTGCATGCTAATTTGGCAGCGTGTAATTGGCAGTGTGCATGGAGTGCTGCATATTGAAATGCTGCCAAGAGCGTGCTGATAACATGCTTTGCATTTAAGACATAGATATAGCAAAGGGTATCCAAAGTTATAGCAGCACTAGTATTAATTAGTCAAGCAAAACTAGAACAATGATTAAATGCAAATACAAATAAACAAATGTGTGATAACCTAACCCAAGTCTTTCCATTTTAGACATGTTATTTTCGGTGCTCACAGACCGAAAAATTTCAGTTTTCTCTATATTTGTTTCTTCTTTGCCTTTTTTTTTTTTATAAAAAATTTCTGCACCTTCTAACCATCCAACATCAAGCTTGTGAGCATATTGGTTAGTAATCCAACAAAGTCAATGGTATCTAGAGAAGCTTGTAATAACCTTGCATGTTGGAGGATGAAATAATGTCCAATGACAAGGAACAACTTTCCAAATGTAGCCTTGCATGATGTGTCTTTTAGGTATAAATGGGTGATTTTAGAACATGAGTATTATAAATAATAAGATTTTTTGCATATATATTTTTCTAAATATTAGAATTTGCATGAATACCCTTCCAAATTAAAATTAAAAATTTTAATAAATTTTCAATTTAAATAAATATGATTTTGGCTAATTATGTTAGTTGAATCGTTATATCAAACGTATTCATATAAAAATAGTATTTTACGAGAACATGCATATAAATATTAATTTGGATGGCATTTATGCAAATTCTAATATTTGGAAAGGTATTTATGCAAAAATCAAATTTTTTTGCATGGATATCCTTCTAAATATATGAAATTACATGAATACCCTCCAAAATTGCTATTTGCATGTATGCCCTTATAAATGTATTTTTTTTTTGTATGTTTACCCGATAAGGGTTTGTTCGTCATTTCAAGTTTAAACCACTAACTTTTTAATGACATTAGATAGCATAGGTACATACGCAAAAAAAAAGAGGGTATCATACAAAACAAGTGTTTGATGAGGGTATATATGCAAATATCAATTTTGGGAGGGTATTCATGTAAATTCTAATATTTAGGAGAATATGTGTGAAAAAAAATCTAAATAATAGTGGAAGTTTCTTATATAAATTTACCATATATCGTAAATAAATGGGTTTAATTGGATCAACATTTTCATAATTGGATCAAATTTAGATTTCTGACAAATTAGTTGGTTATAAATTTGGACCTGATTCAACACGTCACCATAAATTGGACATGCCCTTGTAAGTTTATCCTAGACTCTTGGTATAGCAGTAGTGGCAATGCGTTGAATCATTGAGCAGGTAATATATTGAAAGCTTACCATTTTTTTCTTTTCTACTTTAAATTTTTTTTTTCTCTCTCTTTCATCTTATTTGAATCTTCAATTCTTTATCCTATCTTTTCAGCTTTACTTAGCTCTATCTTTTTAAGATATACATCGATATAAAATAAATAGATTGGCATGGATTAATTTTTCCCAATCCATTAATTTATAAATCAATATACAAGAACTTGTTCGAGTATGAAAAATATCTCATTTTAATCTATCTATCATTTTTTCTTAAAAAATACCCTTCATTCTCTTTTACAGTTTGTAACTAATTCTTTTTTAAATAAATTTAACTATTTTTAAAAATTAGATTATCAAATATCATGGCTTAGAAAGTATAAATTTGGTTCTACTCACTCTCTTTTAGGGAGACATATAAAATCAAAAAAATCCCATTATTCTCTTTAAAAGCTACATATAATATAATTAGATTTTTTATATTTATTTTTCCCCACATGTATCCGTCCTTGTTTGATTACCATTGTTTAGTCGTATACGTATAGACAAAGTTATGATTTAAGATGATGATATCCGTAAAGAGTAGATTGATGAAGGAAAAGAAATAAAGAAAAGAAAGCAAATTCTGCAAGAAAGATCCACATCATTAATATTTTACAATGCCTCCAAAGTTTTGTTTCTTAGCCTATGGCGATTCGACAACGTTTTAGGACTCCCTGGGGTCCACTTCCCCCAGCCTCTTATCCGTCCACTGTTAATGTGGACCACAGGAACACAACACGTCACGGTGGGACCAATTTTGATCAACTGCAATCAATTGCTCATCAGAACACAAACGGAAGAGGAAATGCCCCAGTCCCTTTCCCATTTCCCGTGGCATAGGACCCGGCTAAGTCAGCTCCCGGGAACAGGAGAAATTTTTAGTTTGATCAGGTCCCCAAACCAACATAGATAAAGAGGAAAAAAAAAAAAACCCAAGGCAACGCGGGTCTGTGTGCCAGATTGTGATTAAATTATTTAGAACTGGTGGACTTAGGTACCGTTTGGCGGAGCTGCTGGCAGTAGAATTTTCGAAAGTAGAGTTTTTTATAAAAAGCTATTTGCTATTTGGTAACTACATTATGAAGTGTTGTGGAACTTTAATATGTGTTTGGTAAATAAATTAAGAAAGTATTTTTGGTATGACAAAATGATCATAAAAGACATTGCATAGTATTATACAACATAGCATAATAAAATTAATATATATTAATACATAAATATATAATATAGTATAATATTACTATAATGTACTATAGTATTATATTTATAGTATAATACAATAATAAAGATATAAAATATTATAATCATAATTATTATATATTAATAAATATAAAAAAGATATTTTTTGTAATTATAATATTTTATTATAGATATTTTAGTCTAAAAAGAAAAAAAAATATAAGTCAAAATAATTTTCCGACGCATGCTAAAAGTACTTCTTCGAAGAAGCTCCATTTGAGAGCTTCTTCCAAGAAGCTGTTTTAGCTTTAATCTTTTTTACCAAGCACTCGAATCTTAGTCCAACTATAAATTTTTCATAGACTGATAAATAGATAACTTCACCACCGATAGCTAGATCCGATCTAGTAGTTTGAGCCAATGATCACTCACCACATCTATACGATACATTAAAAGAGACTCCACAACAGCCCAGCACATAACACGTTGATTGGGTGCTTTTTTTTTTTAACCTTTTTAAGCGATTGCCCCTTTCGGAAGGGCTCTTTAAATAGGCGATCCATTTAGGCCACATGGAGAAGCTTATGAGTAGCCTAAAAGTGGTGGGGTTGAAGTGATACATCAACAATAATTTTGTACCATCTCTAATAGTAATTTAGAAGAAAAATCTATGTATCTTTAAATACAATTTATCCGCTCTTTGGACGTGTCGTATTTTGGATGCACCGAATTAAATTGTCGGGCCAATGTTGGAAAAAAAAAATACTGGGTATTACCATGATTTTTTTTACAACATGTGGCGAGTGACTATTGGCCGGCCAATTTCTGCTGCTGTTATGACAGTGGGCCTATTATTTTATTTTGAAGTGGCCCCCAGTCCCGGGCCGGATTCCACTGGATCTAACGACGCGATGAAGCGGCGCTGCTCGACGGAGCGGAAGGGCCAATAACGTTACTAACAATGTCTTTTTTAGTAATAATCGAGACATTAATTACTATATTATTATTAATAAATTAAAGAGATGGAGAGCAGCCAAACTTTGCGGTTTTCGCCTATAAATAGGGCACCACCCGCGGCACCCAGAAGCAGAGACCTTCATACTAGCTCAAAAGGTTTAAGCTTCTCTTCATGCTATGTTCTCTTCTCCTTCTTATTGGCCTCTGATTCTTTTTATGTTCTCTGAAGGCTTGTTTTCTTGTTTTGTTTCTTCTTCCAGTCATGTGTGGGATACTTGCTGTGTTGGGCTGCTCTGATGACTCACAGGCGAAGAGAGTTCGAGTGCTCGAGCTCTCTCGCAGGCAATGATCTGACTCCCCATACTTGATTTATCTTTCTCCCTTTCTTTCTTTCGTTCATTTGTTTCTCGTCATATTGGAGGGTTGGAGTTGTGTCGGAATTGGTTTATAATTTAAAGTGTTTATTTGTCGCTTGGTTCATTATGCTTCAAGCCATGTATGTAGTCTTTTCCAAAGAAAACAAAAAGAAATACTGCATAAGTTGCCAGATTGGCCTCCTATCATTTTTTTGCTTTGGTTTTGTCAATCAGGCAAGAGGCATGAATAAAGTTTCCACTTGGAAATTGTTTAGAGACTTGTCCATGATTCCATCATTATGTGCAAAAACATCATTAAAGGGATAGTCAAGATTCAAGACTGCACTTGCTCAAAAGCTATACTGTCAGCTTAGTATCATCAAGGGTATTATATCTTTAATTTGTGATTCTCATGGATGCTTAAGTCTATGCATTATGATTACCATTCATATTATTCTCATCAAGGGTATTTTTTTTTTCTTTTGCATTGATTGCATAGATGCTTTAACATGCTGATGTGTTCTTCTCTTGTGTAAACTAAATAATGGAATTTTTTTTTAATGAAATTTTCAATCTTTCTACTGTTTCCCTGGCCTGGAGAAAAACAACAGAAGAGAAAAGTCAATGAAACCTTCCATCACTCTGAATACGGCATATAGTTTTTCAACTCAGAGCATTTTGAAGTCCACATAATGGACAATAACAGTGAATAGAGGGAACACTTTTCTTTTTTCTTGTTTTTTTTTCTGAATTATTATCATTGAATATTTTCATAGCCAAGATTAAAACCTTCATAGTGTTTTTTTTTTTAATTAACATTCCAACTGAAAAATATATGATTTTGTGTGCAAAGAGACCTTATTGAAGATATGTCTCTATTAAATGATGTAAAGATCAAGGTTTATTTCTCTATCAAATGTTTCCATATGAATAAATGATGGAATGAACTAAAGAGGCTGATTTCATCCAAGACAGATTAAAGCATCGAGGCCCTGATTGGAGTGGCTTACACCAGCTCGGTGATTGCTTCTTGGCACACCAACGACTAGCAATCATTGATCCAGCTTCTGGAGATCAACCACTCTATAATGAAGAGAAAAATATCATCGTGACGGTATAACATTATCCGAAGCCTTTAACACAATCTTTATCACAAAGCTAAGATAATCTTTTCCTCCTTACATTCGTTACTTGATTCTTATAGCTATATAATTTATATGCCTTGCATTAAAATTTTAAATTAAAAAAATGAGATGGAATCTCTTTTCAGAGAATAAACTGCAACAAATATATAGGGAGAATAAAGCTTTCCGTAATCGATAAAAAATGAAGAGATGTGGTGCTTATGACTTTATTTTTGGGAGTTGTTATTTGAAATGTTTGTAATCATATATTCCAGACAGCTTCTACTATATAATTAAAAAAAACATAAAAGAAAAGGAAAATTAAATAAGGCCTCCTGTAATTTTTTGCATTCAAGAAGATAGAAGAGAATCTTAGAGTGTCATATAGCTCCCGTATCAAAAGTTTAAGTGAACCTTGAAAATTACTGAAGCAATTTTCCTCAAAAAATGAAAATTGGATATCTGGGAGTCGGCCCTGGACCCTGCCACCCTGGTGGTGCCCCTCAGCTGCATGACTTGGTGTATTTCGATGCTAATTGTTGTATCTATACTAGGGCTATGTAACCATGCCGCCTTACCTTAAAAAAGAAAAAAAGTGAACTTAGCGAAGAAGTTGATTTTAAAAGTATGATTATTCTCTAGTGGGACTATAAACCTCAAGCACTCTTGTATTTTGGATTTAGATTGTTAAGTTCTCTGAGAGAAATTATATTTGAGCTCTTTAACAAATCCTAGAGATTATGTATGACTATTCATGTCTGTTACATGATTCGTTTAAGAGCAAGGAATTTGTGACCTAAGAGATCCTCACTGATCTTCCTTTCATTAAAGCAAAGCTTGGTCTGCACCAATTTCATCTGAGGAAAAAGATGCTATTTGTTAATATGCATACTGTGGACCGACCCTGCCAACTCTAAGGGCACTTCGGGATGTTTTACTTTCTAATTCTCTTGGATGTATTTATACTAGAATGATGTCCAGAATAAATATGTTTTCCAAACTTATTCTATTTTTTTAAAGGAAAATGAAGTTGTGCCTGTTTCTCCTCCTTGTTGATGTGCCTATTACACCTAGTAATGGATGACTGAGGGAATTTTGTCCATGAAACAGGTAAATGGAGAGATTTACAACCATGAAGAGTTGAGGAGTCGGTTACTTGACCACAAATTCAGGACAGGGAGTGACTGTGAAGTCATTGCACATTTGGTGAGATCCTCTCATACACTATATGCTCATTGTTTGTGTTCTTCGATACCAATGGAGATCACAATTCACAAGTGGCATACTGCACAACTCCATCCTTTTGCGCTATCGAAAACAAAAAAAAGAGGAATGTGTGCATCCTTAAACTTAGCTTCACTTGTAGCACTCTGGCTTTTACTCCGGATGTGCTTGCTGTACTCATTTTCATGATCGAAAAACTTCAGCATGTAAGAGATTAATTGGGGTCCCCTATCTGCTTCTGTTTTTGACAGTATGAGGAGCATGGAGAAAATTTTGTGGATATGCTGGATGGAATTTTCTCCTTCGTGTTGCTGGACGCTCGCGACCATAGCTTCCTTGTTGCTCGTGATGCGATTGGAGTCACACCCCTCTACATTGGCTGGGGACTTGATGGTACTCAACCACATAGACACATAATTTTGTTTAATTATGATCTTACATGTGTGTCTTAGTAGGACTTAGATTTTGGTGGCCAGTGATCTCTATAGTAAGTAGTCAAGTGAATCTGTTATTTTTCAGGCTCTATTTGGATATCATCTGAGATGAAAGGGCTGAATGATGACTGTGGGCATTTTGAATTGTTTCCTCCTGGACATCTGTACTCCAGCAAAGAGGGTGGCTTTAAGAGATGGTACAATCCTCCATGGTACTCAGAATCTATTCCATCGGTCCCATATGATCCACTTGTTTTGCGAAAAGCATTTGAAGATGTAAGACTCGATCTTTCTCTTTTTGCTTTTCTTTCGATTTTCTATTTTAGCGATACCCAGCATTTGAACACTGGACCTCCTGAAGCGCAAGCCTTGAGGGGAAGACAAGACGATCGACATCACTGATATATATGCTATATAATTCTTTTTAGGTCACCTTAATGATCTTATATTGCTTTTCTCAGTACCATTAGAGTCTCCACCATTTGTCATCTCAGTATAAGGTTTCTATGATGATTGGTAATTAACAAACACCAACTAGATCAGAAAACAAACAGTCATTATTTTCATTGGCACTTCAGATGTTTTAGTTAAAACAAAATTTGATGGTTTTGCTGCATAATCATTATATTTTCTTAATTTTTACAGGCTGTCATTAAGAGGCTAATGACCGATGTTCCATTTGGAGTGCTGTTATCCGGTGGCCTTGATTCATCTTTAGTTGCTGCTGTAACAGTTCGTCACTTGGCGGGAACAAAAGCTGCGAAGCAGTGGGGATCTCAACTCCATTCCTTCTGTGTTGGTTTAGAGGTCAGCATTTCTCTTGCATGCTTTTAATTCTATTTTTTTCTTTCTAGTGAAGCAATGTAAGCATAGGAAATGTCCTTTGCAGGGCTCACCTGATTTGAAGGCTGCAAAGGAGGTTGCAGATTATTTGGGCACTGTCCACCATGAACTTCATTTCACTGTTCAGGTACTAAAGATAATAATTTTTTTTCTGTAAGTGCCTACTAAATTTTTCTGTAGATTTAGCTTGCAAATGAAAAGCTTAGGAAATACATGTAATTATTGAATATTTACGACTGCTAGGATGGCATCGATGCCATTGAGGATGTAATCTACCACATCGAGACATACGATGTGACTACGATCAGGGCAAGTACTCCCATGTTCCTTATGTCCCGCAAGATAAAGGCATTAGGAGTGAAGATGGTCATCTCTGGTGAAGGTTCAGATGAGATTTTTGGAGGATATCTGTACTTCCACAAGGCACCTAGTAAGGAAGAGTTCCACCGCGAGACATGTCAGAAGGTACATAGAGCAATAGGTCACAAAAGACTCACAAATATGTGCCTGTTAGCCTTTTCATATAAAGTAGCTGTGTTCTTTATGCTACAATGCCCTGACATAGTAGTGTCTCGTGGTTTTAATGATGGTACAATTGCCCTACTTCTTTTGCAGATTAAAGCACTCCACCAGTACGATTGCTTGAGAGCAAACAAAGCAACCTCTGCATGGGGGCTTGAAGTTCGTGTGCCGTTCTTGGATAAAGAATTTATAAATGTTGCAATGAGCATTGATCCTGAATGGAAAATGGTGTGATGAGTATCTTGACCTTGATTTCTGATAACATTCCCCAAGCATACCCCATTCTTATCTTACACTCAGACTGCTGTTTAACAGATCAAGTCTGATCTTGGCCGGTTAGAGAAGTGGGTATTGAGGAAGGCTTTTCATGACGAGGAAAACCCTTACCTGCCAAAGGTCTGTAAGCTATCAGTATCTCAGTGGCTCCCCTTGAATACATGTACTGCTCGACATGTTTTAGTTTCTTCTGAAAATGGTATTATGCCTCAAAACGTAGTAGGAGTTGAATCCTAAACTATAGGATACATGCTTGCTTATATGTTATTTAGATGCATAGATAGCTGACAGAACTAAAAACTGGAAATTTTACTTTGCGCAGAATATTCTCTATAGGCAGAAAGAACAGTTCAGCGATGGTGTTGGCTACAGTTGGATTGATGGGCTCAAGGCTCATGCAGAAGAACATGTAATATCCCATCTTTTCTCCTCAAAGACACCTGAAAAAAAGGGTTTTCCTTATTATTAAAAGCTACATTTTGTGAAAAAAAATCACAGGTGACTGATAGAATGATGCTAAATGCAAAGCGCATTTATCCACACAACACACCCACCACAAAAGAAGCCTACTACTATAGAATAATCTTTGAGAGATTCTTCCCCCAGGTGAACCTCTCAGTCTACAACATTCTATCTATCTACATAATGTTTTTCGAAGAAAATCTATATCCCTGGGGAGTGTTAATTTGATCTTGATTTGGTGTCACAGAACTCCGCAAGGCTGACCGTCCCGGGAGGTCCAAGCGTGGCTTGCAGCACAGCCAAGGCCATTGAGTGGGACTCTCAGTGGTCAAATAACCTCGATCCCTCAGGGAGGGCTGCTCTTGGTGTCCATGTTTCTGCCTATGATCCACAAGTACACACTTCTCTTTCTGCAGGAAAAGGGCCTGCCAAGATCACCAACAAGAAGCCAAGGATGGTGGAAGTAACAGCTCCAAGTCTCACCATCAAGATCTGAAGTCTTCCTAAGTTATCAATATGGCCGTGTACTAGTCATGTTTGCCTCGATTCTAGTCATCTCCTCGCAGTTTTCGTCAAGTTCATGTAATAGGAGTATTTGATCATTTGCTTGCATTGGGTTTGAAAGTAAACCTCTAGAACTCCATTTGACTTGCTAGGTGATTTCCTTTTCCTTCCATGTAGCACGAATATATAAAGAAGTTGATTTTGCTGACTACTCGAGCCTAGTGCTGATGGATTTAAGCAACAGAGGGTGGTTGACTTAACTTATGTACATCTCCTAAGATGTTTAGTGGGATCCAGTATAAAGCAAGATTGATGTCTCGATATCAGACTCTGTACTAGTACCACTCTATTATAGTTTCGATACACAATACAATATGGCAAATTTTGATGCATTGAGTGGCGATATAGTATATCAAATATGCTACGGTATCGGCCGGGACGATGAACCTTAGCCTAAAATATAGGCTGAGGACAACATTTTCGTTTCTCATGATCATCTTTAGATATTTGATGTACCCAGTGCCCAGTGGATATTCATACTCCTTGATATTGAACCTTATAGTGTAGTGTTTACTTTTTTATATATATATATATATATATATATATATATATATATATATATATATATATTTGTTGAGGTAATGTGTAGTGTTTACTTGAATATGATAGAACTCATGGTATTTTTTCATATTTTTTCACTACCAAATCCAGAAAAAAAGAAAAGAATAACAGTACTTATATTTTACAGCTATTTTAAAAGAAATGCATGGTTACTTTTGTCTGAAAGTTGAAGAAAAAAAAGAAAGGAAGTTCTAGTGGGGGGTATATTTATCATATTAGACTCCGGATATGTGGATAATCCAAGTTAAATTCTATGGACCGGGAATTACAGTCTCAGTCAACTGGGATTAAAAAATACAGCCAGACCCTCATAGGGACCGCCTATCAATTTCCCTAAAAAAGAAAGCAGCCGCATGCCGTTAACTGCAATCCTGACTTTAGAACGTTGAGAAACACAAATGGGTTATCAAAAAAGATAGAAAGAAGACTGAACACTATTTCAACTTTGAACAACATGAACGACTAAGAATTTAAACTTTAAGTAAATAATGATATTTTTCAGTAGTTCACGCTTCTTCTGCCCCTTCTAATTCTCAAACTCACTGATAAAGTCAGAATGAACAAATCAGATTTATTCCTCAGAAATCGGTTGAAAGCTGCAACTAAGTGCTTGCGTTGCCAAGTTCACCTGCCAGTGTAAGCTTCATGATTTTCCAAGTTTTCTCATAACACTAAAAGTTAAACAGGATAGGCTTTGATTTTCAGGTCAGAGCACATTCACAGAATCATGACATGTTACTGCCCTGAAATTCCTTTAGGAAAAGAAAGCAATGTTCTATAGCTCGCTGAATTCTTATGGAGTTGCTCATCCTAGGTCTAAAGCCGTGCTCAGCAGAAGAAAATAAATGCACCCCCTTAATTCGGAACAGGAGAAAAAGGATAAACAACAAAATAGGCATGAAGCACAACCGTGATCAAGTCAGGTTAAGCGAAAACTGAAAATGACTTGAAAAAGAAATGGGTCTTAAATAGATGAATTTGATCCAGAACAGGCATACATCTTAGCTTTGAGGCTTTGGACATTTTTTTTGTGAAATGAATTTACTCAAAGCCCCACTACAAGCTAATGCAACCATTGATTCATGAACCACCTCCAGTTATATCTTATCGTGCAGAAAGTAGTCTGCATTTCTTCAAGATGCAGAAGACAAAGAAATTGCTCTCCAAAATCCTCCCCATGGCGATCTTCCAAAAATACTTCCCCAGTGCAATCATCCTTTTGGAGTACCTCTGGGACATGCCAAGCCATTTTTCCTGCTTGTAGTAAGATGGAAAACAGAAGAATTTTTGGCTGCTGGAACATGCGGTGATCTTGAAGATCTTGGCCTGCAATGCATGAAATAGGATGTCAGCAAGGTTTTCAACTGTGATATGCAGTAATTTTTGTATCCGACCAATACCAATAAAAGCTGAGATGCTGATGTACTATGGTCAAAGGCTGAATAATCTTTAATAATCTTTAAACTGGACCAAAATATCAGGATATCTCAGTTGATAAGAATTTATTGGCCAATACAGTAAAAGTGATAGTAATTGTCTTTTGTACATTGGTTCTATATGTAGCAATTAAAAAAAAAACATTAAAAAATAATAAGTAAGACCAGCAATCTCAGCTATATATTAATATCAAACGGGCCAATAGCTGGGATAGATAAGTTTGTAAGCCGACAACAATGTTTTGGTACTCTGTATCAGTAAGTGCCTGATACTGATAAGTATTAATATCTCACCCTATATCTCAACTGAGAAGACAACCATGAATGTGTGAGAAGTTCATGACCAACAGGCATAGCAAATCTTCATAGAATAGGATATATTAGACAAGTTTTAAGCAGACTTGCCTTCTTTTAGGGATTTGATTTTGATCATCCGTCTTTCTGGAAGCATGTCTATTTTCAGCATGAGCTCCACCCTGTATGGCATAGAAAGATTTTAGACAGTCATTGCAGAAGAAAGCATTCAAATAACTAGATGGTAACTATCATGGGAATATGTGACTGCATCACAATGAAAGCAGTGTACTTGAGTAAATTATGCTATAAAATATGCAGTGTTTTATGACAAAATGCTATCAAAATATGCAGGGCCAGGCCCAGAATATTTTTCTTGGAAGGACCAGTACAAAAATTCACTAATAAAAACACATATATTGAAATTGTGTGTGACGATGTTTGTAGAATATATATTGTTTAGTCAAATGTCTTACAAATTACGATTTGCGATCTTTCCTAAATGAATCACAGAGTGAGAGAGGAGGCGATGAATCCTGGCATATTTTCATCAGGGACCTTATTGGAAAGATTTTATTTTTTGACATTGCTTTCAATTTCGTCTTAGCTTTTGAAGCTAGATGGTGGAAATTCCCCATAATTTCATTTAAGATATTTGGGGGGAAAATTAAGATTTCAAATGCAAAGATCAGTCATGATCTCCATGAAAGGGAACATGACCAACACATAACTAACTACATTATGCTTTAATAAAAGTTTGGAAGGGAATTTTCTCTTCCTATTTCCCTCAAAAAAAATAACTCTATTAACTAACAATAAA
This sequence comes from Phoenix dactylifera, assembly GCF_051530095.1. NCBI lineage: Eukaryota > Viridiplantae > Streptophyta > Magnoliopsida > Arecales > Arecaceae > Phoenix > Phoenix dactylifera. The sequence continues at coordinate 25,952,338 of NC_143203.1, forward strand.
AAGGGCGAAAGAGATAGTGTTACTAATACTATAAAATCAAACAATAAAAAATGGAGATGAGTTACAAATACTATAAAAAACAAACAATAAAACATGCATTGTTCTTAAGATCTTATGGATATGCATCATTACTGAAATTCTAAAGAGATACACTTCAAAACTAAGAGAACAACCAATGCATGTATATTGAAGTGTTTGAACCTAACAAAAAGTAAATGAAATAAAAGCCCTAGAAGAGATGGGGAAAATGAAAAAACTTGAAAGCAAGAAAGATAAGGAACATAACTTATTAACTGTTTCGTCCTACAGCTCTGCATGATTTTTTCTTTTTTCCCTTTTTGTCCCTTGTCACGACTTTGAAACTATTATCCCCCCCCCCCTCCCTCTCTCTTTCTCAATAAACCCATGGTTTCAAAAATAAAAAAACAAAAATAGCAAACCATATAGAAGTTACTAAAAACTCAGATATTTTTCAAATTCCTAAACAATCTATGTTGAAATCTACAAGATCCATCTATTAGAAGATCCATATTGTATCAAATTAGGTAGGATTTTTAATGGACATGCAAGATCTCATGATATTTAGGACACCGATGACTGAAATGGAAAAGAGGAGTCAAAGATCTAATAAAATTGGAACTAATTGTTTACATATAAAAGAATAACAATTTTATCTATTAGAGTTTTAGAGCTACACAATCTTACAACAATTGGGAACCATATGTTGGGGGAAAAAGTGAGGGGTGGCACACCTAGAAGAATCTGGAGCCCAAGGGGGCCGCACTTAGGAACCTATAGAAAGCTGTCACGATCCTTGGGGGCCCATGGCCCCCCTCAGCCCCCTTGTATCCGCGCTTCTGATTGTATGATCAGAAAAATAAGTACAGGTAGCAAAATTTTGGTGAGAAAGGCCAGAATGACCAATGTCGTTGACAAAAGCAAAATATGTTCATGCACCACAATCCATGCAAGCAAATCTGCCATACAATGTAATTCATATAACAATTTCATGCAATGTTAGCATACCACTCTTTACATGTTCCATTCAAGCTTGCTAATCTCCATTATAATTACCAAATGAAGCAAATATATAAATAAGACAGAGACTTTTCAAATTACATAGTTGTGCCATTTATTCCTGGATTCCTTCAGTCCCAGCACATAAACTGCAGCAGTCAATTTTGATTAGAAATTTTCAAGGCCTTCGATCACTTAATTGGACTTCACTTGTCTCCATATTTCTATACACAAGCTCATTTATTATGTATTTTCTGTAGCAGTAGAAAAATCATTTTTTATCGTGCCAAAATCTTGTTCTTGGATCTCTCTTTAACAGTACTTGCATCAATATCTTTGCAGCTTATCTTGTATATTTTGAAATCTTAGATAATATGGTCAACTAAAAACAGATAACCACCATATTCCCATCAACCCAGGTGCACCAAAAGCCATAAACAAAGACTAAACAAAGATTACCAGACTTCATATTAGCAAATAATGCCTTCCTCAAATACATCAAAGGAGTTAGGAAATCTTATATATATATATATATATATATATATATATATATATATATATATATATATATATATATTATACATATATATATAATATCATTTCCTTCCAAAGAGATAATGATGGAACAAGCAGAGTTTGAGAGGACTGGGTTAGTGAAGATTTGAGATACCAGGATCACATGTAAACCACACCCTCGGTTATGAAGAGGTGTTTCTTTATATAACACAGTAAATTCCTTAGCAACTTAAGAAAGCAAATAAGGCTTACAATATTGTATGGCTTAAAATGTAGTACAAACAAAAAGGTTCTAATGCTAGAAAGAAAATAGAATGGATAGAGGTGTAGAAGTAATGCTAATTTAATACAAAGTGATGGAGAACCAATTGACATGCAATGGCATGTAGAATAACTAAGGAGGCTTCAATAAGGAGAAGTACTAGAATCTATATTGAACATTCAAAAAAGAGGGTAAGAGCTAATGGATTATATAAGGAAAAGACTTGGAAACACTTGCAATAACACTAGAAATAACCTTTAATGAACGATTAGATGATGAGAACTGCGAAGTCGACCCCAAATAGCTGAAACATATGTTATAAAAATGGGTGCATGCTGATATATTCAAATGATAATACTATACTAATTATATATTGCAACTAGCTTTTTGTGATCTTTAAAGGTAGAGGCTGAATTCATTGATTGTTTCTCTGATATCCTCAGGTTCTATGAATATTATTTTATGTTACAGCATGTCTTTCCGAACAAAGAGTATTCCTTCATTACTTTGTCCATATTGTTGCCATTACCACCAAGAAATTGTTGTGTTAAACTATCTCTACATTCTCTCCTCTTAAGCCTACCCTTTATCAGGCCCTACGAACACTGCATTTAAAAGGTAGCATGCAGTGAAATGATAAATACACATTCTCTAGTATTAAGTAGATAAGCCCCTAAAGACTAACATGTTTGACATCACTACCCAAAGAGAACATAATTCTTACTTCATCCACTGATCCTGAATGCTCTTTCGGTGCCGGCTCTTTCATGTCGATGAACGGCTGCTCCTTCTACTTTTCGTCGATCAATCTCTCCACCAGACCCAGCTTCCTTTTCTTCCTGCACACATTCCACAGGTTCTTGTCGCGGACTTTCCACACCATCCCCTTCCTAAAGATGAGCTTCTCCGACTTCCAACCCGGGGAGCTCGTGTCGATCACCGTCGCATCAGTCTTCGAGTACGTCGACAAATCCGACTCCACAGGACTCCCCGTCGTCCCCCGCTTCCCCCTCGCCTTCGTCCGGCTATTCTTGGCCTCCGCCACGCTGTTGTCAGCGCTGGACGGGGAGGTCACCGGCGGAACGTGGCAAGCCGCCGCTGCTCCGGCTAAGAAGCTGCCGTCGATGCTCGCCGAGGCGGACGGGACGCAGGCCTTGGGGTTGGCCTGCTTCCGGGCGCTCTTCTTGCTCGCCCTTAGGATGCCAGTGGCCGAGCGGTCCCCCATGATGAAGAGCTCCGCCAGGGCGGAGCTCATCAGATCGAAGAGCTGCTCCTTCTCGCCAGCAAAGGTCTTGTTCCCCGCGGCGTATTGCGGCTGCTGCTGCTGCTGCTGCTTCCGCCGCCGGCGAGGGGCGGCGGGTTTCTCGGCCGGGGGCTGCGAGAGGGGCGCATCGGATGTCCAAGTCTCGGGACGAGGAGGTGAGCATGATTTGGGATTAGTATTAGGGTTAGGGTTAGGGATGGAAGAGAGGAAGTGATCGAGATCGTGGTCGGCCGCGGGGATGCAGAAGCCTTTGGAGGTGTGGAGGCGATCGAGCCAGTTGGAGCTCGATCTCGAGCACAGCATTTTCCCCTCTTTCAAATCAAATGAGAGATTGCAGGAAGAGAAGAATCGTCGGAGATCGGAGTGGCGATCGGCATGGAAACACGGAATAGAGAGAACTGGGACTCTGGGAGGGACAGGAAGGGAAAGGAAGATGTGAGGGCTAGAAGGTGAGACGCGTCCGGCGATTGAGGTGGGGCCCATTTTGTACGCTAGTTCTTTTTTTTCCTTTTTTTTGTGGTTTCGGTACATCCATTGCTCCGTTCGCCTCCTCCGCCCGCTCCTCATAATGATTAAAGTATTTGTTATCATGAGTCAAGTACCACGTTTTCTGCGAGGAATGGAACGGCAGCATGAGTTGACCGAAGGTAGTAACCGACCACCCTCGCAGGAAACTGCGGCCATCGGTTCCATACTGATACTATTTCCCCACCGCTACGGCTGCTTGCTGATAAGGGTACCTTAATTATGCCCACATGTTCACAACAATGAAGTAAAAGACTCGTGAATGAGTAGTAGTATATATGAAAAAAAAGTCCAAATCTAATAAACTTGAAAGTAGTTCAATCCTATATGAATACAAAGATTTAGATCTATGATATGCACTAATCAATGCCTTAAAGTTTTTCTTATTTGTTGACATGCGGCATAGGACCAGGCCATTTTTGCGCCGCATGATCATTCGGTAAAAAAGTGAATAAGATCTATCATAGAACTAGAATGAAATCACTTAATTTTCTTCTCTTTCTTATTTTTTAAAATGTGCAATAGCAATTTGACCTGAGATGATTTCATCTTAGGTCCATCATGGACCTGATCCACCTAAACTGATATTCGTACAAACATATATGTATGTGACATTGGGCGTTGAGTGGGGCACCTGTTTTAGTGTGTGTGTATATATACATACATCAGTTTGGTTTACAGGACAAAAATTGAAATCAAATACTGAGTTGCAACCATTTAATCTTGTAATCACAGGCAATTTTCCTATTGGTAAAATAAATTCATCCGTTAACTGTCTTTTACACTATTGGAAAAGCATGGAAGCTTAGCAGCTTTTATAACCCTTTCAAAGCATCTCCATCACTTGCCATCCAAGATTGAGAAACCAATCCACAATCAACCGACGCGTGTATACACGACCAACATAGTGCATCTCCTAGGGCTAGGGATTGCTATGCCTTAGCAAGTTCTAAATTACCACAAGCATATCGGCTTTCGTGCCAAAAACAGATTTTTCACCAATTCTTCAAGGTTTCACTGTAAACCTTGTAGAGTGTGTGCTACATCAGGTAAACCATCAAAAGTTCACTAGCATTATGAAAACTGGTAAGAGTTGCAGCAGGTAGGAAATTTTCACATCACTTCATTAGGTATCTAACAGCAGCAAAAACAATGGAAATCATGTACACTACAGGAAAAAAATGGCCTGTCTTCCATAACTTCTTTGCTTCAGCTGATTCTAATTGTCAAAGATACTGCTGTGATGCGTTGGAAGTTAAATTGTAGACCAAACTCATAAACAGTTATAATCCTCAATCAATTTGACTCTGTGGTCCATGCGCGTAGAAGACTAGTTAAACAATCCAGACAGAACTTCTAAATTTGCTTGCTATGCCTGACCCCACTGAGCAGATCTAACGCAACTGCAGTTAAAATCTGGCTATTAACATTTCAGCAAGCAATATAGGCATCAACAACCACACCAAGATGACTAACGATGCTGGACGCCAAACAGCCTAGAAGTCGATCAATATGAAATGAATGACAGTCCCAGCCAAATCAAATAGTCTGATCACATTCAGATTGGAATTACCATTTGATCCATCAAAAGAAAAGGAAAGCACAATCTGCTGTGACAAAGAAGAAATAGTTGCATCTGAAAATAACAAACAAGAAACATGTACCTCTCTCCTTACCACTGCAAAAACCTGTTCATAGTTATCACCGGAAAACAAACTTACTGTCGTTCTATCTGAATAGTCACATGGCTAATATTGAACTCCCTTTTGATATATCCTACCACCTTATCAAGCACAATATCAGCATCTGCCTCTCGAGTGATTGTCACATGGCATGCCAGGAGAACCCTCCCTACTGTGATGGCCCATATATGCAGCTCATGGATGGCCACAACACCATCCAACTCACACAAGCCCTTTTCGAGCCTGGTCGCATCAATCTCCCTCGGGGTACTCTCCATGAGGACCTCAAGTATGTTCCTTAGCATCTTGACTGTGGTTATCAACACAATGACAGAGAAAACAAGTGTGCAGACCAGATCAATAATCTTCCATTCAGGCTTGTACCATATAATGGCCCCTCCAATCATCACCCCTCCGCTCTGAATGGAGTCTCCAAGCACATGCAGATAGGCACTATGCACGTTGATGTTCCTTTGCCTCTTTTTTGTTTCTTCCAAGCAGGAACTTTGGCTCGGGGCACCTTCAGCATGCTTTAGCAGAGGTTCACATTCTTCCTTATGCTTGGAATTCCCTGAATGATGGTGATGGGTTGTAACCCTGATGCCATAGCTCTGACCATGGTCCACATCATGTTCATGGTCATGACTGTGGTCGTCATGGTGATCACCATGGCTTGAAGGACCATGGTGACCGTCGCCATGTCCACCATGACCATGATCGTGACCCAGCAAGACAGCCATGATAATGTTAACCACCAAACCAAATGCCGCGACAGCAAACATCAGGACACCTTGCACATCACCAGTGTTATGGATGAGTCTTGCAATGGCTTCATAAACTAATATCCCAGCTAAGAGCCATATAAGCTGGATGGAAACCAGTGCTCCAAGTATCTCTATTCGGAAAAAACCATACGACTGGCGCGGGGTGGCCTCCCATCCTGAAGCCCAAAGGGAGAATAAGGAGATGGCGAATGCTGCAACATCTGAGAGGAGATGGGCTGCATCAGTTAAGATTGCAAGACTGTTTGCTTTAATGCCACCAACCACTTCGACACTCATGAATATGACACAAAGAAAAACAGCTATTAGTAGCTTCCGCATTGAAGCAGATCTCTCTTTGGCATCTTTGGAGCTTGTTCCAGAATTAGACAAACCACAAGTTGTGCTGCCACATATCTTGTTACCATCCAATCCTGAAACTCCCCCAGGCACATCTGCACTTCTTATATCAATGATCTGAGATAACCGAGAATTTGGTGATTCCATCTGTGATGTCAAACAAAACAATCTATAAAAATGCGAATTGAAGAAATAATTTGATGAAATATGTGACATACTATGTTCGACTATACTAATAAATGGAACAAAGTTGCAATCAGATGTGCAAAACAGTAAGCAAGGGAAGAATAAAACATCCAGCACTGAGCCCCATCCAGAAACCGTATACCAACAGAAAAAGAATTTATAGCTAACCCAACAATTAATATTTCCAACATCTAGCAGAGAAAAGAAAGTAAGGGGGTTATGGGTACTAAATTTCACAACTCCGAGAACTGAAAGATACATTTGTGAGGGCAGCCTTCCCCATTGTTGCTGCTAGAATCTGGATTTAGGTCGGTCTTTGCCGGAGGTACGACGAGGTCAACTGAAACCGAGGTACGACGAGGTCAGCTGAAACCGAGGTACGACGAGGTCTGCTGAAACCAAGGTACACCGAGGTCGGCCAAAATCGAGGAAGAAGGCAGGATTGACCTGCAAAGAAGTCCAGTTGCTGAAAAGTTTCCAGTGGGGAACCCTCTGATACTTAAGTTAGTGGAGATCTAGAGCAATAGTGAAAAAAAGAGAGATTAAGTGTGGAAGAGTGCTCTAGAGAAAGAGGGAGCTTAAGAATGCTTATTTGAGGGTCAGTCAGTCATCCCTATATATAGATTATAGGCTGAGAGTGGTGTCAGTTACCTAATTTATCGGAAAGTGTCATAATTGCATGATAATGGCTAATCATGCATTAACCGCATGATAACAGCTTTCCACAATTGACATGCAATGATAATCGTGTTGATCGTATTTTTATTGGTGTACTGGTGTAATCGTTACCAAGACCATGATTGGAACTCATTCAATGACCTTTGGCGTTACTCCTAGACAAGACCAACTAGAATAGTGCGTAAGCCAAGACCTATCATTCACTTCAGTTAAGGCCAAGGTCAAGGAGGTCAAAAGAAACCCAAGGTTAGGATGATTGATATTCTCACCATCATTCCCCCCCACTTCTGAGTACGAACTTAATTTTAGTTCGGGTGATGGAAGTTGTACCGTCATTCAAACTGAGAATGAAGCATCTAGAAGGAGGTATTTATGCATTGGTTGATCTTCTCAAAGTGTCATCATTTTGGCGTGAATTTTTTAGCAGTATTGTGTTTTTTGAAGCTACTTAAAGTGGCAATCCGGATGAGTTGCTTGTGGCTTATCCCGAGCTGATACGTGGTTGAATCGGCTCGGATAGTTGAATCGTCAGCTTAACCTAGGCCGCATGTACATCTATAAGAGGTTGTCCTACTTTCCTTCTTCATTCTCTTCTTCTGAAAGCCTCTACAAGTGCCTCCAGCGGGTTTGAAAGAGGCCAAGGCAAGAAGCCGTGGCCGAGGCCGAGGTGAGAAACCATGGCCGAGGACAGAAAGTTGAAGTGAAGTCCAAGGTCGAGATGAGAAGACCGAGGCCGAGGTGAAGGCTAAGGCTGAGGAGAAGGTCGAGGCCCAGGTGAAGGCTACGGCAGAGGTGAAGACCAAAACCGAGGTAAAGTTTAAGGCCGAGGTACGAAGACCGAGGCAGAGGTGAAGTTCAAGGCCAAGGTGAGAAGGCCGACATGAGAAAGCTAAAGTAAAAAGGTCGAGGTAAAAAGGCAGACCTGAGAAGACTGTGGTAAGAAGGCCGACTAGAGGAGGTCGACCAGAAGAAGGCAATATTCTTTATCTTTTCTTTCATATTTTCTATTTTCTATTGTTATTCCAAAGATCTTTCTGACTTAGGCATTGGAGGGCCCAGCCGGAGCCAATTTGGCAAGCCTTTCTCTTCTTTTTGTGTACAAATCGGCATCCATCTGCGGATTGACTAGCGCCCTCCAAACCTTCTTGGTCGGGCAGGATTTTGGCATCAACACCCATATATCTGAATGCAAGGTTCTTTCTATTAGATAAATGATGGGCATACAAACTAAGTAGATAATTTGATTTCCAGCCGTCTAAATAGGCAACAACTTCCCCAATTACCAGATCTATGACAGAAATCTTGTAGTTTACATAAAGCCACATGAAGAGGAGGTTTTTGTGGCGGGTCTTGTCAGTAATGTAGACTCATGTAAATAGGTGCTGCATGCATGTGCGTGCATCTGGGTTAAGCTTGCTCTTTCAGGATGAGGAGGCTCTAAATCTATGCTAAAGCAGAATACTTCAGCTGCCAAAGTCTCCATGATCAACCAACCTCATGGTCCTCATCAAATATGAGAAACATGTTCGAGGTATCAGTCCACAATCAAACTTTACATAAAGCATGAGAAGGGATATATTTGCTAACATCTATACAACCTCACAGCAATGGCAAGCTCTAGGACAAAGTTAACCTCCTATACGACTATACTTTTGTGTTATGCAAAGAATTTGGTTGTAAAAGTAAATCATAATCAGCTAGTGGGCAAGGATCCTTGTAACAGATGCTGCAAAATGAATCCCGTATCACCCCATCCAGACATTGTATGGGAACTTCATTTTTCTGCCTCTTTCCAGACCTACTTTGCTTTCGATGAGTATCCTCCATAGAAAGGGTCACCTCTATCTCTGTGTGCGCGCGCGCAAGAGGAAAGAAGAACTGAGACCCTGAGTTTATTAATTCTATTGCCCACAATCTACATGTTGCAAGACATAGCTTTTCTCACTTTATCCTTGTATTCTCAAATATATTCTTCTATCTTCCAAGCACAAAAGAATGCAACAATGGTTCCTATTAGCCAACAAAGAGAGAGGAATATATATATTAAATAATTAACAGATACAAAAGAGTAACACCAGTTTTATTGAATGAAGAGATAAATATAATAAAAGAATGACACAAAATCAAAACATATATGTCAAGGTTCACAAGAAGTAGGGGGGCTTTCATGAAAATGAGGAAGACAAGACAATAGAAAGCCCGGGACAATAAAGGACGAAAGTTGATTGGAGCAAAAATAATTAAATATATTGCAAACTTAAAATCTGTGTGGAGTTGAAAACGCAATTAAACATATTGTAGTCCCAAAGGCATATTTTGCTACAGCGGTTGATTCATACAATAAGATGGAGAGACATGATATCAGAATAAGATAAAGCCAACATAGATAAACTAGAAATGAACTTGTGGAGCATCATTGTCACAGGCCACTGAAATTGAAACGAAATTTATCCTAGCATTTATGAGTTTGTCATTAAAATGGCAAAATTAGTGCGAGATGAGCGTAACAAGGATGAGCATATAAAAATCGTAGTACCCCCCCCCCCCCCCCCAAAAAAAAAAAAAGAAAAAGGTTGAACAACAAATGATTACATGCCAGGCTGTTAAAGGGAAATTTGAAATAACATCAAAATAGATGCAAAGAGACGATGTTGTAATCATAAGTAGCAAAGGCCAGAAAAAGCCCTAGTTATACGTCCTATGCTGCTGCAGTTTCAAACCTTAGCAGAATGATGAACAATAGCATATAGTCAAATATATGATAAATTACAAGAAACTACCTATATTAGATACCTTATAACAGAGATAAATCAAAATTGAAGTACAAAAGTCAAAGCTAAGGAGATAATATACTAACAAAAACAAGAAGGATCCAATATAAGCTAGAACAGCTCATCAGAAACTGTGGTTAAAAGAGATAAAAAAATGTTCCTGACCAGTTGCACACTGAGCAGCCCATCATCACTCAACCTAACCTCAAGCAATTACATATTTTTACATTAAAAGAAACAGGAGGAAAACCTAGCCTAGATTATGAGACCTTGATAGAGATCGACATATGGCTCTTTGTCCAATTTCTGGGAAGAGCATATATTAAAGATCACAAATACTAAATTAACCTCGTTCGCCAATCAAAAGAAATTTACGCATTAGAAAACCCTAATCGTTCTCAATCAACTGAGCAGCAACCAAAACTAAAAAAAAGAAGACCTAGAAATCTAATCTACTTATCAAATTCCAGAAGAGCCCCCGCGTAAGTATATACTGTTTGGGGAAAACAAGTCCTTCTCGACCAGGATTCCAAGATCCAACCCTTTCTGTCAGATAACAGTAATCGTAACAACAACAATAACACCGCATAAAAAACCATTTATATTGAATCAATGAATCAGAAAGGAAAAGAAAATTAAGGCATGCAAGGGCACCTTGGATTGGAGAAAATTTTCCAGCGAATCAAGATGATCAGAGATGGGAACGGGGTAGATGGCGATCGGAATATTGCAATCGGAAGACCGAAGAACCCAACTCCGGCACCCACGTGTACTCGGCAACCGCTTCTTGCGAGTTGGAGAAGTTTCCAATCACCGCATGATCGAAAGCAGAACGAGTCTGGTCAAAATTCGAGAGTCGGAGTAAACGAAGGTAAGATTTATTGTGACAACAAAGTTTTGTTGAATAAAAAAAAACTTCACATCTTGCCTGGATTGGAAAGAAGAGGATACAGCTGGCGGCCGGAGGGTTCTTCTCTTTTCCTATTTGCAAATGTTAGTGAGGCTATGCGTTGCAATTTGCAAAGATAGGTATTGGGGGATTATGAAAGATTTTTTTTTTGTCTCTTTGCCCATAATTTCCAATTATTTACGGCCAAGGTGGATCTTAGGGCAGGTGTTTACTTTTCTGGGGGATTTTTTTTTTCGCTTGGGATTCCAAGTGGTTATGACGTCACCAAAGAAAAATAATAGCCGAGTGCTGGAATTAAACACCATTTAAGTGGGATCCATTAGGATATCACTACGGAATGCTGGTGCACCTTTTTAGCTCCTAAGAATCTATTATAGGGGTGCAAATGGATCAAAACGGGTCCGACCTTGAGTGACCCAATCTAATCTAATTTCTTATTTGGGTTCTAATTTTAAATCCAGATCCAATTGAATGAAAGATTAGATTGGGTCAAATCGGGTCAGCTGTTATAATTTTTGACCTAATAGGTCATTCGGGGCGGATTGCATATATATATATATAATCTAGATCCAACTCAAAAAAATTAGATTCGGTTCGGATCCGTATTGAGTCAATCCATTCATGGCTTCAGAACTTGTTTGCATCTTCTCGAGCAAACCGTGAGTCCAAATAATTTTACAGATTTAAGTTGAGTTGGTTGAGTCAGGTCGGTCTGAATTCAATAAAATCTAGATAAGATCTGAATCCAGAAAATAGAGTGGATCCAATTTTAGGACTCGATCTAGCTCCACGGTCCTTCAAATGGGTCAGATCGAGTTGAATTATGGGTCAACCGACCCATTTGCAACTTTAAGTTATTATTAAGACATTTTTCTAGAGCATCTATTCGCATCAATTAGTACTAATTTGTCCCTTTAGTTTTTGATTTGTTTTATAGAGGAGATTTTTTTGTTAATAATTATATAGTGGACATATTTGAAGAAGAACCAAATGTTCCCATGTTTTTTATAATTGTGTTCATGAAAATGTTGACGTAAGGGTTTGAGTCCAATTTATTGTATATTTATTTCAAAGAGTTAGGTGGATAAAGAAGAAAAGGGAAGATGGGGCATATGGTGTTGTCGCTGGGAAGGGAACTCGCAGTCATATGGCAATGGTGGCTCTCGTTGCCGAAAAATATTGTATATTTTTCTTAAATATATAAAATTATATATATTTTTTTATAAAATTAATATATATATATATATTCATATATATCTATAACATCTAACGTCGTTAAAAAATAAATGACTTAAAACAAAATGACTGAAGTATACATGCAAATAAGCTATGGATAGATATACAAAAAACAATTATAAGCTATACACGCAAATAGCAACTTTACGGAATATTCATGCAAGTTCTCGTATTTAAAAGGATATACATTCAAAAAAATTATTTAAAAAAAAATCAAAACTCACTTGGAGTTTGCTAAGTTTTTTTTATGATTCAGTTGAAACGACAAATTAAAAAAAATTGAGCTAATCAATTTTCTTTTTTAAGATCATGACTCGGTCAAGTTGAAATATTAGGTAATTATTTTAGTTTTACTATTCTTTATTTGATTTTGATATAATTATCATTATTGAATTTATAACATCTATATATTCTTCATAATTTTTAAAAGATTAACACATATCAAATTTAAATTAATGCTTGAATTAGTAAAATATTTTTTAGTGATTTGTAAATATTGAGTTGTTGTTTATTTTTGAGGCGAGAATTTCGTAAAAGCAACACGATTCAATGTATAAGAGTCGATATTAACATGAGATTATGTGATATGATAATATTACTTTTTTTTGCCTCTTTTTTATTAAGGATAATTGAATTATCTTTATTAAATTTTTATCATTTTTTATTTTTTTAAAGTGTATACCTTCCTAAATATATGTAATTGTATAAATATCCTTCCAAAGTTGCTATTTGTATGTGTATCCTTATAATTTTTTTTTTTTTGCGCATCTACCTATAAGGGTATTTCAATCATTTCAGATTTAAATCATTTATTTTTTAACGACATTAGATGATATGGGTATATATATATATATATATATATATATATATATATAAAGAAGGGTATACATGTAAAATAAGTATTTTATGAAGATAGATATGTAAATAGCAATTTTATGAGGGTATTCATAAAAGTTTATATATTTTAAAGGGTGTGTATGCAAAAAAATCTTATCTTAAAAGATTTTTGATATATAAGGAAGGCTCTCTTGGCATTTAAAGCTATATATATATATATCTTAAAATAAGTAAACAATCTGCAGATTGGTTAGCCAAAGGAATGGATGCTGTTGGGGGAAAAATGGATTGTCCAAAGCACGTGGATATATTGCCGGCACTTGATGGCGAGCGCGACGGCGCCCGACCTCAAGGCGCCCAACCTCAGCGCGCCCTGGCCTCAAAGCTTGCAGCCTTGATCTTGGTTAAGTTGAACCCCATCGATCCCAAGCCCAAAGGAGACCCAGTCAAAGGAAGAAGCAGACTCCTCCACTCCACCAAAAATCAAGTCCCCCTCCTCCTCATCCGGGATCCAATCCCGCGATCTCCGCCCCAGCGACTATCAACGATTAAATGCGCACGATCGCAATGGACCTCCAGCCAGCCCAAAATCTTGGGCCGTCCACGGCAACTCATTAATTCACATGATTACGTCCAATCATTACAATAACTCATTAATTCGCACAGTCACGTCACAGGTAACCCATACACCCCCGTTATAAAAAGGGGAAACTTCTTTCTTCTGGAGAGAGATCTTTCTTTTACGTAACCTCTCTGCTGGCTCCATCAAAAAATCCCCTCCGACTTAAGTATCGGAGGGCCGGCACCGGAACTTCCGGCCACCGGTTTCTTGCAGATCCTCCGGAGAAAGCTGTCCACCGCCGCACCCCCTGCTAGAACTCCTCCTCCTCGATCCGTGGTCACCTTCGGATCCAGTTTCCAGCAACAGATGCTAATATTAAGTCAAATGAGAACACCCCTCTTCATCCTCCCTTGTCATATGGTGTAGCGGCTAGGGCTCATGGATGCCGTCTTCTTGGATTGTACGTTTGTTTGGAGACTTGCCTCCCTCCGTGTACCCCCCCCCCAACCCCAAAAAAAAAAAAAAAAATCTGAGAAGACTTCCTCATTAACTTCGGTTTTATTTGTCGCAAATAGATTCCCCATCGCGTGCGGCACCGAATGCTTCCTTCGACTCTCCAAACAGGGATTCATGTCATCTTTTCTCCAGAACACGAGTTTGACACGGCTCCGGACATCCCGTTCCAAGCCGGAACTCGGAATGGGTCAGGGTTGTATCCTTCGCTCGACAGAAGGGTGCACCTTCCTTCGTGCGAATCCACCGTTGGACACGGCGATCTAGCGGTGGATTCGCGGGAAGGAAGGTGAATCCTTCTCTCGCACGAAAGATACAACCCCGATCTACTCGAAGTCGGGTCAACGCAACGAGATCAAAGCCACGTGAGCGTCGCGGAGCTCATCGCGCTCCCGATTCCATCCCGCGCTGCATCCCCTCCACACGCCCCTGCCCTTCCATTCTTCTCTCACGTCTCTTCTCAGTTCTCACCCCACCTCGTCTCTCTCTGTCTCGCTCCATCCAGCCATTAATCCATCCATGGCCGCATCTTCTTTTTCTCTGCTCTCCCCTCCGTCGATCGCCGCCCCACCAATCCGAAACCCTAATAGAAACAGAACGAATTCCTCGATTCTCGATCGAGGGCTAGGGCTAGGGCTCCTCCCCTATCGAACCCTAGCCCGCCCCAAGAAACCCTCCCTCCGTGTTCGCGCCGTCCAGACCGACCGCCGGCCTAGCCGCCCTCCCGGCGGTGGCGGCGGCGACGCCGGCGATGACGCGATCCAGCGATTCCTGAAGCGGGACTACAAGTGGGGCTTCGTCTCGGACATCGAGTCCTTCTCGATCCCCAAGGGCCTCTCGGAGGACACTGTCCGCTCCATCTCGGCCCTCAAGGGCGAGCCCGAGTGGATGCTCCGCTTCCGCCTCGACGCCCTCCGCCGCTTCCTCTCCCTCCGCGAGCCCCGCTGGTCGGACAACCGCTACGCCCCCATCGACTTCCAGTCCATGTGCTACTACTCCGAGCCCAAGCGCAAGCCCAAGCTCGACTCCCTCGAGGGGGCCGACCCCGAGCTCCTCGCCACCTTCGACCGCCTCGGCATCCCCCTCAACGAGCAGAAGCGCCTCGCCAATGTCGCCGTCGACGCCGTCATGGACTCGACCTCCATCGCCACCACCCACCGCGAGGCCCTCGCCGAGAAAGGCGTCATCTTTTGCTCCATCTCGGAGGCCATCCGCGAGTACCCCGACCTCGTCCGTCGCTACCTCGGGAGGGTCGTGCCCCCAGGGGACAACTACTACGCCGCCCTCAATTCGGCCGTCTTCAGCGACGGCTCCTTCTGCTACATCCCCAAGGACACCGTCTCCCCCATGGAGATCTCGACCTACTTCCGGATCAATGACCGGGAGACGGGCCAGTTCGAGAGGACGCTTATAATCGCCGATGAGCGGAGCTATGTGAGCTACTTGGAGGGCTGCACGGCGCCGTCGTACGATAAGAACCAGCTCCACGCCGCGGTGGTGGAGCTGTACTGCGCCGATGGGGCCGAGATCAAGTACTCCACGGTGCAGAACTGGTATGCAGGGGACGAGGAAGGGAATGGTGGGATCTACAATTTCGTGACAAAGAGGGGCCTTTGTGATGGTGATCGGTCCAAGATTTCGTGGACCCAGGTGGAAACTGGGTCTGCAATAACGTGGAAGTACCCGAGTGTGGTTCTGAAGGGGAATGATACGCTGGGCGAGTTCTACTCGGTGGCCCTGACAAAGGATTATCAGCAGGCCGACACCGGAACGAAGATGATTCATGTGGGGAAGAATTCGAGGAGTAGGATCATTTCCAAGGGTATCTCAGCAGGGAGGTCGAGGAATTGCTACCGTGGCCTTGTTCAGGTCCAGCCCCAGGCAGAAAATGCCCGGAATTTCTCACAGTGTGATTCTATGCTTATCGGGGACACAGCCGGCGCCAACACGTATCCATACATACAGGTAGGTTCCTCAGACCAGTGCTAGTGTTCATGGTAATATTGGTTTACCTTGATAGGGCTCGGCGTGTCATGGTTAGTTCCTTTTTCGCCTGCTTAACTGATACACTTTGGTGCTGAGTATATAGAAAAAGGGCAGTTATGAATGATGGATTTCTCGGTTTTAACTGCAGATCTTTTGTCTGCTTGTTTTTTGGTGCAAATAAATGCATTCTGAGTTTGTTAGAATTAAGCTCCAGGAAGTGGCTCGAAGTTGAAACTTAGAATCTCAGGAGGATGCCTTTTTTAACTCCTTTGCTTATGGACTTGCTTTAGTTTGAAGTTTGGTGGGGTATGGTCTAGGTAGCTATAAGAGGTTGCCTCATTTTGGTGCTCTACGGTTAGTAGGCCAAAATCAAACTGCAGTTACCTGAGTAGATTTGGATGTGGGAAAAGATGACATAATGAAGATGCATTCACTGGATGGGGAAGAACAAGAAAGAAAAGAAGGGAGACAGGAACATTGGATATCAGTTATTGCAGATAGCTTCTTCTAAGTTTGTTTGTCATTTCTTGGGTATGTGACAATTGGCAAAGTACATCTACCTTTGGTTCAAATATTATTTCTGAAAAAACTTGATATCAAACTTGCAAATTTATATTTGCATCTACCATGGAAAATACTCTGGTGAATGGATGAATGATTTGGATTGATTAATGATACATGAGATTAGATAGGGAGACATATGGATGATTGTTATCTCTGATAGAGGTCTGTTAGTCAGTCATGAAAAAGAGGTGGGCTAGGGGGGGGGGGGGGTTGCTTTGATGGAAGTTATGCTTGATGCATCTATAATTGTTCCAGATTTCTGACAATACATGATGAGGCTAGGAGAGGGACTTAGTTCAGGATTGTGGCTGTCATGGAGGCTACTTGATCGTATGGCCAGAAGAAGAGTTTGATAAATTACATACAGAAGGCACATGCTAGTGATTCAAATTCATGAGGATACAAGGCATTGCATTGAGGTATCTTATGAAGGGTTGTGATCTTTGCAGGAGAACTGTTGAGAGGAGAGGTTGGATGAAGGGTTAGTTACTAGACTATTATGATATGATGAGACACAAGAGCTCTTCAAACTTTAATGATTGCAAACTTACAAGTGATTGGCTCTGATGCCTAGTTTCAACAGCAGTAGAAGTGTTTGAAAAATCTGAACTGCGCAAAAGTGGCATCATTTTGTCAACCAGAAGGAGATGGCTAGTTAGAAAGGGGGGAAAGGAAGAAAGGAAATTGAATGTGCAAAGCTAGACCAAAACTCACTCCAAAATGACGTCAGTTCCATTACATGCCATGAATAAATGATATCCAACTTTTCCAAACATCCTCCATATGTTGGTCATTATTCTGAAAAAAATCTCCTGTGTCACCTAGTTCCATGCTGGATGACCTTCCAGGCTCTTCCAAATCTTTCTTGAAATACAAAATACCCTGTTGAAAAGCCAATACAATGCAAATTCTTTTGACGACCCCCCCCCCCCCCCCCCCCAAAAAAAAAAAAAAAAAAAAAAACTCCTTGGAAGTCATATGTACATCATGTGATTCAGAATTAAGCTAGGATATTGGTGTATCCAAGGGAACAGGCTAGATTAATGTTATTCTTTGTGCATTTGCAGTGTCTAACTTCTCTACTATGTGCACTTGCACTGTTTTTACTAGCTCTCCAGAGGAACTCTGGAGGATATGAAAACCAGTTGCATCCTTTGTCTTAGAATTAGCTTTGGAGATTGATCATTTTATTAGATGTCTCAGGATTCACATTTGATTTGATTGGGAAATATAGTCTTTGGAGTGGTGGTCTTTGTACCTTGTAATCTTGCAGTGTACCACACGACCACTAAATTCAGTGCAGATGATTAGCAAGTTGGATTGAAATTCACTTACTATAGGTTTGCTAAGGCCATGGCAACCTTTGCATGGAAAGGATATAGATATAGCGGGTGCTTTGATTGTATCTTGTCAATGTTTGAAATTTTTTGATTTGCTGAGATGCTTCAGCTTGAGGCATCAAACTCTTTGATCAAGATCAAAGTGGCTGGTTTCTGTCAGTTGCAGTACTCCAAAGTTTTGTTTGTTACAATTTGCCTGAAACAAAGCTGATTTTGTTTTGTCCTTAACAGGACAATTTCAGTTTCAGCCCACTATTTCAGTTTTCATGAAACATAAAATTCACTAAAAAATGTGGATCTGACTTATATGATGCACACTTTTAAAAGCATCCTCAACAAAAATCTGGTAGGATGAACATCCACAAACCTGCCTTTGTAAAATGGGATAAAACAGCCAACCATTTCTTATTGGTTTTCTTGTTTTTCTAATAAGTTATTACTTCCAAAGTCTGAATTAAGATGCTAGTAAGCTTTGTCCCTGTCACATTGTACGAGGTTCATGCTATGAATTAAGGCTGTTCCTTTCAATGTCCCAGTCCTGCCAGAATTCCTGTTTTACACTTTTGAAAGACATTTCATTCACAGAAATAATCTTGTGATGCCACATCCATAGACCCTATGGCAGAACAGATTTTCAAGTCAATTCTTTTAAATTTGCACTAGTTTTGATTTCGTTTGACTAATGTTCCAACGTGAGTTTCAACAAACTGATACCTTCTCTATGGTTATTTGCATCATTTAAATTAGCTAAACAATTTTGGTATTTTTGATTTCTTGTTTTCTGCAATGCTCCTTTACATTAGGAACTTTATGAGGCATTGTCCATCTGGTGTACTTCTATAACTGCCCACTGATATTTGCCAATTTACAACTCAATATATGTTAGAGATCTTATATGTACACCGTTTGCTATGCCTTGTTATATTGATCAACTGACTGTATATCAAACAGGTAAAGAACCCTACAGCCCGTGTAGAGCATGAGGCAAGCACTTCCAAGATTGGCGAAGATCAGCTATTCTATTTTCAGCAGAGGGGAATTGATCATGAAAAGGCTGTTGCAGCCATGATTGGTGGATTCTGCAGGGATGTTTTTGACAAGCTTCCTCTAGAGTTTGCCTCAGAGGTGAATGCACTCATGAATCTAAAGCTGGAGGGGTCTGTGGGATAACTGTGGATTGTCGCTGTGGGTGGACCAGTAAATTTTTGTTTGTAAAATGACTGAAGGTCAACATTTGTATAGTATGAAACGGTGAGTGAGTATTAGTTAATGGGCGTAAATTTTCCAAATCTTGTGCCGATATCACATGGAATTGATATTATGGGTCTTCATTTTCTTTCCTCTTCTTGTTTTGTCAGTGAGGAATTGGCTGTTTATTATGTGAATTACAGTTATTAAATTGCGATAGCTTATCTACAATGAGTTATATGTACTATTACCAAAAATTTTAGCACCTTGATTAGCAAGTCATATAATATCCTCTATTTTTGGTGGGCCTCCAATAATCTTACAGATTCCTTTTGCTTGTTGACTGAAGCCACTAATATGATTTAATATGCTTTGTTTTACAATATGTTTTCAGATATGCAGGTTGTGCTAGCGCATGGAGCAGAATCTGTAACTTCAGCTCTGAAAGTTCATTTTTTTCCTCTGAATAATTAACAGCAAATGATTTTATAAAGTAAATGTTGTAATCACTGGTCAAGGACTGAGAAACTGCACGCGATAATGTTAAATTGCATGGTAATGATGATTGTGATGAGGATCTCTGAGGTAAACTTTACTTGTGGAGGTAGCCTGATATCCAGACAAGATAAATAAATCTGTGGCCGAGACCGAGCATGTGAAAACCTACTTTGCTTTCAAACTAATGATCATGAAAGATTTGCAGTTGTATAGAAATTTTACCATTCAACAATCTTATGCTGATGTGCACTTGTATACTGATCAACTTTTACCTTTCAAGAATCTTATGCTCCTTCCAGGTACTAACGGCAACTAAACTGACCTTTTATTAGAGTTTTCTTGGTGGTTCATGTTCCATATCTGGAGCTAAAGCAAGGCCTGCCCTTGGCTCAGAATTTCCATCAATTGATGGATGCTTTGTATCTTGAAGTATAAACCACTGTCTAGCGGAAGCACCATGCGCGTCGGTGAGGAATCCAAACTGCAGAGAAATTGCCAAGACAAATTAGACCATACCAGATTAGGAAGCAGATAAGAGGTTGGAGGGTCTTTCGTATCATACACTAATCACATTAAGAATATGCATCGAGGAGGAAACCAAAATGAGTGGGTTGGGTTCATTAGGAAGAACAACACCTAATAGAATCGAACATGATTTATACAAAAGAGGATTCTTAATCTGAAAGCAAGATAATTAGATAACAAAGGAGGTGGTCTCCATCGGGTATTCCAGTATAGTCAATGTCTACCACCTTTAGACGCCATAATTAGCTCATTTCTGACAAGAGGTACTCCAAGAGTGCCATTGCAGCCATCCACCTCCACTAATGGCCTCCATTTGCATGTCTAGAGCTCGAAAATATTATTCCAATCAGCTACTCTAGAATTCCCGGCGTTCCAGCCTCATGGATTGATGATATTTTAGCATATTAGCCGTCAGTTTCTCCAAGACTGCTGTTGTTGCTGTCCATCTCCATGTTTACCTCATTTATTCCTTATGCTTCTGTTTAATAGGATTAAAAATGATCTTGCTCTCGTTACCCATTCATAGGATGACAAAAGAAAGGTTCAGATCAGCTTCTATGAAAGCACCAATTCTGTACCTCATGAGAACACATGGTAGATAAACTTCTATTAACTCTTAAGCTGGGCAGAAGCCTGCCATCACATAATGGCAAAAGGAGAAAGATAGGCACACGTAGTATCCCCCACCAAACACTACAAAAACTAGGACACTGAATATATATACGTTCCAACTCTGTATGTCTTCACTCTGACATTTTCTTTTGTCATGGGTAACGAGAGCAAAAACATTTTTAATCCTATTGAGCTCCGCTAGGGGAACAGGAGCATAGGGAAAACAAAATAAAACTTCAAAAAGGAAAGAATTCGAGTTGTGGAGAAAGTTATGTAGATATTTTCGACTCCTGTTCTCGTTCTAACTTACCATCTAGCAAGGAGGCATCTTTCCTCGATAAAAAAGAGAAGGGACAAAAACATACCAGTTGAGACGAACTAGGGAAGCATACGATCCTTTATCAATTCAGTCCCTTGACATAGGCTTACGATATTTTGGCTAGTCTCGTCTTGTTTATCCTGATTTATTCCCGTAAAGAATTTGTTCAAATTTTGCAATGGATATAGCTCCTCTTCCGACATGAAATCTAAGCACAGGAAGGAATGCAGCCCGAGTTAACCTGGATCCAAAAGAGAACCATATTTGGTTACGATTGAGACTCACATACGATAGCCATTCAGTGGGTGTAACTTTCTATTGATTTCTTGAACCATAACTTTGCAGGGTATTACTAGGTCATCGTAGTGATTACGTTGCATGCATGCCCAACTTGATTACAGTGTGGCAACGTGGAAGGAATTTGGACATCAACATTTTCTTGATAGCAAGAGTTCAACACAATTCAGTAAAACTATTTTGACCCAAACTAGGTCTGAGCTCGCACATACATACATGACCTCCACTCGGCTTGCCATTCATCTAATCAATTGCAACAGTGGTTAAAGGCGGGGCTTTTTTCCAGTCGGCAAAATTTTTGATGTGCCTCATTATAGGTGTGATTATTGAATACTACAATACTCTAAAGATCATGGAACTTTGCCAGCAGATTGATTACACAATTGGGAGATTCAATTTTTTTTTGTTTTAAAACAACTCAGTAATCATTCAGAGAGCCAATAGATACACAGTAAGAAGGCAGACTAACAAAGTTTTTGAGTGGTAGAAGTTGTCAACTCTTTTTCCTGAAAAAAGTCATAGGACAGTGGACCGATCAGATGGTGCAACTTTGGTGAAGTGAATCCCCAGTCTACTAGGACCAAACACTTCCAACGTTCTTCCTGAATGCATAATTAGGCAACCCTGCTGGCAATTAGTTCTCTCAACTCAACTTCACCAGGGAACCTGTGCTCCTGCAGTTTAGAGAAAACCTACAAGGTTGGGGCAAAAAAAAAAGCCGTTCATAAGTACAAAAATATGATTGTAGAAAAAAATCAAGCAGCAACAGAAGTATAAACTACCTTACAGAAAGATAATTGCAAGAATATTTTGATAGTTTCCAATGCATTTGCAGGGTGAACACTTTAATTAGAAAATCGGACAATAAAATAATAATTAATTTTACTGAACATATGCATATAGAATACATCAGGTCAAAAAAACAAGATTTAGACATGCAGTATTATCAAAAAATCATGCATGTGAGTCCAATATTTCTCAAAAATTTTCAAGTTTTCATACATAAATCCAAATTCTTTCAAAACATCAAATTCACCTCATCAACTATGAATTATGGCAGGATCCTTTCATAATACCGCATATCTACTTGCAGTGAAGTTCTTCACGATAACTTAAATGTCACCGTTTAACCCTCTTTTATGGGGTCCTTTGCTAATGTTTAACCCCCATTGGTAGGTTCTTTGTGCCGCGCCACTTGTGCGGCATGCCGCCCCTTTTGCGGCATAAACTCTTCAAGATTAATCAAGCACCAAATCTCAACCCCCGTTGGAAAGGTCCTTAGTATAGTCAGACTGAGTCCAAAAACTTCTTGAATCTAAACTCGTTCAGATTAACAAAATACATTATACAATGTGGTATCGAAATCAATCAAGTAACCTCAATTTTATCGGTTATGCATCATATAGTATTCCAAGCTATAAAATATTTAACAATAAAATACTATGCATCAATTCACCAATCATGAATAATTCAACTCAAAAAATATTAATAATTAACCGATGAATTTAGAAAAAAGGTTACATCACTTTCCTCACAAGTACATTGACAAATCCATATAATCCCGAAAAATTCCTTCTCAAGATCCTTAGGATAATTAGGATAATGACATGGGCCGACGAAGTCGAGATCGAGCTCTTCGACATCCCTAGAGGTGGCCAAAAGGATCAACTTCTCAATGTCATCATTGTATTGGGAAGGCTCTGAGAGGCAGAGGTAGAGACGAGAAACCTTTTGTTCTTGGTAGTGATCCTTAAACCACCTAGTAAGAAAAGATGAAAACAGACGATAAGATTAACATCATTGCAGCCGTTGAATGTTGGGAGGTGTTTAGCCTCGATCTCATCAAGTGGCTCTTGTCAGGCTCAATGTATGGGAATCAAAGAAGATCATAAGAACTGGTTGTAAAAGTCAACGATTCGGCTGGTAAAGTGGTGGAATTGATTGCAGAACTGAACGAAACAACCTCCATGGCAGTGCCATTTAGAGAACTAAATGACTCTTCCTCTTTGTTAGAGCTGGATACAGAACTCAAGAGCTCTGATTCATGGTGATGGTGAGGCTTCTTCTCCTTTCCAAGCTTGATAAAGATTGAGGAAGCAATGAGAAAAACTAACAAAAGGTCGGTGGCTTTCGGCAAATATGGCGAGGCCCAAGCCGCAGCCACAATGGCAGTGAACAATGATAAAATCTTGGAAAAGAAAAAGAAGTGGAGAGGACAGTGGCGGCCAGCTTCACAAAACAAAGAAAGGAACTAATAGATTAGTGAAACAAGGAAATAACTTCGTCGAAACAACATCCGTATGAGGCTCCATGCACTCGCTGGCAGTTGGTGGTTGAACGGGCATCCTCAAAGGAGTCCAAGAGACTTTGGCCAAAAGTCCGACATGGTCGTATTTGACACATTGCCAAGGATTTAATTGGTGATTAATGATATAGGAAAGAAAAAATTAAAACAAAGCAACCTCTCCTTTGAGACAAAATCTGACGCATCGCAGGCAAAATTCCGATCGAAGGTGGCCTTATAGAGAAGGGGGCAGATCGGACAGTGGAACAGAGGGAGGAGATCTCATTACCTTGTTGCTGGCAAGGGATCTGCTGTGGCGACCGAATGGTGGTGGACTACATCCGCGACGAAAGGAATAAAAATTCTAGTGATTCAATACTGGGGGCTGAGATCCATGATGGAGGTCATCAGAGGATGCTGGAGTAGCTTTAAATAGCGCAAAACCAGGGGTCCTTCAGGTTCGGAATCCTTCCATCGTTTGACTCCTACTTGGAGTCGAGATAGAAAGGTGACTTCTATCGAGAGTCTGCCTCTTCTGGTGCATGTGCACGCCAAGTCCGCCCACAGCACATGCAGAGAATATGCCTAGCATAAAAATCTTTTTTTCTATTCTGGGCTAATTATTCTTCCTAGGCCGATCAAGTGGCCCAGCCCAGCTCTCTATCAAGCCCCAAATGGGCTGAGTATTACATTACAACTGATCTGAAGCTTTTCATGCTTTCAATCTCAATAGCTCAATTTATCATGGGAAAAAAAAATCCATCAGGTAGGACAGTTTTTTTGGTCGGTTAGAATAAATTCTCACAAATCAAGAGCTTAACAGCAACTATTTCCTCTTCCTTTGCACTTTGTCATCCCAAATAAATGGATGAGAAAAATGTAATGGAACATAAGGATAAGGAAGATATACATTAGAAATGTAAAAGCATGTGCATTACATGAAAAGTACAACTACTATTTCCTCTTCCTTTGCACTTTGTCATCCCAAATAAATGGAAGGGAAAAGTTTAAAGGAACATAAGGATAAGGAAGATAAAAATAAGAAATGAAAAAGCTTGTGCATTGGATGAAAAGTATAAAGGCTCTTACAGTCCAAAAGTTAGAACAACGGGAGACAACAGTCAGCGGGTTGTGGAACTGATAATTAACACTAAAGAATAATCATTTCTTCTTTCTAGTGGAGACAACTAGAAAGCTTTCACAGAAAACCACTATCATGAATCAGATTAATATACTTAGAAGCATGACATGTACCAAGTACCAACAATATAGTTAGTATAATTTTAGTAGGAGACATCATGCTCTACCAAAAAAAAAAAAAAAAAAGGAGGAAGGTGAAGAACAAGAACAAGCCATCATGACAAACTTAGTGCTCATAAATAAATTATGAAAGAAATATCAACATCTTATCCAGAAAATGCATATATTTAACCACATATCATGTTTCTGCAGCTAGACCTTAATGGAAAATGAAATAGGTACATCCAAATAGATGTGGCAAAAAGAAGGGGAAAAGAATAATTGGATGCAAGAAGAGAGAAAAATATAGAAGAGCATTTGATTAGTTATATAACAAATAATAAGAATCAAAAATTATAAATTAAAGTAGGCATTAAAAGGTGCAGTCCCTCAAGCAAATAACTTTAATTTCTTAGGATAAAAAATAGTACACAACAATGGGAATACTAAATCATTGCCCAACATGGTTTGATAACAATGTTGATGTTTAACAGATACAGTCATGCAACCTATTTTCAATACAGTTACAAATTTGTTGGTTTTATTTTCCATAAAGAGCACTTCAAACAGTGGATATAAATTTCATTTGTGCAATGTACAATACCATCTCTTTCAGCTAATTTCCATACAGTAAAGAAGTGTAGAAATAAATCTACGAATCCAAAAGGACCATTTACAAAGTCATTAGTTGATATACTGACAGGATACCATCATGAACAATGTCAAGACATTTTCTTGGAAGGTTCATCCTGCACTGCATAACCTCTATCACTCAACCATGAATGATTCACTTTTCACTGCCTCACAAGTAGAAGAACACCAGAAACAAAGTGTTTTCTAAGAAGGTTGGTCCCTCTTGAAGCATGTGCAGTATATTTTATGCAATAATGATGCAGACATAATTTGTGAAATTTCACCAATCAAAAAGTGAAAATAACAATTGTAAATTATCCCACGTGTCATGTTAACATTTTTTTATTGAATTTTGCAACGCATAATGCTTGCTTGGTTGCTGCCAAGATGCAGTTAATGACAAGAACAGCACACTTGTTTCTTTGTCTAGACTAGACAGATTTAGAGGCAGCATCAAATGAATGTATATGACAAAATATATAAGTCAAAACTAGCCATAGAAGGTGCAAGCATAGTGTCTTACCAAGTCACCATTGCAGTAAACTTCAAATGCACCAGTGCTCTGTAGCATAGACTGTGCAAAGTTGCCGAAAAGCCAAGTTGTGGCAATAGCTCCAAACCTATTAGCACGCAAGCTAAAGTACCATGGAGGTGGTGTCATTCCCAGCCTTGGGAAAATCTGATCACCTGCCACTACAACTGCAATAGTTCCAACTTGAACAATAGGAACCACTTTGCTTAGTAGACGTTTTGGAAGGGCTGGGGGGTAATTTGACAAAATTACTTCAATCCCAGGAAAAGAAGTTTCCAGCATTTTCTTCATTGTCATTGCATTTCCCCTGACAAAATGGAATACTTTTAGTCATATAATGAAAAATTATCATATTACAGAAATCCCATTTTAATGCATTCTTGTTACATAGAATGTCAATATTTCCTGATTATATATAAGTGCATGGAAGAAAGCATGACCTTTAGATTCTTTATCGGTAGTATAAACATTTTAGTTAGATTAGAAATTAATTGTTGGATATCTAGTATATGAGGGAGGTTAGGTCACATTTCTATTCCCCCGTAAGAAAACGAAATAGGAGCTTGAAGTAGTAATCCAGTGCCATGTTGTCAAGAATAAAAATTAATGAAATCTAAGAAAGAAGACATTATCTCCTAAGATACCAAAATCATTAATTTGCAATAAAAATTACATGAGTGATTATAGGAGTTAGGAGAAAATTACAGCAGCAATTCAAATTCAAATAGAGAGAAAATAGGAAAGAAATAATGAGAAGATTACAACAATAGTTTGAATTCAAAAATTGAATTTGAATGGAGAGAACTTAAGGTATGTTATTACCTATAAGAGCAAGCGACACAGAATTTCAGTTCCACAATGGTGCCGTAACCTAATCCTCGGTGTTGATTACCCTGCCAAAATACAAGAAAGAGGCAAAATCTATGATTCGAGGGAAAAGAAATAGAAAGCGGTGAAGAGAGAAGAGGAGCGAGGACTGAGGGAGATACCTGGGCGGTGAATAAATCGGTCTTTTGGTGGATGGCGGGGGGCGGCTGGCGGTGGTGGTGGTGGATGAGAGACTGGTGCTTCGGGGGAGGAGGGGGAGGCGGGGTGAAAAGATTGAGGAGATCGGAGCAGAAGAGGAATATGGGAAACCCTAAAAGGAGAAGCTGGACGCGATCCATCCTCGCCGGCGAAAAGCTCACTCTCCGGCTGCTGCTGGGAAAACACAACAAAAAGGACTTCCGACCCTCGGACTTATCGCGCGAGATAAAAAGCTTCGTGCCGGTCTTTTTTTTTTTTTGCTTAAAACGTGCCGGTCTTCGACCACGCTTCGTTCGTGGACAGCCGACCTTTAGGTTTTGGGCTTCACGGGCGGGTTAACCCGAGAGCAATCGAAAACTGGACCGGGCCTGGATGGGTTTAGACCCGATCAGGTTGGGTTTGGGCCAAAAATGTCAACCCGAGTCGGGCTTGGCCTAAGACATTGGGCAACCCCAACCCAAGCCTGAACCCTTATAAATGTATAATATACACATATTAAAAATCCAAAATTTTAGCAGTGTCCGTTTCACTATATGCATTTGAAATTGCATATTGTACTCATATGTTGCTATTCCAAACATAGTTTGTTTTAACATTAGATGATATTCATATGGTATTGGAGGATTGATAGGTGATTTGGCTAAGCTAATCTAACCAACTTGGCTGAACTCGAACTAATACAATTTCAAAATGAAGGTCAACGA
This sequence comes from Phoenix dactylifera, assembly GCF_051530095.1. Lineage (NCBI taxonomy): Eukaryota > Viridiplantae > Streptophyta > Magnoliopsida > Arecales > Arecaceae > Phoenix > Phoenix dactylifera. Next base: position 25,980,165 of record NC_143203.1, read on the forward strand.
TTGAGGTTGGGTTGGGTTCTTGGTGGAAGTCTTAGGATCTTCCTTGATCGACCTCCAATCCGACACGATTTGTCTGATTTCCACTCGTAATGTAAACTAAATTATTCAAATATGATAATAAATTTAAGAATTATTCTGAAAATCCAAGTCATTTCCCAAATTTTAAGCTAAACTCAATTTTGCTCCAACCTGATTGAGCTTATGACTTGTCTAAGCCATTCGTTTATCTTGGGATTGTACTATATGAAAAATACTAAAAAGTGATTAATTAGGCAGATGATGGGTAACTAAGAAGGAGATTATAGACTATTTGTTCTTCGAATGTAGGTCCACATGTTTGTTGTGGAAGGAGCTCCACCAGAGCTTGAAATATCAACCTAAGGAGGCTTGGCACTAATACTTGCCGGTCCCAATGGGGAGAGGGATGGTTTTCTTTGGCATTTTGGCGCAAACAAAGCGCAAAGAGTTTAAGCCCACCAAGAGAGAATGAGATGTGGCTCCTGCTATCACTTGGATTTTTATCCTTGACCAACGACTATGGTAAGGGTTCCTACAGTACGGATATCATGGTCCAACATATATCAGTTGCCAATGCTTCCCATGTATGTTTCTAGGTTTTTCCTTCCCTTCACTTATTTCTTCTTAAACTATTATAGCCATTGTGCCCCTTCTCAAGCTCTTTGTCCTCTTTATGTTTGGGCAACCAGAATCCTCTGTCGTGCCGCCTGTGCACCGTAAAGTGCTACGCATCCATGGATAACTGCCATTGGAAGATGAATGGCTATCAAACAATGAACGTTGTGTATGTTATGGTATGTGCTCTCATGCTGTTTTGTTTGATGGCCATCCATCTCTTGATGACAACTATTCGCGACTGTACAACACTCTACGATGCTGCACACGGATCACAGAGAATCCGTGCTCATATTTGGGTTCTTTCTTTTAATGAATTTTGATGAGCCCTTTATACTTCCATAAAAAAAAAAAAGGAAAAAGAAAGAAGAAAAGAAAAATAATTTTGGGAGAGAATACGTATGAGCATGGAACTATATATATTATCAGGTGCAACTATGTGCAAGGGATTGTAAATTTGTTGCTAGACAGTGATTATTTGCCCACCAAAAAGGGGAAAACACAATAAAAAAAAATGTAAGCACGTTAAGTGGGAGTATTTCAGCCAATATAGTAGATGTCAACAACAGTAAGATGTTATTTAACTCAAGCAACTGAGAAGGAATTGGAACTTCTTGATTATGCTTTATGGATTGTTATTTTACTTTGTAACTTTCTCCAATAATTAATTCTTGGGTATTGCCGAAAAAATACAACAATGCATGTACCAATACATCTTAGGTAAATATAATTTTGCAAGTCGTGTGAGTTTTAAGGGGTTGTTTAGATACTTTGCATCTAATGTTCATGGACATCTTTCCATTCGCCAAGTAGTGAAAAGTAAATGAAGAAAGGCAGGGATATGAAGCATTAGTGAATGGCACACCTAATGTCCATCGATCTCCAATTTTGAACAACAATAACTTCTACTCAGAGAGATGGTTTATTTATTCCTAAAATTTAAGGAATGGATAAACCCTACCATCCCAAATGAGACAATCTCCTTCTTTTCCACTTTCACGCCTTCTTATCTTCCATCCTTCTCATTCTTAGTGGATGTGTTTAACTTAACCGTAGACATCAAATGCAAAATATCCAAACACGTAGTGCATAGCAAAAACTGAAATTTGAATGATGATTCAGAATGTCTTCTTTGGCATATGCCAAAAATGATGGACTTTTTAGTGAGGTGCAGTTTAAGTCCTTTATCCAGCTATGGGATTTCCATTCTAGATGGGATTCATAAGAGAATATTTTAACCATGTTATTCATCTACCCGTCCTTTTGTCAAGCACCCCCCACCCCCATCCGCTCTATTACCTCTTCTTCACCCACCACACTGATCTTTTTCACTAGCTATATTGTCGGAGCACTCCAAAATCTGGCATCGGAGAGACCTTGTTGTCGATAAAGAGATTGAGCCTTGGAGAGACCTAATGTGTGCTCAAAATTTCTTTCTTTTAACATTGTCGATGTTAATGGTAGACATTTATTTTGACAATGAGGAAGATTATGTTGAGATATGGTTATTGCTGCAACTATTGGAGCTACCTACAAGGAGCATTGATATCACTTGATTGGGACCATGGATGGATCAACAACATCCATCATGATATCGGAACTCATGTGCGACACCACCTCTTCTCCTATACATCCTGCTACAATCTAATAAAAGTTGTTTCTTTGTCCAATGTTCATTATTGTTTGTTTCATGGTCGATCCAGTACGCCTATTCGGTATTCTAGCAAGAACCAAGAAGCTTGAGAACTGATCTCTCTCTGAGTCATGTAGGAGTTAATGGTGGCCGGCAGGATAATTTTCAAGAGCTTTAAATGTTTCTCGAGCAACAAAACATACAAGTTACCGACTAAACAAGATAATATAGATTTTGAATGAGTTTTATATTAAAAAATTGATCAATTAGAGCTGTAATGGAAGTATAATTAAGCCTTTTTGTTAGGGACTTAATCTTTATGCCTTTTGCATTCTTTTCTTGTCTTGTTACATAATCTAGGTTTAAATCTTTCTGCTAAGGGTTGAAAGAGCTACAGATAGGACATAGTCCAAATACTAATCACCATAGACAATAAGAATCTACATGGAAACCAATAAGGATTAGGTGCTAGGTAAGCAGTTCACCAGCATAACAAATTTTTCACCAGACAAGGAAAGCTCTAAACCCTAAGCATAGGCTGGTCCACTTGAGTACGAGTCAAGCGTGGGCTGGCCAAATTTGAGCCTTTGGTTTAGCTGGACCTAGGGTTAATTTTCAAGCTACCGATCGCTGCATTTGGCCCAATCCAAAGATATGGACTAGGCTTACAAGTTACATGTATAATATAATTAACTTGTAGTATTTTTTATCACTTTTGTCGAGAGCAATATTTTTTTATCACACTTGTGAAAGGATGAAGGTGATTCCAATAGCTGCTATGTTTTTGTTTTCCTCTTTTGTTACACAGAAATAGCAGATCTGGTGGGGAAAAAAAAATATTTAGCTGCCCTGTTTGTATTTTCTTGAGTCACATTCATTATATTTGAAAGAATAGAAGTAAAGACTTTTTATTTTTAATTTTTTTTAGAGATTTTATGCATACTTTCTTTGTGCTACTCCAACATCTCAACTCCAACTTTCCGTCTATTTGGCTTCTTTTACCAACTCCGTCCTGAAGAATCAAATGCTAACCTCTTCAATTTCTGCATTCTCCTCTCCACCATTGCTAGTCTTTCGCTCTCTTGCTCCTCCCCCACCACCATCCGCACCTTCTCCGACCATCCCCGTGCAAGAGTTGCCGGCTTCTCCGGGGTTGAGCATGTCCTCATGTGCCTTTTTTTCGTTGCGTTCATTTTTGAACTCATTTGTTTGTTTAGTTCTATTATTTCTAAAAACCTAAATACAAATCATGTTTCTTCATTAGAAATTTAAAAAAATAGAAATAAAAATTTTGTTTTTAAATTTTAGCAAATGCCGTTTAGGTTCCGAGTTCGAAACATACGGACGTCGATTAAATTGTGGAGACCGAATGCTCCTGCTTCGACACGAGGTCTGGAAGGGCGTATCGTTCTACTAGTAGCCTCGGTGGTGCCAGGTGTGACGTACTCACATGTGGTATTCGTGCCGGAGCTTAGAGGGGTAACCGAGCCGGGCCCACGGGTGGGGATTGTATGAGTAAAACCGGCCGGAGTACCCAACATACGATCATTTTTGCCCGCATCAAACATTCTCCTGGCGGGATAGAGGCCCAATAGAGACTGCTATGTGGGGTTGGGCTTGTTTCTTTCTCCCTCTTCTCCTTCACTTTAAGCGGAAAAAAAAAAAAACAACAACATCCTTAGGTTTTGCCTTAGATAAATAGGACACACCTCGACGAAATAATAAAGGTTTCCCATAAATCCTTAGATAAAGAAGGAAAGAAAAAGTAAAATAGGACGCACCTCGACGAAAGCGGAAACAAGTTCGACGCAACCGTCGAGCTGCAATGTGGGCTCCCCCGCGTAACACCTCCGCAGTTCCCCCCTTTCCCAGAATTATACTACACGATACACATCTCCATCCCTTGATCCCCATGCCACTTCTCCAAGCTCCCCAGTTCCCTCACCCAACCGCTCCTCTCATCATCAATACCAGATTTAAAAGCAAACCCCTCATCCCCGACCCCATCCATTGCTGGGCGCGATAGCTTCGATCGCCTCCCCTCCTTCCTTCCCTCGTCTTTGTACAGTGGGAGGGGAAAGTCGAGAAAACTCGAGTTACCAGAGTTTGCACTTCCAATGTGAATGAAGCCTTATAGGTTGCGGAGCTACCGAGGCCCCGTTCGTTCCGTTCCGTTGTTCTTTTCAGTGAGTTACCCGACAAAAGTCTCGGCCTCACCCTCCATTCCAAAGCTGACCCCGCACCTTCCCCTTTCTCTCCCTAAAGGCGTAAATCCAGCGCAGAGAATTAGCCTTCAATTCATGAAGGATTGCTCGGTTGGGGCGTCTAGGTTTTCTCTCGCCCAGGATGTGAATCTCCTAATGGCCTGCCCCTAGGGTTTACGGCCTCGGCTCCAAGAAGCGGAGGGGGTGGGGGGGCTCGCCGGATCGCCGCGACGACATGGGAAACTGCTGCCGCTCGCCGGCCGCCGTCGCCCGGGAGGACGTCAAGTCCCACTTCACCGCCGCCGCCGCCAACCACCACCACCAAGGTTCCGGCGCCGCTGCCAAGAACCACCACTACAACGCCGGCGCTGGCGGACACCCCAAGCGGCCGACTGTCCTCACCGGCGGCGCCTGCGACGCCATCCTCGCTGGCGGCGTCGAGGAGAAGTACCTCCTCGACTGCGAGCTCGGGCGGGGGGAGTTCGGGGTCACCTATCTCTGTATGGAGCGGGACACAAAGGAGCTTCTTGCCTGCAAGTCGATCTCGAAGCGGAAGCTCCGGACGGCCGTCGACGTCGAGGACGTCCGGCGGGAGGTCGCGATCATGCGCCACCTCCCCAGAAACCCCAGCATCGTGAGCTTGAGGGAGGCGTGCGAGGACGAGAATGCGGTGCATTTGGTGATGGAGTTGTGCGAGGGCGGGGAGCTTTTCGACCGCATCGTGGCGCGGGGGCATTACACCGAGCGGGCCGCCGCCACCGTCACCCGGACCATCGTCGAGGTCGTCCAGCTCTGCCACCGGCATGGGGTGATCCACCGGGACCTCAAGCCGGAGAACTTCCTTTTCTCCAACAAGAAGGAGAACTCGCCATTGAAGGCGATCGATTTTGGGTTGTCGATATTCTTCAAGCCTGGTGAGTAGGGCGGGATTTCTTTTTGCTTTCCTTTTCCGCTTGATCTGTTTGGGCTTGCCGAAATTGTGGATATTTTTCGATGAATTATGGTAATTTTCCTTCCAAAGGCCTAATTTTCGAATATGTTATCAATATGATGGAGATAATTCCTGCCTAATTAGGACGTTTACTTAGTAATGGAAGCAATTGCCGCTATAGTAATTCCTGCAATGAGATTAAATATGCTTAGCTGTGGTAATTGAACGCATACTCGAAGAGAAACAGAGATTGAAACAAGCTATGAAACCAAATTTGCTATTTTTGGTGAGTCTGGTGCATAATAAAGAGGATGAAGATGAAAGCGGAAGGAGGAAGAAGCCTGATTTGTCTGGCATTGGCTGCTTGCGAATTGTAAAGTTCACAAAGCTGAACACAATGTCTCTTTTGTGCTTTTCTTTTCCTTTTTTACCAACTTATATTGACAAGGTTCCAGTATTAAGAAGAAATTAGTTTGATAATGTGACATTGTAGTTTAACTTGAGTCAAGATATGATGTTGATGGCTTAATACTAATATTTGCTTTATTTAAATTTTTAAAAAATGATTTATTTTAATTCAAATAAGAGTCTTTTTTAAAACTACCAAAATAATTTACAGCCTTAACCATGAGTCAAGATTATTTTAATAATGTGATACTGTAGTTTAACTTGAGTCAAGATACAATGTTGATGGCTTAATGCTAATATTTGCTTTACTTTATTTTTTTAAAAATGATCTCTTTTCATTCGAATAAGAGTCTATGTTAAAACTACCAAAATAATTTATGACCATAAACCATGAGTGTTGAAGCGTTGGTCCAACTATTTGGGATCAACTTGATGAATCATGTCTCAGTAATTGCTCCTATTAAGGACCATCTCCGATGCCACTACTAGTTGTTCTTATAATCCTCTCTTACAACTCCTGCTCATATTATCTTAACTCCCACTCCCTTTTTTTAGCCCTTGGACATAAAAATGAGCAACTATTCTTATGTGGTCTCATACCTTCGGGCTACATTCACGAATAACATCAAAGTTAGTTTTTCATTATTTGATCCTTAACCATTTCAACTTACGTATATCCCCAAGCATTCTCATTTATTAATTATTATCATATTCTTCTTAGTTTTGCATCAAGTATTTTTGGCATTCTCATCTCTCTTACAATCATGTTTTGTGATAGGACTCAATCTATTGGTCAACATTTTGAGCAGCTGAGCTCGGCAACATCCTGGTGTTGTTACTATGAAGCATGTCTTTATATTCTTAAATTGCTTTGGCATGCAATAGTCACACTATACCTTAGAGGCACCTCTCCACTTCAGCCACCCTACTTAATTATATCTGGTACAACTTCATTTTGTTCCTGAATTTTTGTTTTGTAAAATAAATTTGGTATGGCAAAATGGATCATATTGTGATGCCACAAAGCTATCAATTTCGATTGGAGTCAAGATACACCTTTTCGGTACTGGATTCCGTATCGGTACCATCTTATTACAGTATCGATACGTAGTATGGTACCGAGTGTCGGTATGGTATAAGACCGCGTACTAGTTCGGTACTTGTACAGTATGGTACATCCGGTATAGTTCGCTACTGACGGGTACGACAAATCTTGATTGGAGTACTACAGAAAATTTTTCACTTAACTTTTATAACCTTTATCCTTACAAATTTTTCTTTACAATTCCAATTTAACATTGAATTTTATCCTTGTCGTATTTAACTGACACTATACCATTTGTAACAACATTCACCATGGTATAGTTGTCCTTGTTTGTAGGCAATGCCCTACTACTAACAAACATCAAGTTAGAATTCATTTCATGGGTTGAGCTTCTTTTACTATTGGTTATTGATCTAACATGAAGTATCACCTATTTTATCAAAGCTTGTGACAGGCTCTATGTACTTGATACTGAAAATAACTTTTGTTAAAGTAATTTAAAAAAGAATCTCAGTGCCCTCTATAATCTAACATTTTTTGTCTTGCAGAGTCGCATCTTGATATATGTCTGAATTTCACTCTTGCTCCCATGCCAGTTCAACAGGAAACTGGTACCTGTCAAGTGTGCAGCAGTCTTGTGCACCTTAATCATGGAGCAATACCCATTGCTTTGCCCTTTTTTTACTTGTTGTCTTTTCTGTACTGTATTTGTCGATAACTCTTTGCATGGTTATGCATTATTTCTTAAGGATGGTTTTGCAAAAGTCAAGAATCAATATTGAAATCGTTAGAGTTCATTCATGAAAACTTTGAGCACCAACTGATTTATCCTTTAAACCAGTAAATTGTCGAATATTGGGGATTTCATTTCTAATGTTCTTGATTTTAACATTGTTCTGGTGTGGCTGCTAATATTAGCCCTTCGGCATTCTAGGAGAAACGTTCTCTGAGATTGTCGGAAGTCCATACTACATGGCTCCTGAAGTTTTGAAGCGGAATTATGGGCCGGAGATAGATATATGGAGTGCAGGAGTAATTCTCTACATACTATTATGTGGAGTTCCCCCATTTTGGGCTGGTAAGGTTTTCTTTCTTTCTTTCTTTCTTTTTGGCTAATGGAATCTATCCTCCTCTATCTTGAAATCCAGTCCTTCATTCCTGCGATTCTGCTGGAAAGGCATATCCCTTCTTCCCTGCTAGAACTTTCTTAACTAGGGTTTGTTAATTTTAGATTTATTTCAATATGTAAAATTACCATTTTCTGATGAAGAATATATGTTAAAATTGCAGAAACTGAACAAGGGGTTGCACAAGCCATTCTTCGGGGGCTTATAGATTTTAAGCGTGAACCATGGCCAAATGTTTCAGAAAATGCTAAGAATCTGGTCCGGCAGATGTTGGAACCTGACCCAAAAGTTAGACTAACAGCAAAGCAAGTTCTAGGTATGTTATATCTTGTTCTTTTGCAGACTCGCGTACTGAAATTATGTTGCTTGTTTGTTGAATGAATTTAGTTAGTCCACTAGTAGTCTTCATGTTCATGGTTTACTAGTCTTGATTTGGTTTCTTTTTCCTGTTGATCATTTAATTCCTGGCAATAATTTTAAGTCTTGTTAGAAGTTTTAATGTTCAAATGCTCAACATCTGTTCACACTTGGAATTTACTTGAACCAATGGAATGTAGTGCCTTATATTTCCTTAATGACTAATTTAGGGATGACAGAATGAAGTATATGTAATATCATTGTAAAGAGGTTCAAAACTTTATGAATATTCTTTCATTATCTTAATGAATGGATTGGGCTCTGCCCAATTTCTTTCTCAAAAAAATCACGAACATTGCTCCTGGTTGCAACTTGCAAGGTTCATGATCTATCATTGTTGCTAACCTCACAGCTTTTTCCCTTAATTTTAATGAAACAGTGATAATCCAGATGTTGCTAAATAATGATCTTTATTTATCCTCTGTTCGAAGTTGGAAGTCTGCCCATCTCCCTCTTCTCCTTTCTCTTTCTTAGATCTCATTTTTTTCTCCCTATGCCAAACCAATATTGACTTAGTTTCATCCGTAATAATCATGTCCAGTCGATGATTTTGTGATATACTTTCTCGGGCAATATGGATTCTTTCGAATATTACGATATCTATTTGAATTCTGGTTGTATTTTCCTATCTTTCGGCCTCTCCTTTTTGGATCTATCTGTAATAGCAGTAATCCCAGTTTACCTTTCTTTGTTGGACCATCCCGATTTACCTTTCTTTGTTGGACTCTTAACGATTGAACCTCTTTTTTAATTCTACATTGATCATGTGACAATTGATGTCCAATTTGAACAACCAGTTTATATATGTGTATGTATAGACACACACTCAGATTAGGAGATGAATTAAATTCAGTTTTTAGGGGGATTATTTTTCAGTGTAACATAATAAGATCAACTGTTCAAGTCTTAGTTGCTGGACTATAAACAATACCTCAGAAAGCAGATGCCTATGCTTAGATGGACACCTGCTGTGCCTTGCTTAGGGCTTGACTGCCTACACGGATCCTTTACTTAAACTGATGGCATACCAAGGATCTAAGCAGCCAGCATATGCTTATGCTGCTTTCAACATCCAATGGGCTTTATTTTTGTGCAAGTTAGGGTGTTAGGTGGGCAAAGCATTGCCCTCCTGCTTTGCCCCCTCCCTTCCCACCAACCCATCCAAACCCTCCCCCGCCTCACATATGTTTAGCATTGGTGCCTGTCCGCCTCAATTGGTTGCACCTTCCAAGTTTCTGTAATCTTGATTAGTTATTCATATCCAACTTTGCATCGATTCTTCATCAGAGCTCCTTGTTTCATTAAGTGGCCTAAATTGTTAAGCATATTCTTTTGGGTATATAATTAGTTTTATCACACAGTTTGTCAGAAAACTTGTTCTCTTACTAGCTAACATGCAGGACGCTAAGACAAGTCCTCAAGCAAATGTAATAGTGTTTCCTTAATTTACCGTTTTCCTTTATCTTGTTATGATTTATTTTTTCAGTTACTTTATATGCTTATGAACATTACAGTTTTCTGAATGCCATTTGCATAGGCATCAGCCTGTATAAGTGCAGTATGGTTTTTTGGCTGCCTATGTGCCGTAAATGATTTTTAAGACTGCATACAGGGAAAATGAGAACTAAAAATGAGAGCTTTGTAAACCTTAATTACTTGGATTTCTCTGTTGAATGCTTGAGCTAGTTGGTACTGTGACCTAGATTGATCTTGTCGAAGCTTTTCTAGATCCTATTTCTCTGTAAATATTGGTTAATGATTTGATTTGGTCTGTTCCAACAGTTATGGGACTGGATTAATGTGTGGTGGGAGATGATTTCAAGTGGGGGGATGTTACAATCAGTTCTCTTTATAGTGAGCATGTAACTTTTTTAGAGTTCACTTGTACTTGCTAGAGTATATTTTAACTGGATTTAGAAATGTTGTAGCCCTTTTAGATATTTACAATTCATTTCTCGAAGATAGAATTTAGGAACTAGAAGTCTGACAATGTTTTAGTTAAATATTTCATTGGACTTTTCCATCAAGGATAAAATTCTTGTTGCAAACTTTTCAAGATGTGAATTTTTTCAACTAACAGTTTTATACTCCCATGATAAAACTGCTGGTCACTGTTCATGTAAATACATTTCATGATTATTTTATTACCTATCATATTATATAATAGATATTGGGATAGTGGAAAGGTTACTTTTTGGAGTTGTATATTGGGTTTTTATCATAGCAAGAAGAAAGAGAAGTGTTTAGGCATTCTTAGTATCCGAAAGTCATCTAGCTCTTCAAAATTTAGTGATTCTTCTGTGTCCAAAACAATTTTCAGGGACATTAATATAAAATGAAAGTGTTGAAATTTAATATTGTTTGGTCAAATGCTTCCTTTGAATTTGCATACCATGCATGTTTTTTCGTTTGAAAGGAGTAGTTTTCTTCCATTATATCAACTCATGCTTCTCTACCCAAGTGGAAAGATGAGGTCATCTACTTAAGCTGGTCATGGTTTCTTTTTATAGAAGTTTTACAGAACTTTTACTTTTCAGAACAAGGCCTAATTATTCCCTGCTCTCCTTTTTCTTTATTGGCAATTTAGTTGGATGTACTGAGCTTTTTTTACTACTTTGATCTCATTAGTCTTCTGTATTTAGTGTTTCCATTAGAATCTGTTTCATTTTATTGATAAAATTATAGTATTCTGAGGCAGTTGATTTTGTAAAAATCACGTCAATATAATGCTTTTAACTTTGTACAGCCATATGCTTGTATTGGCATTTCTACATTCATACTATTTTCTTTCCCCTTATGTACATTATGTAACCCTTCTATCAAAAATGATTTCTATAGTATGGTCTCGGCCCATCTACTTGGATGCTGATCATATTACATTGTTGTCCACCTCCTTGGAATATGTTATGGAATGTTGTTATTATTCAATTAGTAATTAAGATTTTAAAAAATGTCTTGGATCTCCATGATTTATGTTTACATGACAATGCATGCTCCCCATATCTGTTTAGATCTGGTCATTGTATAAATATCTGACCATGTACCACTTCCACTGCTACCATAAGGGTTGAATGATCAAAATGGGAATTTCATTGTTAAATCCTCTGGAATTTTGGAAAGGACTGTACGCCACTTCTTGATTTAACTTGCCAAACTTGCTTTAACCTAATATTTGACTGAGCCTAGCTAAGTTTATGTCTACTATAAATGATCTAAGTTTTCGTCTTACTAACCTGTGTTTCTGGGTTGATTGATAAAAATGTGATTAATCGGACTACTTGTTGCATACCAGTTGCTGGATAGATTGGCGCACATAGTTATTGCTATTATAATAATTGCAGAAATTCATCTTTAGTTGTCTTTCCTCTTGCATTCTTGATTTTGTTCTTGTATAAGCTCGGTCTTTTTTCCTTGAACATTAGTAGTTTTATATTTTCTTACCCCATTATTAGAGGTTTTAGTTAATAAAAATCCTTGTGCTAGGTGTCTTTAGATTTACAATCATTATCCCATCTAGTTATGTCAGCAGGTATGTCAGATCATGCAAAACTACCTAAGGATGGAGGAAAAATAGTCATTAGAGAAATATAGATAGGACAGAGACTAGAGAAGAGGGACACACTGGGACTATGAGGCCACATGGTTATATATAGGATGTGCACCTTTTACCTTTTATTACATAGGGTGTTAGGATATAGTAGGCATATGACCAAGCATCCAGCTGCAATATAAAAAGAAGTTTACTTTCCATACAAGGCAGGCTTATCGGATGAAGATGTAATCAACTATTAGAGACCACCTTCTCTTTTACTTTTCATACCACTAATTAGATTGAACCATTGTCATATGTTCTTTTCTTTCTTGCAGAACATCCATGGCTTCAAAATGCTAAAAAAGCTCCGAATGTTCCTCTTGGAGATGCTGTCAAGTCGAGGCTCAAACAGTTTTCAAGGATGAATAGATTTAAAAGGAGAGCTTTAAGGGTTAGTTGGCGTTTTGACTGTTGGCCCTAATAATTTATGCCTTTTCCGCTCCTTGTCTTTTGTTTTTAGATTGATTTAAACATCTCTATATCATTAATGGATTTTTGTTGATTAGGTCATTGCAGATCATTTGTCTATTGAAGAAGTTGAAGACATAAAAGATATGTTTAAGATGATGGACACTGATAATGATGGCGTCGTTTCATATGAGGAACTGAAAAATGGACTTGCAAAATTTGGTTCCCATCTTGTGGAGTCTGAAGTGCAGACGCTTATTGAAGCTGTAAGGGTACTTTACTTGCATTTGTTGCTAAATTTTAATTTAGCTATGTCTATCAAATGCAAATGAAAGGAAAAAACTTGATGTTTTTAAATTACTCTCTCTCTCTCTCTCTCTCGGCATGGATTGGGGGGAAGGTCCATCAAGAAGGGAGGCCTTCTCTTTTCTGTTTAGTAGAATTATCTATATCTGAACTACGTTGATTTTGTTATATTATTTCTGCATATTAAGGTAGCATGTATTTTAAGGTTTAAGTGAAATGGAGCAGACCAGGCATTAAAAAAGTTTGTGTTCTATGAAATATTTGTGCCTAGTTATTGCAAAATAGTAGCTTCATGAATGGCAGGTGGCGTACTTTGGAGCAAACACTTAGGATGTTATAGGAGATGGATAAGGTGACCGTTCTCCATCAAGCTGATGTAGGCCAAGTTCTTATATGGAGGCACCACAAATCTTTCTTATGGTTACTAACTAACTGTAGCGACACCCAAAACATTCTGCAAGTTTCCAAACAACAACCAACTTGGTGATTTGCATGCATTCAATTGGAACTAATATTATAAACATTCACATATTGGACATTGCACTAGATGGTCAAATGTGAATGGGCCAATTGCTTGTATCCTTCCAACGCACTGTCTTTCTCATAACAAACTTGAGGGGTCGTTCTTTCAGTGAATGTAATAGCTTCTGTTGTTTTGAAGTATGCATTCAATTCCACTGCTTTCCAGTCAATAGATCAACAACTTATCCAGTGTTCAACCTGTTTTCAATTCCAGTGATTTATTAGGAAATGACATTATTGGATTCAGATTAATGATCAACTAACAACTTTGGAACCTTGGATTTTTTCAACTCTAGATGGCACTACCAGTTTAATTCAAATTGATCAGACACAAATTAAAATGTCTAATTTCATTGATATATTCCTCCATTAGGCCGGCAACTGATTGGGGTCATGATCTTCTCTTAATTTTGTCATTCCACAAATTCATTAAGACGATTTCACTTAACCTATTTAAATCATTTGGGAAACCAAATTATTCACTAAGCTGGGCAATTGTAAAGGATCATCTACTTCCATAGCATGAAGAGATATCCCTAGCAAATTCATTGCCAATACAATAAACTCCCTTCTCCATCCAATTGCTTTCATCACATGTCAAGGCAATGCTAGTGATCTTCTGCTCTTTTCCTTAGTTAGGAAAATTAATAGCCCTTACTAGGTTGGTTTAGTTGGGAAACTTGTTCATTTTCACTTTTCCCCCCAAATGCCTAATGTACAATATAGATATGAGGTAGCATTCAAGAGACTTTTTGCTGCACCTCTAGAAGAATTTGGGTTCAGGAATTGTGTCAGTAAATCTAGGGACTAAAATATTTTCTGGGGACAATCAACTGAAGACGTTAGACTAGTTGGTCATTTCTGGCTGGTATAAAGTGAATCTGATTGAAATGTATCGACATGGAACCTTGCATTTCTTGTTTCTACTAGATTATTTGACCCTAAACTTGCTCCACCATGGCCCTACCTTATAGCCCACCAATATCTTCTACATGGCTGGGTCACCAGTTACCCACCATAATCATTTAGAGGCCTAGCTACGTTTAAATGCACACCTGGAAGTCTGGAACTGGGAATGAACTGGAGAATCTTGTCAAAAAGTATAAGGCATTGCAGAGATATATTGTCAGGCAGTGAGGAGAGTTCTGGCGAGATGGACGTAGGAACTTAGTAGTCCTTGCCCTTGTAATTATACTTTATATACAGTATTATTTTTCTCTTGCAGCATGACTTTGTCGAGACCATTTAGCTGAACTGCAAAAGTGATGTGAATTATATCCTCTGAGCAATTTCACTCGCTGACACCGAGATAATTCTTGGTAAAGGTTTTGGAAAAAAAAATCCCTGCAAAACCTAATTATATTGTCTCATTTTTCCCATAATTCAAAATATACTAATTTTTCTATGTAGGAGACTTTTGTTATATGGATACCATGCTTCTAGACTGCATCAGGTGGGTCAGCAAGATCATCTTTCATCACCAACTGTTATAGCTGCTTTTTCCTTCCAGGAATTTTGGAATTTAAATTATTAAATTATTCATTAGTTTGTGTCCTATACTTTTTAATAATTTTATGTAAAAATTTATATTGCTTTGATTGATGTACAAATCAAAAGGACTAATTCATGAATTTATTTTAAAGCTTCTGTGTCAGAGGGGTGGTTGCTGAACCATGCCTCATAGTTCCAACAACAATGAAAACTACCAAAAAAAAACAGTAGTGATACTACTAGAAAGTACAGTTTTAATATTTTCCATACATAATCCTTCGTATAGATGTTGCGGCGGACGGACACTAAGATGGATTGCCATTCTAAATAACATGAACCTTCTGTCTGTTTCTCTCAGATTATCTTCTTATGATTGATTCTTCATCCATTTCATTCCAAATCAGTCCGAAATCCCTGGGACATGTATTGAATTGTTTCGACAGATTCATGATATTTTGACATGATTTGTGCAGAGTAACACTTCCTGTAATCATATGGTCATATGAGATTTTTTAAGATTACTGAAAATTTTTCTATTGCATCATAGTCAGCCAGCATTTGAAGGTTGTTTATTTAAAAATCATGATTTTATTCTTTCCCAAGTTTGAAATTTTTGTGGTTTAAAAGACAATGTTTTTAGAAGGCGTTTGGTTGTTGTAAAGAGAAGTTTCAAAAATGGAAAAAAAAATGTAAGATGACAATGGGAGATTTGAATTTGGAAAACTCTACACAAAGTAGAAATTCTCAAAATCATGATTTTATGACTTTAAGAGTTAAGAAAGAATAGTGATTTAATTTGCGCGATTAAACACCTGAAAATCATGACTTGTAATTTCAAAAATCATGTGGAGTTATGATATATCATGATTTACCTGCTTCCAAGCATACCCTCAATATCTGCGCTATAGACAATGCTATTAGTTATTGTACTTCATAGTGTATTGATAATGCTATCTTCCTGGGTTTGGTGGATTCTTTTTGCTCGCATATAAAAAATGCTTCTTGCTCGGAAGAGAATAGGGAACTGCAGATTCTGATCACTAATCGGCTGATGTTTTATGGATGCCTATCCTCTTCTGTATCTAAAATATGCTTAGAAACAGAGAGCCACAGCTTCTGACTGATCGAGTTTGTGTGAATAGGCAGATACCAATGGAAAAGGAAAGCTAGACTATGGGGAGTTTGTTGCAGTGTCTCTTCATTTACAGAGAATGGCAAATGACGAGCATCTCCACAGAGCCTTCTCATACTTTGATAAGGATGGGAATGGCTACATTGAGCCAGAAGAGCTTCAGGAGGCCTTGGTGGAGGATGGAGCTGGAGCTGCTGACAGCACGGATGTGGCAAATGATATCTTACTAGAAGTTGACACTGACAAGGTAATTCTTGACTAGTTGCTGAAACCACTATCTTCTTTCTCCATCGCTCACAAGCTTCAATTGCTTGTACGTTTGTAGGACGGAAGAATAAGCTACGATGAATTTGTGGCAATGATGAAAACCGGAACAGATTGGAGGAAGGCATCACGACATTACTCAAGAGGAAGATTCAACAGTCTCAGTGTCAGGCTAATGAAGGATGGTTCTCTAAACCTGGGTGGTGAGTGAAATGACAGCCAGAGGTCTTGTTTGTTTGTCATTGAAAGCTGATGCTCTCCAACCTTTTTTCTTTTTTTCCACATTATTTTGGGGGGGATTAGTTAGGTGGCGGCCCTTGATTGGCTTACCCTGTAATTAGTTCTTCAGCTAGCATGGTGAGCATTTGCGTTGCTGTGTTTGTTTGCATGTGAAGATGCCGCCGTCTGATACACATGCTGGATTGCAATATTGGGTTTGTTGTAATTTTAAGATGCACAATATTGGTTTTTAATAGCCATTGTTCATTTATATAGAAGTTATGAACTGATTTGCTGTAAGCAGATCACTTTATGGGATAAGCATCAGCTGACATGGCATGCCTTTCCTTAATATTGGTTGGATTTAGAAAAATAATATTTAAGTGTCTTTCATAAGATGTATCAGATGGCATGCCAAGGATGGCTCAATGCTGCATCAGCTGTCCTATCGGAGTTCCCTTGCTGCAGAGTAGTAATATCAGACTGTCGGTGTGGCTGAGGTTGTCTTCCTATGCCAAGGTCTGCGTGATGTTAGTTCACAATTTGGTTTATCTTGGATTTGTAGTGAGCATCGAGTAATCAAAGAGTTAAAGATCAGTTTAGTGCAGGAAATTGAGCTAATGTTTGTAATTGCAGTGCAAGCTAGGTGATTTGCAAACGCCTTGGACAAGTTGGAGCTGCTGGTCAGATCCCTTGCAAAGAAAGGGATATGCTGATGAAGACTGAGTAGCTAGCAGTTGCTAAAATCACTGTTTGGATGGATTGAGCCTTACTGGAAAGATTAGTATATGCAGGGGAAGTACTTGGTTTAATATTCTCTCGTATGTGATGTTCAAATGTGGTCGGAATTGTAACATAAATACTGCTATATTAGAAATATTGAGTTGGTAAAGCATTGGATTGTAGTTGAGGGAATTGGGAGCAAGCATCGGTGCAGGAAGGTAGATATTTTAAAAACATTTTAAGTAGGTGCAGACGATTTTAGATTTTTGAAGCGGATGTAGAAGGTTCCTGCAATTGAGCATCAGATGCATGACAAAATCTCTTTAAATCTAGAGTGGTTGTTCTAGTGTAGCAGCAATAAATAATGGACGCGAGTCTTTCGAAAGTGATATTCACTTGCAAGGATTGAGTACATTAGATATCTTCTGCATTAAACCACATTTCAATCATTTGGTTTGTATCCTTTTTCATTCAATCGAATGTTCAGAATAACGCATATTAACTAATGTCATGAACTGTAAATTTTCAGGAACAACAATAGGATGGTATCT
This sequence comes from Phoenix dactylifera, assembly GCF_051530095.1. Taxonomy (NCBI): domain Eukaryota; kingdom Viridiplantae; phylum Streptophyta; class Magnoliopsida; order Arecales; family Arecaceae; genus Phoenix; species Phoenix dactylifera. Next base: position 25,997,771 of record NC_143203.1, read on the forward strand.
GCCAATTTCCCCTGAGGGAGTGTTCTAAAGATTTTTTCGCATTCAATGCCATGCCAAATCTATATTGTGAAAGTCGTAAGACACTTACAGCGCCCTCCAAAATCAAATGGGAGAGCCCACATCGGTGACTGGGTGGCAAAAATCCATGCGGTTTATTCCGTGCTTCTCCACTCTTCATCCACAGCGCCAGGATGGTCTCCACCGACCCCCATTATGCACCTTAAAGGAACAACACTCCCTGGTGTCATGACTACGGGATGATAAAAAGTTGATGGCTACGGGATCAAGTGCATGATTGGATCGTGAGTCTCCAAGACCCAAGGTACTTCCATGCTCGGCTTTTCTAGGCAAGATTTGGTTGGAGGTTGTGAGAATCAACTAAAGAAGCTCTTTGGAGCACTTACAGCCTTCAGACAGAGATTAATGGGGATGTGAGATTCATAAGACTGATTCAGCATAGATGGGATATATGTTCATGCCATGATAAAAGAAGCAAAAGGCTACTTGAATGATAAGTATGTACTGGAGTCGGATAATGACCTTATTGGATTTTATGAGCAGGCCTTTCTTATTTGGAGATGCCTTCTTCTAGACCCAATCCTCCAGCCGAGTCAGGTCGATCCAGGAGAAGGAAATGAACTCGGTATGCTTTGAGTAAACCAGAGATAAAGTAGCTAGCCACACGGTGTAGGCCCCTTAAAAGCTGAAGACAAATTGGCTACGAGATTCTGTCAGCTGGTTGGCACTTCTGGTCTCCTTGGCAATTCTTCCGGGAGAGGTTCCATGCATGTTTGAAATCAAAGGGTGGGCTTTTCCCACCGCAATTCTCGAAGAACATAATTTGTCAACTATAAATTGAAGTGGTTCAAGTTGCAGTTGAGCTTCGGGTCGGTCTACATGCATTGACAAGAATGATGAAGCAGAAATGTAATTTAGACAGTTCGTTCTAGAGTTAAGCTCAAAGGTCTATCAACGTAACACCGAAATTGTCATTAAGTTTCTCTTTTATCAGGGTGACGAGAAAGGAATTATAGCTCCTAAAAGATTATGCAACCCCGACCTTGGTATGAACATCTATAGGGAATTTTTAGGGGATACATTATAGCACTTAAACAAAAACAAAAAAGCTTTAGAAACTCAAAAACAAAAACGCCATGTTGCTTAGGCCCTGTTTGTTTTTTATAATATAAATATAGAATTCAATGCAAAAAATATATTGGGTTATTTTGTTTTTTTAACAACTTCCATTTTTTTGTTTTTTTAACAACTTCCATTATTTTTGAAAAAAAGTAGAAGTAAAAAATTTTTATTTCTATTTTGTTTTCAAAATATGGATTTTCACCCCTCTCTTCCCAACCTCTCGTCCTCCACCCAACCTCACTCTTGGCCTTGTCGCCTTGTCTGACCACACCGGCTTTCTGGGCCTCAACAACCGCCTCACCTCTCAGCTCCAACAACATTACTTGCCTCGTCCCTCTACTGCTCCCTTAGCCACCTCTCTACCCGATGTCGAGTTCTCCCTTATTCCCAATCACATTGTTGACTCCATCCCTTCCCTCTCTTTCTCGTCTCTAGCCATGTTGTCGGCCTATCCCTCCTCCCTCTTCTTTGCCCCTAGATATGTTGCGGGCCTTTGTTATTAAAAAAAATGAACCAAACATATTTTTTGTTATAGAAATTTGATAAAAATAAAAATAGAATTTTTTATTCTAATTTTTTAAAAAAGAAAATGGCAACGATACCAAACATATCTTAGCTTTTTCTTTTTTTTTCTTCTATGAAGTGTTGTTTCTTAGGTGATTTCCCTATATTTAATGATAAAGTATAGTTAAGTATATCTTAGTTAACCAATTCTATCTCTTTCCAAGCTTTGTTGGTTGAGTAATTTGTATAGTTAATAAATTCAAATTCTTTGTTTCTAAAAGTGTATTTGTATGTTCCCATATATTAAAAAGTTGAAAGTATCACTAAAATATATTTACAGGCTGGGAAAACCCTTTGCTGAGCTTTCTTACAACAAAGAGGATGAAATGAATTATGAGTGATGCCAAGATAAATCAGCTCCAAAATATGATTCCTGAATCTTCCTCTTAGTCAAGTTGTGATGGTACTACATGAAATGGTGGTGGCGGCAGCGGCAGGGACTAATTGTTCTGTCGCTGATTAAATTTATCAAAAGTTTTTTTATGTTTATTGTTGTAACAATGCAAAACCTCATATTTCTTGACTTTATATAAGTATTCAAGATCTATCCAATATATGACTGATACGAGACTAAATATTCAAATCTAAGTAAAGCTAACCATAAATATTATGATCATCTCATGATCGGTCCTAATAAGCTCGTGCTGTAGTGTTTTCTATTTCATATATACCATGAGCAAAATCCATTCTGATACTATTTATAATAATCTAAAATTTTATTAAAAAATATTATTTATATTTTTTGATACAGTAAAAATATTCTAGATCTATTCTGGTTTATATAAGACAACGTACCACGGGCCCTTACAATTATGATGCGTATATGTTTGGCTGAAAAAGAAAAGCTCCTCTCCAAGGCTTCTTTTTTGTGCCACTAGCTTCTTTCACTTCAATGCCAATTGGATGTGGAAGTGACAGCGGAGAGTGGGATTTTTTATGAGGTCGCAATGGTCAGAAGAAAAGTCGCCGGCGGCTGGCTCCTCAAAGCCCACAAGCGGAACAAGAGGTTCCAATAATTCGTCGGAGACTCCTTCGAGAGAACTCGGTCAAGGAACCAGCAAGCTCTCCGTGCTTCTGCTCATCATTGTCGGCCAATAACGGAGGCATTTCTTCCCTGCGGTTACACTGAGGGCTCGTTTGCTTCATTGGAAGCTTTTTTTTTCTTCTAAAAATATAATTTTTAGGAAAAAAAATTTTACAAAGAAAATGCTTGAGAATATACTATTGGCATGTTTTGTTAAACATGGAAAAATAACAGTATTTACAGAGTGCTTATGTTTGGTTGACCATCCACTTTTCTAAAAAAGTTATGCGTAATTTCTATTATACCTTTAATAAAAATTAGGTCTTCTCTTTAATGCTGAAGGGACTTTTTGGAAAAAAATAAAAATCGAGTGATTCCCATCTTATGGGAAAGTAACTTTCTCATTTTCTCATGGAAAAGACTTTTACATGAAATGTGGAAATCATATTTCCATGTGAATACAACTTTCCCATCTTTTTTCTTTAAAAACTCTAACCAAACAAAAGGCATCTCATTACTTTCCCGTTGACCACACTTTTTCTCCTTCTTTTTCTGCAAACCAAACGAGCCCTGAGCGGCATAAATTGTGCCAAAGCATTCGCTTATTGCACGCAGGACTGCAAGTCATCGAACATTTTAGCCATCAGTATAAAGTCCCATTTTTATTTTTTTGAACTCCTAATTAGTTGGATCCTAGTGTTCTTCGTCATGATAAAAGTATTTCACTCATTGTTTATTATTGTCACGAAGTGGGTTGTGCTTTGAGTGTGCTGTGATCGGTGGGCCACAAGATGTCAAAGGCAAGAGCATTGCAAGACCATGGAGGTCATCATGTCGTTCCCATTGTTGCACCTTGCAACTTTATGTTGAATGGACCGATCTCGGCGGGTCATTATGTTGGTTCTATCACTGTATGATGTGTAGGCAAATGACCATCTGCTAGGAAGGAAGCTATACTGTTACAATCCAGGATCTCATTAAAAAAAGCTAGCAAGAAGATGCTATTTATATTCTTTAGATCTAGTTAATGTATAGTCAATATGGAAACTGACATGAATTCTCACATGATCTTTCTATTTAAGTCCTGGCATCCTCGCCGATCTAAAAGTCTAAATCCAACTATCTACGGCATGCCAAAGCATAGGCTTGTTTACAAACAGAAGTACATGGAAGGGGCTTTATCTCTCATGATTATAGTCATCGAAAAATTAGGTCATTGAACATTTTAGTCATTATCCGTGCAAAGTCCCATTTTTTATTTTTTGAGCTTCAAATTAATTGGATCCCAGTGTTTTTCATCATAACAAAAGCATTTCGCTCGATCGTTTGTGATTGTCACGAGAGTAGCGTGCGCGATGTGGCCTTTCTTTACGAGTGGGTTGTGCTTTTGAGTGCATTATATTTGGGGGCCGCGTGATGTAAAGCAAGAGCAATGCAAGACCCATGAAGCCCATCATATCGGTACGACTGTTGCACCTCTCGACTCCATGTTGAATGGACCAATCACCACGTGGCTAGTGACACGTGCGATAGAGTAGGCTTACAATCCACGATCTCACTTCAAAAGGCTAGTCAGAAAATATTATTTAAAATTTTTAATCTTATATAAATACTCAAAAGCTATTTAATATATAGACGATATGAAACTAAATATATGCTTGCATGGACCCTCACATGTTCTCTATATTTACGTTCTGAAGTCTTTACAGGCTAAGAGTCTAAATCTAATTATTTACACTTTGCCAAAGCATGGGCGTATTTTACACAGCAGGGAAGGAAGCACTATCTCTCGTGATTGTGGGCACGGGGAAATTAGGTCATCGAGCATTTTTAGCCATCATCCGTACGAAGTCCTGCTATTATATTTTGAGCTCCTAATTAATTGGATCGCAGTGTTCTTCATCATGATAAAAGTATTTCACTCTATTGTTTGTTATTATCACGAGAGTAGCGTGCGCAGTGTGGCCTTCTCTATGAGTGGGTTGTGCTTCGAGTGCATCGTGATTGGTGGGCCACATGATGATGTAGGCAAGACCAATGTAAGACCCCTGATGGTGCATCATGTGGTTCCCAATGTTGCACCATGTCACTCCATGCTGAACCGACCCATGACCTAATGATGCAAGTGCCTCAGTGTTTGACCCAAGCAAGTCATTGCTCCATCGCCGCACAATATGCAGGCAAATGACCCACTCAGCCGAGGAGGAACCCACAAGGTAAGGATCATGGAGGACCCGAGCACTTAAAAAGAACTTAGCACGCAGAGCTGAGTTAACTGTTAGAATAATGCAGGTTCGATGCTAGTATATTCAAATTTATATTTATTTATATTTAACGAATATATATAGATATGAATGCGAGTATTAATCAGCTGCGCAAAAAAATCGTATCTATATTTGTTTTAAACGAACATAAATAGATGTCATATATTGAAAAGTATGGATATAAAAATAGATAAAAACCAAATAATCAAACTTTATGATCATTTATTTTTGTTTATAAATACTATTTAAAATTAAATAGGATTATAGACAGAACAGGATATTCAAAAACATATAAGATAGTTGTCTATACATATCCGAATATATTTTTCTTTCATAGAAAATAAATATATATATGGATATTAGTCAAATACTCAAATTTGTATTTATATTTATATGAATTCGGATACAAAAATAAATTTAGATATCTAGTCTACTTTTTTTTTTCGCTTTGGCGGGTTTTTCATATAATACGTGTACAAATACACCCAATAAAATCAAAAAACACCAGCTCGTGGAGTGCCTGGGGCAGCTCCCCCTCTCCTAACTAGAGGATGTACCTGAGTGGTGGGCCACATAGATAGCCACCCAGCCGGCCGCCCCATTGGCTTCTCTAAATATATGCTTGGCCTAAAAGGCCATCCCATTTCTCATCATCATCCCTATGTCCTGGATCAGGGAATGGTCCGTGCTCTCACCCCTCGCTCCCTCCTGAATCCACCTGATAACCGTGGCCGAATCGCCCACCAGAATGATCGAGCTGGCCTACAGCACCTACCGCGCATGTCGAAGACCAGCCCAGATGATTTGCAGCTCTAGTCCACTTTCACCCCAGCTTGTGAAAGTTACATATCTTGGTTACTTAAAACAAATCATTTTGGGCCTGATAGCTCAAAATTCAACCACCCTGGCATCCACGTCAAACTAATATCCGCATTTTGCACCTGCATGCACGCATCAGCTCTTACCATGCATCATACCCCGCGTATATGGTCCTAAGCTACAACGGTAGCTAGCTAGGGATCATGTTCAAAACCCGGTGATATCACAGTTATCACATCATGGGAAAGTAGGGCACCAACCAAGTCAGATTATTAGCCAATGTGCTTGGTATTGTCAATGATCGTTTTGGAGTATAAAAGAAGTCTTTTTTGTTGATATATATTAGCATTGTTATGGACATGATCCAACATGTACCATGAAAAGGATGTAGACCGGATCTACGTTGCTCTGGGCTCTTCACCAAAGACCTGGTTTATATCCGTTCATGGATATTTTAGAGTATCCATCCATAAATTATTTGTTTCAAAAATGAATTCCTTGCGCTCAGAAAGAAGGATTCTTTTTTGGTGCTGGTGTTTTTTATTCATATAAAGACGTATAAACCACAAAGAAATACCATTATGGAAATTTTGCACTTCAAGAAATTGCTTATGTTTTAAAGAATTCATTATAAATGTATTCATGAATGGTCAATATAAGTTTTGCCATTAATTATTTATGATAACCGTATTGAGCAATCAAAGGACTGTTGTGTTGTGATCTTAAAAGTATCACTATAACAGTCACAGCTTATATGTGACGAGCTTGTTTATATATATCCCTTATGCGAATGGACTATGTCCGAAATGTTAAAATATCCGCATAATTTTTATATCATCCAGCATAATGCCACGATGCCAATCAAATCCGAGCAGTTTTTACGAGCATTATCTACTCCGATACCTGAAAGCAACTTGAGAAACTTGATTCCAAAGGGTTGCACCACTTCCCAAAAAAAAACAATTTTAATAAGGAATCTCGAGTTGGTAAATGGGTCCCATTTGAGAAAAATCAAGAAGGCAAGAACAAGTGTGAAACTGGACAGATATATTATGCATGTGATTAATTATGTGGCGACAACTGAATAGAACTGCGTAACCTTATCTTTCTTGGAAGTCAATAGCTAGCAATGCACCTATCCGTAAGAAAATATAAAATATATAAATAAATCTACTCAGAACTCAGAACCTCTACTCTGATACCATATTAAAATTACCACCTGTCCCAAAAGCTTAAGTTAATGAGATAAGATAGATTTATTTATATATTTTATATTTTCTTATACTATCCTTGAAGCTTGCATTCTTGCATGCCCATTGCCCTCTAGGCATAACATTTTGCTTGTTATCCACAGAAAGTTTCCAACTTCTGTAGTTGGACTCAAACTATTACTGAGACCTACTGCTACCGAAACTGCTGACAATAAAAGAGGGTAAAACTACTGTTAAATTAACTATTAATTAGTACCCATCCCAAATTAGTTAACCATTGGTAGAAGCTACTTTTTGGTTGGCATTCCTAGGGTTAGTAAGATAAGTGTCACTTTAAATTTTGAAACTTCAAAAAGAAAAACTAGGGAAGAAAAATAAACCATTAGTTAATGCAAAAGTACCTTTAAAACATAGGGATGACAATTTACTCTGCCGACCGAACTCCATCTTAATGAGGTGGATTTTACAGGACCAGCACCAGATCCAAAATAGGTATGAGGGATAGTAAAATCCACTGTAAATCCTATCCGGATATTATAACTCATCATAAATTCTCTCTTCGAGATAAAAATAGAAAAAAAACTGATTTATATTAAAAAAAAATAATTATAGCTTTATTCAATTTGAACCTTCCAACTCCACTCGTTCTATCCTGATTCGAGGCTCTATATATGTGCATGGATAAGAGCATACCCAACTCATACCCGGCAGTTCGTCGATGTCGGCAAACTTCTCCCCAACTAATCGTTTGTAAACTTCTCTCCCTCTAACCGTGCTCTTGTCATTGGGAGCCCAGATTTGAACGTTATCGCCAGACCCCAGCAATTATATATCCGATCAGCATCCAATCCAAGCAGAGCAACAAAATGCCTTTTAAACCCCCATTTATAGCACGTTTAGTTTGCGTCTACGTCCAGCACCAATACAAAGAAAACATTACATCTCGCTTTCACTCTTCTACTCTCCTCCACCACCACCACCTATCCCTTCTCTTCTCTCTTTATATATGCTTGGACCAGAAACACAACGAGCCAGGCCTTTGCACTACTAGTTTGCCATCGCACTGCACTCGTTGCGATCGCTTTACAAGCTCCAGATTCCTCCTGATAAAGTTTTGGTGCTATGGATTGCCTGCAGGACTGGCCCGAGCCGGTTGTTCCGGTCCAGTCCCTGTCGGAGAGCGGCGCCACTGCCATCCCCGGCCGGTACATCAAGCCGCCATCCGAGCGCCCTTCCTCGGCCTCCGCCGCTTTCCAAAATATCCTCGCCATCCCGGTCGTCGACCTCGGCAGGCTGTCGGAGGGGGCGCCCGAGTGCCGCGCCACCATGCGGGCGATCTCCGACGCTTGCCGGGACTGGGGGTTCTTCCAGGTGGTGAACCATGGGGTTAGCCATGAGCTCATGGAAAGGATCCGGGAGCTGTGGCGAGGGTTCTTCCACCTCCCCATGGAGGCCAAGAAGTCCTACGCCAACTCCCCGAGGACCTACGAGGGTTACGGCAGCCGCCTCGGTGTCCAGAAGGAAGCCATTCTGGATTGGGGTGACTACTACTTCCTCCAGTACCTTCCTCCATCCGCGAAGGACCATGACAAATGGCCTAGCCTGCCAACTCTCATCAGGCACCAAAAAAAAATAGCACTTCTCTCAATTACATGTGATGGTATCATTGTTATCGGACCTAGCACGTATGCAACGTTTTTGATGGGAGTCTTGGTTTCTGATTTATTTCAGGGATACTACAGAAGAGTATGGCAGTGAGATGGCGAAGTTGTGTGGGATATTGATGAAAGTTTTGTCCGTAAGTCTGGGTTTGGACGTGGAGTTTCTCCACAAGGCATTTGGGGGGGATGATGTGGGGGCGTGCCTTAGGGTGAATTATTACCCTAAGTGCCCACAGCCGGACCTCACCCTCGGCATCTCCGCGCACTCTGATCCTGGAGTGCTGACGGTGCTGCTCGCCGACGATCAGGTCAAGGGTCTCCAGGTACGAAAGGGTGACGCATGGATCACCGTCCATCCCGTCCCCCATGCATTCATCATCATAATTGGTGATCAAATTCAGGTGATCTCGGTCCCTCTCTCTCTTCCTTGGGTGATTTTATAGCTTTTGGAGTTCCTTGGTTTCACGGGTGCAACTTCTTACTGAACCAAGCTCGATCAAGCTTAGTTTGAAATTAATTTTAAGTTGAACTCCAAAGTCAAGCTTGATTTTTTTTACCATTATTTTGAGCTTAATTCAAACTTAATTTCAAATCGGGACAAATACGAGCCTATTGATAATCCTAAATCAAGTTGAAATCAACTCGAATTAAATTAAACTTGGTTCAAACTTAAATGAAAGATCTTTGATTTCAAGTTTGGTTCATGTCTAAATTAACATTTAATTGATCTAAAGAATAAAAAAAAAACAGACCAACTAAATCTTTAATCCTATGATCCATTACATATGAAATGATAAATATGTTTTAAATATATTCGAGCCTTACCGAGCTGTGTTTGAATAAGCTAGGATAATTAATAAAGTAGCGTCTTTCTTGGTTTCTTTAATTGACCTTGACTTGCTTGCGAGGAAGATGACTATTCTGGTGAAATAGATAGCCCATCCGATGATCGAATCGGGATCACCCACCCCTCCGATATTATTTACTAATGAAAGGAATGTTTCAAAAATCACCTAATCGTCAGTGATGCTTCCATTGCTTTAGCAATATATGAAATAGGTACCAGAACCTTTCGATTTCTAAAAGTGCCGACTCGTTCTTCTAATGGATCGAAAGGTCAAACCAGGCTCCTTTTACGTACCTTTATTTATACCTATAACGGGACACCTATTGGAGAGAAGCTCTAACCACCACTGGATATAGAACCGTAATTTTTGGCTCCGTTTGAAAAACACCATTAAAACAGCTCTTAATTGGAACCACAGGCTGTTAAAAAATTCAACAAGTTACTTGTTTATTTATTTGTTTCCATAATATGAGTTTGTAGGTGATTTTGCCCATAATATGAGTTGGATAAATAAAAGTCATGGGACTCTATTCTCAAGCCTCCTGCAAGAGGAGGAAGACACCATAATCGTAGGCTAAGCCCAATTATATATCTCTATATAGTGAAGAAGAACAGACAACAATAATAAAGTGTTGTTTGACACTATCACTATTCACCAAAGAATATATAATATGTTTCTTTAATTTTTATCTTTCTGCAAAAAAAATTTATTTTTGTGAATTAAAATTTTAATATAGCAATTTTTCTGGCAGCTCCTTTTCGTACAAATTTGTATTTGGAAAACGATGAATCACTGAACAGTGAAATATTTAAACAATGATCTCTAGGTGCCTCATGGCGGCTGTTAGCCATGATAGGGCGTACTCTTTTTCGCTCCTCATCCATTAGACTTTTGTCACCTGGCCCTATATCATGCGGTCTTGTCTTGTCCCCACGCCTTCCTCGTCGATTACAGGCTTAAAATATCATTCATTAAAGCCCCCGTTCCTTCTCTTACGGGTATTTTTTAGAACTTGCTTGCTTTACGAGACGGAATTTATTTTACTAAAATATTTTTTAAAAAAAATTAATATCTAAATATATAATATTTAAAAATATAATTTTTATATGTTTAATTGAATTAAAAAAATAATATATTCTAAAATGACTTATATTTAATTAAGCATCTATTCTTTTAAAAAATTATAAAAATATTTATTATATTATTAATAAAACAAAAGATTTTACCGATTCTATTTAAAAGCTTAAAAATATATTTTAAAAAAATTTTCTTGACTATTCCTTCACCTTTGTATCGTATTCTTTCCTTTAACTCGCATGACAATACTCACGTGAAATTAGTGTGAGCAGCTGATGTACCAAAAAAAAATTCTGGCTCCGAACCGATGGTAATTAAACTTTCTTATATCTCATATATTTTTTCTACAAAATATAAAAACTTTATTTTTATAAAAAATATTTTTTTATAATTTTTCTTTAAAAACACTAATTAAATATATATTTTTAATAAAAATAAAAATTCTAAAAAATAAAAACTCACATCAAAGTCCGTGCGTTTCTTTGAAGAACTCGTGCTTAAAAGAACATTTGTCAGTCCTGTTTGCTCTCGATGTGAAATTATTACTTGGAAAAGTAGCCTGCGGCAAAGGATAGGGAAGCCGGACAGGCGTAGAATTTTCCTGTCAAATTCCAGCCACGTACTCTTGCATCATTTCCCAAGGCTGAACCCAAACCAAACACATAGTATGCTTCGTGCCAATCATTGCTCGTATGTTTCATGGTATGTTTCCCAAGGCATCATTAAAAAAAAAAAAAAACAACAACATTCTACACTGTAACTTTCTACGTAGTGTTAATGTTGTTTACTAATAATATATTGGAGGTGGATGGGGTTGGATCAGGTGGTGAGCAATGCAACGTACAAGAGTGTGGAGCACCGGGCGGTGGTGAATGCGGCGGAGGAGCGGCTGTCCCTCGCCTTCTTCTGCAACCCCAAGAGCGACTTGCCGCTGGGTCCGGCTCGCGAGCTCGTCACCCCTAACCGACCTCCACTCTATCAGCCCATGACCTACAATGAGTATCGGCTATACGTAAGGAAGAATGGCCCCAGGGGCAAAACGCAGGTCGAGTCATTGAAGGCCATGTAACCATGCATGCCATCAAAATCCTTCTGAATTGATGCTTCTCATCCCATGCACGCTGACTAGCAATACTGGGTGTCGACTTGTATCTATTTGACGTATTTGTACATCGTAGTACATGTATCCACTCAAGCTTGATCGATCGATGTTTAAGAAGTAAACAATGGGCTCTTCTCAAAAGTATATAAATAAACAGTGGGATCTATGTATTAACATACAAGCTGCGCACGTGTTTATTTCAGTACATATGTTTGGTGAGGAAGATGTAGGAGCACTGGGCAATAAAATGGTATATCACTAGCTACGTGTATCTTAACGTATATACAAGCCATCGTCGAGTTTATTACTTGAATGCATTTTCCTTCTTTCTGGATATGATTGTGATGCAGCATGGTGTGCATTTAGCACATGACCGATAGATGGCTACAGGCGGCACATGAGGTTGTCGGAAGTGGATGTGCAGAAATTATATATATCTTAGTTTTCTCGGCACCAAATTAATTAGCAGGTATGGGCAGCTATGATTTCCATCATATGGAATTGTATAGCCGTCTATATCTGCTTAATTTGATTGGAGATCAAGAATCGAGATATAATTTTTATCGAAGCAAGAAATGATTTCTATCATATAAGATTATATATATAGTAATTGATTTGATGCCGAGAAAATTAAAAAGTGCCATATGTTGATCCAAATCTTATTGGAAAGCATGCCAATTAACTTGTTCACGTGGGTGGTTCTTAATATAACTAGAGCATTCTTTTCATCCAAAAAAGAACATAAAGACAAGGAAACTCTTGTATTCATTCATTACAAGTCCTGCAAGTGGATCTCACTAATAAATCATGAATGCTTAAATGATTGGAGATCTACCTGTCCACGCAATCTGTCCTTCTCAATTACTCAGCATTGATGGTTAACTCCACTTAAGTAGGCCATTATAATGGGTTTAAAATGTGTCTCTCTACCCACCTCAAGAATGGAAGTGGGGATTCGGATTAGACCGGACGACCATATCCTTGCGAGGCCTCTATTCCATTCCCCTCCTCATCTCCTATAAGTCTAATGGACTTGTCGTAAGCGCGCAGCTCACTTGATGGATCAGCACAAGATGCCGACTGCAGGCTTTTTAATTTTTTTATTATTAGATGTCTATCTGTTTTGGGACGGGAGCTCCTGCACAGATCCCTGGCTACGACGCACAAAGTCCACAGCGATATGACATACCCATCCAAATCAGGGTGGGGGGAAATCTGAGACACTCTTGCATCATGCCACTTTCTTTCTTGAAGGAGTATCAAGTGTGACGCACTTATACATGAGTGCGCCATGGACTGGATGCCTACACACAAGCCTCTTCGTATGGACCAAATGGTAACATCCTTTCAATTTTTTTAAAAAAATATGTATCTATCTAGACCTATTCTAGTATCCAAATCTATTTAGATATACATACAAATTTATATCCAATAAAATAATAATAATAATAATAATAATAATAATAATAATAATAATAATAATAATATAGATAGACAACCGCCCGATTTGTATTTGAATATCTGAATTTATTTGTAACCCTATTTAGTTTTATATAGTATTCATGAATTTTTAAAAAAAATAAATGACAACATTTACATGCTATTAACTTGATTTACTTTCCACCTAGTAATATTTTTGATTTTATAGTTATAAAGTTTAATTATCCGACTTATATCTATACTTTCAGACAACCGTCCGATTTGTATCTAAATATTTGATTTTATTTGTAATCCTATTTAGTTTTATAAAGTACTAATAATTTTTTTAAGAAATAAATGATCACATTTATATGCTATTAACTTAATTACTTTCCACCTATTAATATATTTGATTTTATAGTCATAAAATTTAATTATCTGACTTATACCTATACTTCTAGTATTCGATTTATATCCATATATATTTAAAATAAATATAGATGTAAATTTTTATATCCAACTAATATTATATTTGTATTTATATTCATCAAATAAAATAAATATAAATATTAATATCTAATCTGGTATCAACCCTAATAGATCATTTCAATATGACAATTGTGTGAAAGCAAAAGAGAGGACATAGTCATTAAGGCCTGACATGGCAACGACAGGTCAAAGGTTCAAGATGGTTCCTAGTCCCTGCATTTGACACCTAGCTGATCTTCAATGGCCTAAATTTAACACCCATGGTCAGGGTTACGAGAGTTTGACTACTACCTCTGAATTTTGTCATGATAACACATAATAGGCAAGGTGCACGAATCAATTCCTATTTATTATCTGAAAAAAAAAGTATCTTAATTCTCCAAGAATCAGTACATACTGTGACATTTTGGGAATCAAGGGTCAACCATTGCATCCAACCTATCCTTCTTTAAAATAGTCTGTGCAGAATGTCTTGGGATTTCAAATCCAGTTTAAATGAAGCATAACAGCGCCGCCTGCAAATGTACTGTCACAGCCCAGAATCTCATCCAAAAAGGCTAGCATGAAGATATTAATTGGGTTCTTTGATCTTGCATAAGTACCCAAGATGTACCCAGTGAATAACCGATGTGAGGCTAAACACACACCCGTACGGATCTTCACATACTTTCCTTGTTTAAGCTTTGGCGTCCTCGTCAGACTAAGGATTCAAGTCCATGAAAATCTAATCACAAGCACCACAATTGATCCGTGGTCAGCCTCCATGAATCTGTGCTGCAGTGTTCCCTAATCCACATAGGTAATAGACCAGGTTCACTCTGATACTGTTTGTAACAATTCAGAACCTTATCCAAAATAGCTAGCCAGAAAGTATCATTTGGGTTTCTTGATCTTATATAGGTACCCAAGATCTATCCAGCAAATAACTGATGTGAGAGTAAATACACGCCCACACGGATCCTCACATGCGTACTTCTATATTTTTTTTTCTCTTTTTAGCATCGAAAATTTTTGAAGCCTGATAAGTTAGTTGAGTCTGGACTCATCAAAGCTTATAGTATATATACTCATGATCAAATAGGTGTCAAAGTGGGTTTCATGCGACCAAATAGCAACACTGTGCAGTCATTCCTATATCAGTATCGATTGTGAATACACGTAACTCACTGTAATTTATGGGAGTTCCTTGAAATAGAAGATGCATGCGTTGACGATCGAGGCTGGTGTCGGTAGCATCATGATGATGCGAGCTAGATCACAGCGAAATCTAATCTTGGGAGAGCCTGTTTATAATATTTGAGAAGGTCTTGTTTCCAACTAAAGTTAGAAATGGCAGTTAAAGCTTTGGACTTCTGAAAATATTCTAGATAAGATGGATATATATATATATATATATAGCTCTACAAAGCATGTGCGATTTGGCTAAACAAGACGAAATGATATCATGCATACGTAAGTTAATTGTTGAGTTTTGATATAATAACCTTTTTTTTCTGAAGTTAAGTTTGAATTTGGTCGCCTAGACACGACGTGTTATAGGATTTCAAACAGCAAGGGAGTTTTATTTTTCGATGAGAGTGATAGGTTGATGTCGCTATTAAACATGTGCCATTTCGCTCAACTAAGTTCAACGTTGGGGTTACTTTTTTTCTTTTTTTTTTTTAAATTACTAACAAAAATAAGAATAATTCCCCATGCAGGGCTTTTTATAAGTTGGAACTTAGTTCATGTAGGCACGTCATGCTATAGGGATTTAATTAAATTTTATACCGTGACTGCTAGAGGAAGGTGACGGGGTCGACAAGGGTAGGGAAGATCCAGCCGTACAAAGTCGGCTTATTAGATTCTGGAATAAGAGGTGGTGAGATTCCAACTCGTGCTATAAATAGAGATAAGTAACAATTTCTGTCTGAGTCATTAGAGAGCAAATATGACATGGGAAGATAGAAAAATTAGAAGAAGAAAGGATTTTTTGGTTAGACGCATGGAATGAAATAGTCTCCCTCTCCAAAAAAATATGTTTTAGACTAATCCAATCCATATATGTACCGGAAAATACAACATTTTTGTTCAATAGATCCTGTTTAGCAGAAAGACGGATATTCCTTGCTCATTATCAGACAATCACTTATTCACAAACCTCGTGTGGGTACAGATACAAATAAATTCATTAAATGCAAATTGTTTCTTTGGCCCCATTACCATGTATATATTCAGATGCATGGTGGACATCGGTACTCCAGTGCATTTCTCCCTCTGATTCAGAATAAATATGTTTTACCGAAAAAAATAAAAATAAAAATATTCTTGAGATTTTTTTTTACTATATTTATATCTAAAAGTTTGCAAAACCTACGCTTGCACTGAGTTAAATTAAAGTCGTAAGTGAAACTATTTACTTTATGTACAAAATTGAAATTATTTTTGAGTGAGAAGATGATATATACATTTTATTTTAATATTTTTGGATGGATGTATGCCACTTAAAGTTATTTTAGTTATTTTTAATATTTTTCTGACATGGCATATATTTGGTTTCATTTAAGATTAACAGCTTGACTAACGTTTTGTTAAGTTATGGTTTGAAGTATTGAATAAAAATAAATCTCAAAGGGAATACAAGTTTTTCAAATTGCGTGTAAATGTAATTCATCCTTAATCTTAGAAAAAAATTTATAATTTATTTAAAAATATAAATAGAGAGAGAGAGAGAGAGTCTATGGGATCGATCTGGCCATGGGCTAGCAATGTTACATTTTGACCCCTTACATTGACCCCCACTATTAGGGTAAGGCCTTGGGATAGCGGTCGTGGCCAAAAGTGGTTGCTCAAAATGGACTCCTTTATAGCTAAAACAAAGAAAAAAAACAAAGGCATAACGGTGCCCAAAAGTTAGAAAAATTACTTTTGCAAATATGAGAAAACACCAATCTCTTTCTACAAATTCTGGAAATGGATAGATTTTTTTTTTTTTTGCAAACTTCTCCATCAAATATATATATATATATATAAGAAAAGGAGGAGACCGACTTAGTAAGTAGTGTTTTACATTCATCAAGATAGACAAGTATTATTCTTTCTATGGGCAATATCCAGAATTTGAACCATACTCCTTCTTCAAGAGCAAGTCTTTACAGAACAGGTGCCAACCAGTTGAGCTACTAGTTATTGACACCAAGAATGATTCTTTTGAGCACCGACTAATAGAGAAGAGCTGCATCAAAAAAAAAAGTTATATATGTGTGCGTGCACGCCCATGAAATTTGATGAACATAGAAATATCTAACAGAATTATTTTTCGATCGGTTGGCAGGTCGATAATTTCAAAGTGATTTGTCTTGCTACTGGTACACAAACACATAAAGGCGCGGATCACATATGTGCATGGATCCTGCAATCACTAGTTGTGCTCATCATTAACTTACAAGAAACAACTCCGAGAAGGGTAACATATCAAATTAATAGAAAGGAAGAGGAAAAAGTTCACCTAGGAGATGGTCGTGGGGAGGGTAGATACAAGCACATCTTGGTAAATGTTAAAAGGGAGGAAACAAATATGGTGATGAATGGGGGAGGGACTGGAAATTAAAAAACCAGTCCACAGCTCCTTATTGTTCCATACGGTTTTACAGAGGGACCGCAAGTTAAGAAAATCTACTTTATATATCATAACTTTTGAACCAGTTTTGGTACTTCATGTGTGAACTAGTTCAAACCACCAAAATTTTCAGACTTTAATTGGTGTCCCTTTGATTGGAAGCTGTTTAATTAGTTCTATGCACCTTGCATAGAAGGATAAGATCTTGTTGTTCAAACGCTGCTAATCTCCTGATGGATTCCTCTTCTTATATTTAAGTGAGATCCTCCCAACCTACTTCCCTCTTGGTTGCTGAATCTTTTTATACTGGAAGTTCTTTGCTGAATTCTCTGTAACAGACTTCTTCCTTCCTTTTAATCTTGTATATCTGTATCATAAACACTTCCTCTTTAAATAAATTTGGATGGCTTTGGCCTCCCTTTTCATCAAAAAACAAACAAAAAAAATCAAAACAAGTGATGATTTTTATCAAAATAGGAGAATATAAATATAATAGTTAATTTATAGGGGCTCGAGTATAATTTTACTATGACATGAGTTTGAAGTATATAGCCTTGGTGTGCAGCGGGACTGCAGCACAAAATGCACCAACGTTTTACCAAAACGGGACCTTAAGTACAATACTTCTAATTTAGGGGTTTAACCGTAATTTCCCAGCCCAGTTTCGAGGCTTGACCGGATCGGTACAAAAGGTAGGTCCAGAGGAGGGACTTACATACTTATTGCTAAGTCGTAGGAGTTTAAATGCAATTTTACTGTATTGAAGATTTGAGCAAGAAAAGGTTTGAGAGATACTACAGTAATACAGGTAGGGGTGCCAGGTTCAAGTTGGGTTTGATCATATCCATATCCGAATTCCAATTTAAATCCAATTAAAACTATATACCCATATCTAATACTGGACAGAAAAAGGATAGGATATCGGGTAGAAATCAAATATTAAGCAAATTATTTTACTACAACTTTAGACTATCTTTAAAATTATTTGATGCACCCAGGTGCCATCTCATAAATTGTGATATATGTAATACAAAAATATACAAACTTGTATCTAAACAAGAGTATCTATTTAACAGATTATACACACACACAGACACATAATATAATTATTTATATTTTCATTTATATAATATTATTTAATGTCTTTGTTACCAATCCACTCGGATCATTAGAAATTTGTGTAAGTTGAGTTTATTTTGCCAAATACTTAATAAACCACTGTGATCTGTATCAACTTGAGCAACATATATATGGCTGGTCTAAACCATGGAACTAAGCCTGCAAACCTTTGTAGTGGATTCAACTCATGGTAATAGAATCAGCAAGTTTGTGATCCGGAACAAATTTTCCCAAATTTGTTTAATAAACCTTTCACATAAATTAGACACCAAAGCCGTGTAATAGAATCAGCGCAAGAATCATGCCACTTCAATGGGAAGATTTTCTCCCATAAAAGCAACTTGTGGCAAACGTCATTTCAATATTTGCTTGCAAGTGATCACTGCATTCAACTCACCGCAAACTGTACAATGACAAGGTTCTTTATGAACCTATTCAGATCACAAGGTCTCAAAAGATTCTTTATGAACCTATTCCAGATCCAAGTTCAACAATCTGGCAACTCTCATATATATTTAAATCGAGCTGACAAAGTTAACAAATTAAGGCTGCAATTTGTCCTTGGTTGCTCTTTGCCTCCTGAAGGACATGCTTCCAAATGAGGCATCTCATGTATTGACTAACATGATTGGGTGCTTCGAATATCTGGAAGCAATTTTTTTCTTATCAAAATACTGCCACTTTAGATCCTTTAGTGATGATAAGTTCTGAATCAGAACCATATTTCCATAAGTTGGACACCTCTGAGAGTTTTAAGAAATCACTGCAGGGTAAGGCCCCTCAGTTCCAGTGAATTCAGTTTTTGGTTATGTCCCCTGTAGTTCAACTCTGATCTTTAAATCTTCAATGAAAGCAATCCTGAAACAACCTGAGCAGTATTAATTCGTCAATACCATAGAAATTTCTATGCAAGCATGTCCAAGATAGCATCATCTTACAGAGTTTGACAAGCTGTAGTCCAGAGGAGGACTGTTGGAGATGATGGTGCTTTAAAATCTTTCAGAGACTGCAAAATCTGATGCAATAGACTTTTAATGTTATTTAATGAAACAAACAATTGTCTACATCTTTGAACAACTTTCATCACTTTAATAAGCTCTATTCTTCTTCTCCGAAACCTAACCTTTATTTTTTTAAAAAAAAATTCTGAACTAGGATGGTAGGAAGCCTGGCTGAATGCTAGGTTGAATCCAGGATTCTCGTATCAACATGAGACTTCACCCAGCGTCAACAACATGTTGCTGCTTACAAATCTGCTAGATGGAGTAAACCAAGTTATGTTACAGATGTTAAGTAGCAGCTACTTGCTCTAGGAAGCATAATACGCTAAAAACCAAAACACGTTCCCAAGAAGGAAAATATGTTCTAGAAGACTTTACCAGTGATTTAATGATATAAGCCACTTTGTTTGTACCATATTAAGTCAATATTTTAAGGTTATTTTACTTATATAAGCCAGAGCTGTGATATTTAAGCCCCGATACCCGACACAAATCTTTCCTGCAATGACTTATAGAACTTAAACACCAGCATTAATGCACAATGTAATGCAAGCAAGGATTCGAAGCCGGCATTTTCATGTATCATGAAAGGAGAACTGCCATGGAGCCAAGCACAAGTATTTGAGTTTCTTACCTCTAGCTGCTATAAATCAGTCTCTCCCATGGCATAAATTTTCTTCAAATTGTTCTTCATAGTCCAAAAATGATTTTAATAGCAGATGAATACATGAAAGGTGCAAATATTAAAGAGACAGCATCCCCATCAATGCTCCCTGCTTTTGTTTCTCAAAATATATTACGACCTCAGAAACCTTTAATCCTGTGCAATCCAACGGGAACATAGGACCGACCACAGGCCAGGCCAAGCCTATATTCAAGAAGTTGCCCAGAAATAGCTTCCGCATGGGTCAGCCCGAATCCCCTAGGGAGACAAAAAAAATTAATAACCTGGTGAGGTCTAAATCCGGCTAACATGAGCTAGACTAGACCTTATATTATGCAATACTAAAAATCCTGTTTCCGACCGGAACCAGCAAACGGAGGCTCAGCATTCAACCGGATTATCCAAACAAGCTCTAAATAATAAAAATTTAGGATGGTATTCGTAGTTTAGCATGAATGGAGCTCTCTGCAACTTTTGTTTAGCAATAAAATCTCTGAACTGTGCCAGCTTCCGGTGCTTTGGTGTTACATGGAAAAGCATCATGCGCAGCACACCCAGCTTTCTGCCATGGAGCTGAAGTTCATTCCAGCAATGGAACATTTAAAAGACATGATCCAAAATTACTTCAGCCCGCTTACACCAGACCAAACAAGCCGTACAATGATAGATAAGAGGGAAAATATTAAGACAGGAACCAAAAACAAAGATATTGAATCTACCATGACAGAATAGTCAGGAACAAATTCACTTGGTAATGTAATCCAACTCTGCCATGCAATAATCAAATACTTTTTAAACAAATCATGTGTAAAACACTTCTCTGCCTTATCCAACCCTAAAATAGATATGCTCAATATAAAGAGTATGTACAGCGGAAGGGCATCAAAATTCAAGGAAAATCTCATACTCGCAGTCCTCTTTCAAGCAGTATGTGTACCCTCAACAGTCTGAATTACAAAATCAGTAGCCAAATCAGCATGATGCTATAACAAAAAATTAAAACTGCAAGTCGTTTTTGAGCTATATCTCAGCTAGAACAATTATAACATCATGCATTTTTTCAAGGCATTTGCGAAGCAAGATACACCAATCAAATCCCACCGGAAGCTTTTATTTTGGCAAATCCAACTACCAAAACACTGAATTTGAACAATCACAGAGTACCCTAGCAAAACCCACCTGCCCACTACTCCATCAAAGTTTAAGTGTGTAAAATATGCATAAACCTGGTGATCACATAAATTGCACCAAATTTAAGTGGAGATCCACATTCACATGCAGAAACACAAAAACAGATGCCAGTTTCTATTTTGACTTTCCTGTGACACACCCCTTCTTTCGCTTTTGTTTTTCCTTCATTGGTCTGGTGGGTTGGTACTTATTGGGTATCTCCAGCTTTGCTCACTAAAACAAAATGGCTGCCCATGTTATTCTTAGCTACATCTCTCTTGTGCTTTCACACCAGAGCCTGCGAGAGAAAATCCATGACCATATTGCATGTATTCTAGTCCACAAGACCAAAAAAGCAAGCCATGAAATGCTTCAGCATTGTATACAACCACCAGGCAGCTTTGAGGCAAACATGCCTGCTACATTTGCCATGTTTGCGGACAGATATCCACATAATGTGATTCATTAAGAAAACAAGAACTGTTGAAGTATACTCAAGGATAGAGTTTATATACAAAAACAGTATTTAACCATGTCTTTTATTCTATGGTCCAAAGACAAGCACCTTGAAATTGAAAGAGAGTATCATTTTTCTAGAATGGTACTGTGTTGCTATAGCTTATATCAGGATGCAGTATAACCACTATAATGGCAAACAACATTTGTATAGAAAGACGAGATAATGAGTTACTGCCTTCCTCTCTTGGAACTGCAACTGGGGCATTTGTATTGCTTTATATTCTCGGCTTTAGCAGGTGTTATCTTCACACACTTCCCATGGAACCACCTCTCACATACATCACATGCAATCCAGAACTCATTTGAACTGTAGTTGCTACCACAAATTCCACAGAGGGCTTCCCCGTGTTCATCATCTTCTTCACCATATTCCTCATCAACCATTTTTGAATTGGCTTTCAACTGCCCATCACTTGATCGCTGAACCAAAAAAGGAATTTGATCACCATAAAGTGAATAAAAGCAATAAATAGTAATTTTAAAAATACCTTACCTTTGCTGAGAGTCTGGATTTACTTCCACTATCCATACCAGATTTTTCTTTTGCTGGTTTCCTATCAGTCACCACTTCAAATACAGTGGGCAGCTCATTGATCATGCTGAATAAACGTTTTCTGTCAGTTTTGAAAAACAACAGAATCAGCCCCCATAGTTCTTGCAGCCATATGCATTAAACTGCAGCATAGGTCAGATAGGCTTCCAGAAACTTAAATAACAGCAATAACAAAAAAAAACAAATTATAATGCTCAGGTTACAAATATATATGTTACACAAAAACCTAAACTGACTTGATAATCTACTAGCAACAGTTGGGGCAATTTTGACACCTGACCATCTATAAGCACAAAAGGTCAGTCCAACATGCTTTTGGCATATTAACTAACAAATATTTTGCAACATTGTACAGCTGCCCAACACTTTTAATTTCTTTGTGCTTGCTATAAATATAATACTCATTACATAGGACAGAAGCTAAAATATTTGAAAGATTTGGTAATGAAAGTATTCATTGCAGTTGACTGTTGCAGATTGCTTTCAACAAAAACTTGAGGTCAAGCTGATCAGGCTCTGCTTCATCAGCTGCAAGTGCAAAAGCCACATATATTCTTGTGGAAAATAAACTACTGAATTGACAGCCGCATATTTTATTTAGGAATAACCTATTTATATGTTAAACTGATATTAGTTAATCTTCAGAAATGGTCAACTATATGATATACAAGCTACAGCTTTATGTTTAGCGCCAATCCCCATGAATTAGAGTTAAACCCACCAAATGCTGATTTTCTGAGACCGATTCCTTCTCCCGTATAAATCTCATATAGATAATCTAAATTTGAATCTGACCTTTTTTAAAAACAACAAAAGAAGCAGCATAAGGCTAGACCTATAAGAAATATTAATGAAACTGTTATTATATATTTAAATTCAGGTACCACTAGAAAAATACTTTTCTTATGCTACTAAATCTTAAGAATCAAGATAGACATGAAAAAATTATTAACAAATATATGAGGGCCGTGTCAACAAGGGTGGCAGTCAGAAAATAAATAAACAAAAAGTAACAGAGTAACCAGGCAGTCAAGTTATTGCATACTGCCACAAGGAAAATTCTGATCCAAACATATGTTGTCCCAGCATGATAGCTAATAATGCCATATTCAGGAGTTATGTAGAGATCATTCAACAAATTTAGATTAATAAAATATGGTCATTGGGATCCTTATCTAGAAATTGATGATCATTGAGTAATGCTCATCTCGGCCTTACTTTTTTATCATGAAAAATACTAAACTAGCATTGTTTCAGTCAAATGATCCTGAAAAAGGTTAGTGCCTGTCTAGGGGATTGCCTGGATGTCGAGTATCCCTTTATAAGCAAAAGCTTTCAGGCACTTAACTCTGAATCTTCATGGTGGATCCATATTAGTTTAGCAATACTCTTGTTATATTGGTCTAAAATGTTATTGGCTATTCACAGTGGCTTGCTGAAACTTAAAGATTGCTGATACTTAGTTCCCACAAAAATGCTTGTGGCCATATTCAATTATTCATCTTGGTCATGTTTCATGTTGTGTAGCCAGCATGATAGGTTCAAGGAGGTTCAGCATCAGGACAGCTGGTTATAAAATTGCCCAATCCTTTTCTAGAGCTTTCTTGATTTAAATTTGTGCTCTATAGCTCATTTCATCAGGATGGGACAAGGTTCATTTGCATTGTGTCACACATAAATAATACATTCTTCAGTAAAGAGGCCTCCCACTGGTGGAAGATTGTACAAGTTTAACTAGATTGAGTGCAAGGGGATTTGCCAGACTCCTTAAGTAAGGTGGACTCAGAACTGCAAAATCAGCACTATATGTGCATAACCGTGTTTGAAAAATATTATGATATAACAACTACTGTGTATCTGTAACTTATTAAACACTAAATTAATGAAGTACAGTTTACATGATATCAAAAATTTAAAAACTGAATTATTAAAGGGGGGAAACAAGGCATACTTACAGCAAATTCCTTCCCAAATAAAAAGTGAACAGGGCTGCTTAATTATCATTAGATCACTGAAATAATTGAGCATGTTACATGCAGATATACTCTCGAAAGCATGCTTGGGATCACATTACAGAGGAGAATTTATTTCTTCTATAGAAATGCAGTTTTACATGCAAAATGCACAACATAGTTAAATAATATAGTAGCAGTGGGACGAAGAAAGTAGACATGGCTTGCTATCTGCTTTTTCAGACAAGGCAAGTTTGCTGTAGATCCTGACAGTAAAGTATAAGATATCAGTTATTTTGTGAGAATATCTAAATGCACTCATGGTCACAACCAAGTATGATACATACCTGCAACTTTAGCTGGAGGTAGACAAGTATGTGGATGCTAAACTTATTTGAAACATAGCACTCAATGTTTTAGTTCATCAATAACTTAGTAGAATTTTGACTGGAAAGTTGTGATTTGTTCTTTTGTTTCATTTTCCTCTCAAATTCTGTAGTTTTTTTTCTACCTCCAAGTATGTGGATGCTAAACTTATTTGAAACATAGCACTCAATGTTATGGTTCATCAGTAACTTAGTAGAATTTTGACTGGAAAGCTGTGAATTGTTGTTTTGTTTTATTTTCCTCTTAAAGTTCTGTAATTTCTTTTCCAAGAGTTCTAAAAATGTTACAGTTTTTGGTGGCAATCCAAAATAACAATATTAGAGAACCTGTCCGACTATCAGAAAGATGTACACAAGTTTTACTCATGCTTTTGGAGTCCCATTCAGCTTTCTACCAAAAAACAAGAAAAAGAAAATTAGCTTGAAAGCTCAACAAAAGCATGAAAAAGATGCAGCTAGCCAGCTGACTGCTAACATCACTAGAATGTCTAACCCATCATGTCTTTCAATGTTGATATGTTTCTAAACGAAGTCCTATCAATTGTACTTCACCAAAAAGCAACTTAGCAGTTAGCACTATGATGGTCAGGCTACATTACAACACAAATAAGGGCACAGATATCTGAATCAAATCAATTTTGAGCGAACTCAGACAAAGTTTCATCCATTCTACTATAAAAAGTAAAAGTCTTGAGCAGTGTGTGAAGATCCACTCAGGGGTTTGTCTGTCTCTACACCACATGCCTCGAATATGGCATGTTCTAGTCATATGTGGAAACAAACTGCAACCCAAAATTGTGTCGTGGAATTCATGAACCAAATGCCACATTCTCGTTTCAAATTCCTGATGTTTTCACAAGTCTCCTTTTGTCCCAATTATCAGGTATTGCCAACATGCTTCTCTCAAGAGAAACTACAATCCATCATGTTAAATTATTGCACAGTTGTAATCATCTTTAAAAACCAAATAATTATTTAACTAAAACAAGAAAACTATTATTAATCCTATCAAGACATGAAGTATTACTGTGTCCACATACTTCTTAGTAGATCCAGCTTCCTACTTATATAACTCTATAGCATACAGCAATTTATATAAATCAAATAAATAAATAAGTAAATATATAAACAAGAAATTTTGCTTCTACACAACCACTCTTGACATTACAAGGGCCCTACAATTGCATAACTTCCGATAGCTGTTTAAAATTCAGACTTTTCAAACCAGCTTCCATGCCAAGATTCTAAAGTAATCAATCGACTAATTCATCTTAGCCTTGGGAGTTGGGATCACCAAATATACTGTTATAAAACACAAATATTCCCCTATTTATCTCTGACAACTGATATATTGCCCCATTATCTGGCATGATTTTCTGCATCTAAGAGACCATCAACTCATCAGTATTGTTTTAAACTCTGAATCTTTTAAATAAGCATTTTCTTAATCCTATTACATAAATCAAAAAAAGGAAATTCACCCTTTTCCTCCTATTTTTTTCTTCCTTATTTCCTTATTAGTTACTATCATTTTCCTCCTTTCCATGCATCTCATTCTATACACTTTTCACCAAACCCTTCCGCCTCTTCCTCCAACCCTGACTAACACTGAAGATGAAACTATATTTACACTTTTCCAGTCACTTTCAAATTCCTTTCTCTTAATCATCAACTAGAAAAAATCCAATTGCCCTCATCACAAGTTTTTCCAAATACCCGCTCCGACCCCTACCTTAATAAAGGGTAAAAAAAGGCAAAGATTTGCATTGTTATGCATCAAAATGTTATATATAGTCGAGAAAATATTGAAATTGATCACCTCTTATCAAAAGTACTACCATCAACAATAAATTGTGAAGTAATACTTCTAACATCTCAATTGAGATCCTAGGAACTTATTTTAAAGATTTTGTTAACATGATGGTGAGGCAGTGACGGCATACTTTTCCAAGTTTGAAGCCTTCTCAAAAATGACATCAAAGTAGCAGTAACAAGTCGTAGCAAAACACATGACCCACAATTGGTGAAAAACCGTTCAAATCCATAAACAGCACCTTCAAGAATGAATCAAGATTGCAATAACATTAGGATAACAAGAGAAAAAATTAGTAGAAACTAGAAACTATGACACCATGGTTGGTCATAGAAATCCTTAATTATTGGTGCAATCAATGGCTAAATACCCTATCAAAATAAGATTTGTCAAATTCTTTCTGCAACTCCCACTTAAGTTTCTCGTGTCCTGTCCACTAGTAACAACTTGACACATATGAATGATCTCCAAAAGGAAGTGTGCCATGACAGCTAAGTTTATCCAATCCATCTCAATCAGCTCTTTATCACATGTCACAACAATATTGCAACTCCCATGTTATTGCAGAATCCAAAGAGGGACAACCTTTCCAAGCATGAGATAAGAACATGATTCAAACTAGGGAATAAAGAAAAAGGAGAACTACCTTAGTTATCAGGCAAGCACTAAAGCATGAAATGAAGGTCACAAATTGAGTAAACTGGAAATAGTGCCCCACACCACCAAAAAAAAGGAAGAAAAAGTCAAAATGGTTATTCAAATCTTTATAGTCCAGCACAAAACAGATATAATTGAAAGTCAAGACCGTTCAAATATTTCCCACCACCTCTTTCGAAGCTGCTACTGAAAGACATTTCTTACCTGTAACATCTGATCTTCAACCTACAAGCCAATTTTACATGTTCCACGTCAAGTTAAATGAAGGGTTGGATCCTTGGAGAACCTGTTACCAGGTACACTGGACAAACACATTGTCCAGAGAACATGGAACAACCATTCAAGTAATTCAAATTTGTTTGTCTATATTGTTGCTTTCACTGCCATGGTTGCAATATTTTGAATCTAACACAAAAGGAACTGAAGAAGCAAAAGCTTGGAACTTACACATCTCAAGCACAATAAATACCATCTATCATCACATATAAAGGCCCCTAGCGACTGCTAAAGCCATATTAGCAAAGTAAATGGTCACAACAAACCATCATTAGAAAAACATTTGACAATCTTGAGGATCGCCGAAGAATAACAATAAGTGAGAAAATATTAGATGATCTGAATGACAGCCATAGACCACTGTTAGAAAATATCAAACGACCTGAAGGATCACCATAAACCATCATTCAAAGAAATATCAGATGAACTCAAGGATCAGAATTGAAGGATCTCCATAGATCATCATTTTCGCGGAAAAGAACACCTCAAGGATCGAGCTTCATAAGCAAAAACAAAATACAGGGTGACCTAAAGCATCATCACAGATCATTAACAAGTTTCTGAATTCAACTAGCAACAACTTCAACATGCTTAACTTTCCCCAAGGCATACTTTAAGTACTACCATCTTGGTTTTATTTCTTAAGTTGTGGTGACATTCATTTTGCATTATTATGTTTACATATATTCTAGTCCATTCTGAAATTGTATTCAAGGAAAACCCTAAGAACAAGAAAATGAAAATATAAACTGACACCCTTTTTGAATTGCCAACTCTACATGCTAGTGTTTACAGTTTAACAATGGAATGATTTGATAAGACAAAATCCTCAACCAATAAAATAAATATATTATGCAGTTGATGTGGAACCTTCCAATTGCTCCGCTGTTTAGCTGCATGCAGGGTATAAGTCCAAAAGGGAGAAATAGAAACGCACAACATCAGCTATGCGATTCTGTTGTGGGACATCTTGGTGTGATGCTAGCGTTTTTCTATTAACAATTAGAAATTTTCTGGTGCCAATGGTCTGCAAATTTTGAGCTTTAGTACTTTCAACAATTTACAACCTTCCTAAACATGCACAACACAGCATATGTTATTGGGTTCAAATTGACAGCTAACAGGCAACCCCTACATATGGCTAATGGTTAGCAGCATGAGAACTTTCATGTCAACTATAAAGAACTTAAAATGATTAATTGTGAAGAATACCATAATAGGATTGTTTTTATGATGTTGACTTTCATAATGCTCGAAAGACAATCCTCGAGAATGTAATAATCAGCAAACAATGATCAAGAGTCATAATCCCTAAAACCACATGTAACATAATTCTTGTAAGCAATTTCTCAACATATAATGGGGGATCAGGGGGAATACCACATCTCTACTAATCTTCCATTTATATCAATTATTTGGAGACATTCCTTCAAAGAACAAAATCCTTGGGAAACATAATACTTGGAATACCCTCAAGAAGCATAATCCTAGGGAGAAAACAATTGCAAATATCCATCTAATCTCCCATCACCGTTAGATTTCAACTCTTTTCAGATGGTCCAATATTTGACTAGACATACCTGGGGGTAAGAAGGTATCATAGATGCAAATTTCTTTAAGAAACTGGCCCCTTTTTTTGGTGAGAGGTTGCATATAAAACCCTGCATTATCACATATCTGCGAACAACACCCTCCCTTATTCATATTTACATAATGACCCAGGAAAACCTGTAACAATTCAAATAAAACAACTCTCTCTCTAGCTCCATTTCTATATTACATGGAATTTAACTCCAGACCATAGTTTACGTAATTATGGGCATAAAAGAGACATGGTAAAGCTGAGGTTAGAGCTGCAGGAGGGGAGGAAGGGAAGGGATATGGCATGTAAGAGGGAGAGGAGAGTTCAAGAACTGTTGAGTGAAGCGGGCTATCTGGATCTATTACTCTTCATGGAAGGAAACTAGACAGATTGTTTGATATGAGTTTCAGTCAACACGGGCTCCTTCTTCCCTTTCTAATGATCTTCATGTGCAAGTTTCACTACTCTCATAGAAAACTAATGGGGTCGACTAGGCCCTATTTGCCCAAGAAATTTATACCACTTTATGTTCTGAAAAGTTTTTTCCCCTTTTCTCTTTTGCATCAGTGCCCTAATCTACAAAACCTATCTTCCTCCAACAGCCTTAATCACTTGTCTTGCATTTTCTGGTATTCACTATGCTTTTATATTTAGTTGTTAAAAAAGAAAAAATGACTGCCTTTCATGTTTCTTTTCTCAGCAAACTGGAAATTATTTTTATAAAAAAAGGGAAAATTGTGAAACAAAGCTTAACCAATATTTCCGCTTTAGAAACACCATGAAGTCCTTCACATGGTCATCAAGAACACAACAAAAAATAATATCCGCAACATCAAGATTTGCCTATCAATTGTAGAGAGGCGTGTAGCACAACATCAAAGAGAACTTCTACAAAGGAATAAGCAAAGATTTTGCTCAACAGATTTATGTCGATCAACAAATCAAGTAGTTGAGTTCCTAGATTTTCTCTTATTTCATATCATTATTCTCACTTCCTACTCACTTGATTTCATTCTAATTATGCTAATACTTTTTGAGCTTCATCATATATATTTTGTGAAAGACAAAGTTTGAAAACAAAGTATACCATCCTTTTTCTGTCAAAAAACATGTTTCATTTGCAAATATTTAAATTGTTTCAACTTCCTTTGGATCTTCAATTTACTATCCTTGACCAATAAATTGTCTTTATCTTCTTGCATCTATATTGTGAAAGAACATAATATTACAATTGTTGCAGTCTTTCAGCTGTAGCATCTTAGTGCGATCTATTTCCTTTTTTTCCTAAGCCCAATGATAATATTTTTTCTACAGGCTATAATTTTATACCTAGCACCCCCAAACATCTTTTTGGTCTCCTCTATAATCTGAACATCCTTTATGCTCTGAAATATTTAATATTCCACAGTATGCCATTATGGTTACTAATGCTGTGGACCTTTCTAATCTAATTACAATGAAAATTGACCTTTCTTTAAAATTCAACCACTTCTCATATCCAAATGTCTTCCAATAAGAAGAACCACCAATGGGGACATTTAAGAAAGCCAATTATAATCATCGCAAGAAAATTTAATGCTTCATCAACAAAAAATTACTAAGTCCCTCCATACTCATCACATGAAATCCATATCATTACTAGAGGAACCTATACACTCTCCAAGAAAGCTAAATATTGTTAACATTTTTTTAAGAATGGAGAGAGGATCATTTAGAAAAAATATAGGATTTTGCAGCCTCTCTTTGGATAAAATCACAAGCTAATAGCTTTATTTGCAATCATCATCCGGCATACGTTTTTCACTAAGGAAAGCAGACTCTCTACAAATTGATAACCTATCTCAATGATAACATTCAGAAAGCTAAAATCAGCAAAGAAGATCTGAATTTTGATTTACATTCTTGGACAAGAACTTGAGTTGAGGGCGGAAGGATGATCAGTTTTCATATCCCCATTCAAATCAAACTACCCCAAATCCAGCAATCAGACTCTGCATCCCTAGCCTCGGTCTAGAGCCAGAGTTATGCATGACTGTTCCTTCTTCCTCCGTAATCACATGCAATAAGGCATACTCTATAAATATCCAAAGAAATCAAGAAAATATCGATTTGCAAAAATGAGATGAAAGAAGAAAAGCACGAAATCATTCAACTGATCTTGGAACTACGACAGAGAAACTATCGAAACCTAGAGCCCTAAGTTAAAAATAACGATGATGATGAAAAATAGAAGCCCCCGGCTGACCTCTCGTTGCCATTGAAGCGGGCTCCGAAGAAGAAGGCGACGGAGAGGAGCCACGAGTCGCTGTGCACCGCCACCAGCGAGAGCCAGTCCTTCCGGTCCATCCCGTCCCTCGCGAAGTTGATCCCGAGCGCAGGCTCCGGCATCTCCGGCGGCACCTCCTCCGCCGGCAGCGTTACCTCCCACATCCCCCCGGGGTGCCCGTACAAGCACAAGTTCTCCTTCTCTGCGTTAAATCCAAGCACAGCTAAATCCCTCGATTCCAGGAACCAAATTCAACACCAAAACAACCCCAATATCATACTTCTACCGATCTTAACAAAGACTCACCTGGATCGCACAGCGTATAGAACTCATCGACATCTGAGAGGAGAACGGATCCAACAAATCATCAGAAAAGAATTTTAAAAAAAAAAGTCGCAGGGGTTGAGGGAAAGAAGAGATTAAGAGAGGAGGAGGAGGAGGAAGGGAAGACCGGTGGTGAGGGCGCCGATGACGGCAGCACGGCGGCCGCTGTAGTCTTTGTAGATCTCCTCGACAGTCCGGGGCGGCGACGAGACCTGGACCGTGTCCATGGGGGGCGAGCTCGATTCCGGCGACCGGACGGCCGGATCCGCCCGTTGGGCGGCCGATCCCAGGGCTTTTTGAAGAGGAGATGAAGAGAGGACGGAGAGTTTGCCGAGAGCTGGGAGAGAGAGCGAGAGCGCAGCGCCGTGATCAGTAGGTAGAGATTATAATGCGGAAAGGAACAGCGGAGAACAAAGGACGCGTTCGTTGGAAATTTAGGATTTCTAAATACAAGATGCACCCTGTCTCTCCTTCTCTACAAAATGTTTTAGATCGTGGAGTAGACATTCTACAAAGTGAAGGGTATGCTTATCAACTAAATTTATTTTTTTTTTTACCTTGTTAAGGATCTTAGAAATCAAGGGCATAAACTCTATGAGATCTCGGATTGGGGATCTACTAATTTGTTTTGGACATAGCGGTTATGTACCTTACTTCTTGTTTGTGAATGGCATTGGATGATTAGGGTTTGCGAAGCCGTCATGTTATATTATCATATGTGATTTAGTTGTATGAAAAGTAAGAATATTATTGTATCTGATGTGGTGTATATTCATCAATTTGATCTTGAGAACAGGTCAAAATGACAACTTCGGCATAAATCGAGCTTACAGTTCTAGGAGTTGACAAAGCTATGTAGCCATGATAGTCAACGGGCTATTGACCTAAAATATTATCATCGAGCGGCATGTTTATCTAGAATGACTTTGGTGGTGTGGCTTGCAAAGATCCAAGTCAGTGCCATATCTATCGGAAGGCGGACAGTGCGGTCGACTAGGTCGCCTTCTATGCGGCAGACTGAGTTGCTTCCTATACGGTGCACTAATCAGAAGAATTTCGTTAGGAGAGCACGGAGTCTACTCTCCACTCTTTCATAGACTTTTGATTTTTAACTTGCGTATGGTGTGAGTTGCCATTGTACATATATATATATATATATATATATATATATATATATATATATATATATATATATATATAAACTCCAAGTCAGCACCATAGATGACCAACCCTAGGAGGCTGACCAAGACTCTGGAGCGGTGGCAGCTGACTCTATTCAGGAGTCTCATGGGAAGACCCACCCCGACTCCCAAACCAAAGCTGAGCTCAGAGATTTCCTCGGCAGTTGGGATCCTTAGCGGAACAAAGTACGTACCGTGGAGCCGAGATATACGGTGACTTTAGCCCGTGGGAACCTTCTTCGTTTGAGAATACTTTAGCAAGCCCCTTTGGAAGGACATTCATAAGGACACCGGTACTGGTCCTTGACATTCATAAGGATACCTTTAGTGGCTCCAAGGTCGAGGCCCTGATGAAGGAGGGTACCTGAGATCTGGATATCCTCGACATTATCTTTTGGGCCCCAACTGAGGCCTTATTTATGATGCTTATCGGCCCTGACGATGGTAAAAGACCGGCGGGTCCGGGCTGCCAACGCTGCCCCATGATGAGACCCATACCGTCTGAGCTGTGAACCCAACCTGAATCCTAAATCAGTCTCTTCCATTCGGTTCGTTCTTGATTTTTTTTTCTTAAATTTTGGTTTGATTTCCATTTGAGAAAACTGAAAAAATTTGATTCAGTTCCCATTTGAGTTTTTAGAAAATCAATTCAAGCCGACCCAACCAAATTCATATGTATATATAAAAATATATATATTCAAACCGATCCCATATGTACCTATATATATATATATTATTTTTTAATATTATATATATATAATAGAATTTTTATGTTTAAATTTAGCTCAATTTATTTAGTTTAGTTCATTGAATATCAACCCTATATAAACTAGACATTTTTTATATTTAGACTTAGCAAAGTTGGTGTAGTTAGTGAAAAACTGAAACCAAACCCAAAATTCATCACAGCTTTTTGATATTGAAACCAAACGATTTTTAAAATAATAAACCACAACTATGATCGAAAAAACTGAAAAACTAAAAATTGTTTAACTTTTTTATTTCAAAATTTTTCCATAACCAAGTTGAAGACATCATTTATAAATTTTATAATATAATTCATACGAACTCAACTAATAAATATATCCAAAACTAATAACATTGCTATCAAACAAGCTCAATAATTCAAAAATAATAATATAATCATCTAACAAACATAATAATCCAAGTTAAAAATAAGTCCAACTACATTAAAGAAAATATAATGATAATTTTTTCAATAAAAAAAAATTGGTAGACAACCCAATTCAGAAAAAAAAATATAAAAAAATAAGCCCAATTAATAAAATAAGTTATAATATAATTTATAATTATTTATTCAAAATGTGCTGTGAAACTTTGATATTGCATGGAATGGGCCACCCATGCCACTTTTGGCTATTTTGAGTTTTGACCTCTGTGCAACTTGTGCTGAAAGGGTGTGTAATCCTACGAGTATGGTACTCTTCATCATCATAAAATAGAAAGAAGTTCATAAAATCACTAATACCTGGAAATTTAATGAAACCAAGATTTCAAGATAGGAGAGTGTGGATAAATAACTCTCATGTAGGACTAGTTTACCTATTTAACCAGGGATGATCTTTCTCAAGAAACTCTTGGATCCTTCATTGTATGAAAGAAAAATTTTTGTTTCCAGAGCACATCAAAAAGCAAATTTGAAACGAATTTAAACTATTCAAAATTTGATGATTTGAGTTAAAAAACACTGAGTAATATTGTAAGTAAAATTTGAAAGGAATTTAAACTACTCAAAAATTTAAAACATTGAAGGATAGTAAGGAAGATTTCAATGGATATATTTACATAGTCACACGGGTCCTTCATGTTTAAATTAAATTTTATAAAATTTAAAAAAAAATCAGTATATTGATGTATCATTTTTCTTCAAAAATATCCCTAGAAAGCTCTTTGATCACCATTTTAATCCCTTTCCCAGGGGAAAAACTTATCACTGGTATGTAACATACCAATGCTCTGTCAACTGTTGCGTCTTACTGACACCCAAGGAGAAAACCCAAACAAAAAGGAAAAAAAGAAAGCAAGGTTCAGTTGTAGAAAAATCTTTTGGGAGCCAACAAGAGGCGATGTGCTATACAATAGGTCATTTTTTTGGAAACACAACCAATGAATAGTATATCAGAAAAATTCATCCCTGACTTTCCAAACATTTTAATAAAAAATACAGCTAAAATGCTGCTAGTCTTTTTCGCCTTGAAGCTTGCAATAGGAAACTAAGGAAGAGGTTTTGCAGGGTTAAGACATGAGAGAGAACCATAAAATTTGCTGAGCACAAGAAATCCAATTTACCCACACTGTCCTGATTACAAAATTTAAGAAAATATAATTGGATTGGCACTGTTATAATCGTTTCACAGCAAAAGAAGAATAAAAGATGAGGTCCTGATGACTTAAGACATCAAATGGAACCACAAGATTTACAAACTGCAAAAGATTCAATTTACGAGCACTAGACTGACAAAACCAGGAAAAACTAATGGGATTAACAGGACAATATTATTTCACAGAGAAATGCTAGACACTACATTATACATATAATTACAGCAATCTTTAACTTGTCAGTTTAGACAAATTCTTGAGGGAAGGAGGACTCCGGGCGCATGCTCCCCCATAACTACATCCTCACAAGCAACGAGTCTGACTACAGTTTGTGTCAAGAGCTTACATCTTTCCCTCAACTCAATGAAGCTCCTGCCGAGTACTCGTTCGATCCAAACATCTAGAGCTCCTCTATCATCCGATAGCCATGCAGCTGCAAGTATCTGCTCCATTACCTTCACATCAATCTCCAGCATACACTCAGAGCCAATTGTGTCATGGAAGCTCTTACTGATTTCCTTTAATATACTATCAGCAAGGGCATCAAAATCATAAGGCTTGAAGTTCATGGTTGCATCCACTGAGCTGAAGAAATCTTCCACCCATGCCTCTGTATTATCTGATGTAGAGCTATTCCCATCACTGCTGCTACTCTCCGCGTCATTTGACTCAACCTCTTCTACAGGCAGATTCAAGTCTAGGAATGTGTTTGATGTCCTGTGTGCCCGTTTTGCAGTCTCCAAGGATTCATGCTGCTCTTTGAGGTCATCAGCAACATCCAGCTTACGTTTACTTACAAAAACCGGGGATAAATATGATTGCTTATTCCTAGACTTTTGCCTGGAAGCAATCAGCACATTAACATTTGGATTGCAGCTGGCAGCCTCTGAAACAGGTTGTGTCAAAATCTTCATCTGCCAACTCCGAGCTGCAAGAATCCTTTCCTCCGGGAATTTAACAGAATCTGTCATTCTGGAAAAGACCTTACCCTGGGCCTTCATTGCAGTCATCACAAAAATGGTGTTGCTAATGCCAAATTCCCTTCCATGAGAATCAGGAAATTTTCCAGTTAGAATAGCCTGGGATAAGCTGCTCTGAACTCGCAGATCCGCTTTATCCACATTTTGGAGGAAAACTATGGACCATGGCTTCTTGCTTAACTCCCCAGCAATATGATCGACATTTGTCTTGCCTCTGAACCTTGTATCATAACCACTGACCTCTTGCTGGTCGCAGATAGTAATAGGAAAAGTAATGCCATTTTGGTAGCTTAGATCAATGCTGATCAAGTTTTCCTTGCTGCCATAGATCAATTCTGCAAGAGCCACTGCTACCTTCTTCTTTCCAACGCTATCAGGACCAAGAAAACTGAGCCAAACGTCTCCTTTTAGGCTTGCACCACGATACCTTTCATGACCTGCTCTGCAATGTACTATAGTTTGACTGATAGCACTCAAGGCTTCTTCCTGTCGGCCAACTTTATCAATGAGACTAGCACAGAATGATTTGTAATTACTTTGATCAAACTTTTGACACACATTGGATGAACCCAGACATTGTTGGTTAAACGCAGGCGCACCACCACTCTTTGAAACTGAGGGACTATACATGAGTGGATATGTACCATTCTTCAGCAAATCAGGACAATCAGAGCAAGAATGCGACTGCACGAGGACCTCTGGAACATTTCTGCTGAAATCATCAACCTTCTTGGATAGCAAACTCCCAGAGCAACTGTCCAAATGATTTGTGTGTTTCTGAATGGCATGCTGTTCATCCTTACAAGTTGGCTCATGAGGGGTTCCCAAAACCAAATCTGTCCTAACGGATGTTACAGAGGACGGTGAAGTATGATCATCATGATTGCCCGAATCTGAATGTGGACCTTGGTGAGACTGGAAGATCTCTCTCTGAAGCTGTTCACTTTTTGATTGTCTGACCTGAAGTTTAGATATCAAGTCCTTGTTTTTGGGTTCAGGAATTACAGAAAGTGACAAACTCTGGCTTGCTGCAGCAATCTTCTGTAAGCCCCCAACCATAGGAAATGAATTTCCGCACCCTTCTTGGTATTGTTGGTTTTGAGTTAAATCAGGATTGTTACTGTTCAGGTTACTGGCTCTCTCCTTATCAGAAGAAACATATGGAAGACCAACAATGTTTCCAAGCGCCTGGTAGCTGTCAGTCTCAAGCCTCAGGCATCCCTGGTGAATACGCTGGCAATAATCATTCCACTTCTTTTGCAAATCCATTACTTTTACATTCAACAGTGTTTTATCATCTTGAGCCTGCACTGAAGAAAATGAGCAAAAAATTAAAAAAGAAAGAAAAAAAGATGAAACCTATCTGTAGGTTAATCATTTGAAAAATAATGAAACCACAATATGCATGATGATTCAATAAAACAGAAATTTTAGAACCAAGTTTTTAAAACCATTATAATATATAATGTCAACAAGCTGTTAGTTTGCTTGAACATAAAGGTAAAGACATGAATTTCAACAGTAAACACACCTTTGATGCATCTAATCCACCATTTATGCTAAAAATATTAGCTCTCTGCACCAAAGCAGGCACATCTGCTGAGTGCTGATCTTCAGCTGAAGCTGAATGTCCCTTCAGAATTGCAGCAACTTCTTGCTTGCATTTGTCATTACAATGCTGGCAGCGGAGTACCGATGGGTATGGACTGCTTAGCAGAACCTTTGACTCATATGCCGTAGGGAAAAAGCCTCCAAATGGAACAAATGAATCTGTCAAGCTGAAGGCATTTCACAAGCAATGCATGGTGAGATTTCATTCCAGTGCAAAAGGATGTAACAAAAAGCACACATATAATGATAGCAGAAAGAATAGCAAATTTATAAAATAAATCATCACCAAAGCATGTATAATGCTTTACAACCAAATCTCATGCTATTTTCTGCCTCATGCACAACCTGCAAATTGCAGCCTGCTAGATACTTTGCTTATTAACTATAGCAACTTATGTTCTATATGCCGTGCAGATGCTGTCTCAAACGGCTATAAAAGTTGGAAATTGTCAAAAAAGCTCGACATTTTTGTCTGATGAATTATGTGATAAAACTTTATATAGGAATATGTAAAATGCAGAAAAGAAAAGGGAAATGGGGTTTCAGAGACTGATCCCATCAAAATAATAGATCATAAAATAAATGAGCAGTCTTTGATATATCAAGCCAATGAAAAGAAATAAACTCCCTAATATGTTTACATAATGAGAAAGCAATTACTCTGATCCATAAATATTATATTGTCCACACAGAATTGTCTTCAAGAATGCTTCTGCATCATTATTATTGCTCCCTGCACAGTTGATTAATGACAAACAAGTCGATGACTTCTTACAGAAAGTACAATGTTTGCTTGAGTGTTGATAACTGATGACAGACATAAAATATACCTGATTTAAAAACATAGAGATAGAATGGAGACAAGGCATGGACAAGCAGCAGGAAAGTGAGACTGTGACCAACTTAGAAAAAGAAAAGCAAATGTCGATGGGTTGGATCTTACATGTAGCAAACAAATACAAGGAACAATGAATTTACTCATCTTTGACGATGGACAATAGGAAGTTGTTTGACTAATAAACCAACAGTTTCCAGCACAGGATATAATCTCAAGCTCCGGAAGTGAGTTGACAACTTGGCCAACCAAAGCCCTACAATTAGACTTATGATTGATCAAAAAACTAGATATTGATTGCAAAGTTTCTAGATTCACTTAATGTTGTATTATACAATTTTAATATCTTATCACATTTTATTGTTGAAATGGAAATCTTCATTAAAGAAAAACAAGAGAAACAACTCATGACTAAACATATAACACTATTTTATAAATCTGTAACCCAAAGCCCCCCATCCCATGTACTCTATTGTAGCACTATTATAACCCCAAATTTCACCCCACCACCCTAGGCTTCTGATGGCTTTGTAACAACATTTTGACATTATCCTCAATTCCACTCTCTTTTCATGCACCACGACAAGCTCAGCTATTCTCCATAGCCACAACTTCAATGTTACAATTTTGGGACATAAAAAATAAAATAAAAAATCATGAACTGGGAGGTCACAAAAGATGAGAACAAGATAGCCTGAGTGGCTGAGGGAGCTGATGTGGGCTTTGTCAAGGAGGGCTCAACATAAGCTGAGAGATTAATGCATGGACGGGCAGGTGACATGGATCTTGGATGAGGTAGAACCTAGGTGAGGAGAGGAGGAAGTTGTGGCATGTGAGAGGGTGAAAAGACAAAGGTGGAGAGGGCAGAACTGGAGACCTGGTTTACCTTCTTTTTTTTTTTTGATAAATACAAGAGTGCTATACAACTCTTTCAAAGATACAACCACCCCGCTCTGCTCGAACCAGTCGACCAGAGTTTCGGGGAAATCAGAAGACCAAAAGGCTGAATGACCATGTACAAGGGCAAAGACATTTGCTCTAAAGTCCTGACACCCAAGTCCTAGTTTCTGTCTTGAAGGGAAAAATATTTAATAATTTTAATATCCTTAAAGTTAAATGTTAAATAAATAATCAAGACCCCAAAAACCCATGGCCCACATCAGTGCCTTGAGCTATGATCGCAGGCTACAACTTCTACATGGCAACTAGCAGTGAATAGTCCGCTATTTGGCAATTTATCTGCATATTTTGCAAATTTCATGATATATTTGCAATTAAATTGCAAATGAACAAACTATTGCAAAATAATTACATTAGGTTGTCAAATCATAAGTATTTTTTTGAAACCATTGTCCTGGCTTTGACGATTTTGGTCACCAGTTCACAGTCAACCACTTCAATTGCAAGTAAACCATGGTTTGTCTCATCCTTCTTCCTCACCCTTTTCCTTTTGAGGTCTCTAGACCAAAAAAGAATATGAAGGCTAATAGGAGGACTGCATAGATGCTTTGCTCCCCTCCCCCACCCTAGAACTATAGATGGCAACTGGAGATGAACAACAATTGAAACCACCTACCTCCTACTAGCAGACTGAGACCAGTAGAACATCCAACGACCCCACCATATTCCACATTAAAGGGCTCTCTAGGCTATAGTCCAATGGAGACCAACATCCACACAAAGGAGGGAGGATTTCGAGGCAAGCGTAATCAACACCGATGTCTTGAGAGAGAATGAGAAAGAGAGAGTATGGGGTTCAATAAGAAGGGGGAATTATGGAGAGATCATGGAAGATTTGACATCTAGGGCTGGGGGTGGAGGCCTTTTTCCCCACCAACATATAAATAATTGACCCAACCAATGGTTAAACTGGAACGATCAGATGGCTTGAGCAACTGAACCATCCAGTTTGATGATTCAGTGGTTTTTTCCCCCAAAAAATCCAGGTTACCACTTGATCCGACCTATATTAGTCTCTGTGTGATGAGTCGAACTAGTGCATCCATTTGATTGAAACGGGTTCTAAGTCTATGAACAGAGGTATGCATTTCCCACACCTTTCAACCTTCATGCTCCTCATAATACAAAAATGAGCAGATTCTAAGGACTGCTTTCCTTAAGCTCATAA
Source organism: Phoenix dactylifera (assembly GCF_051530095.1). Lineage (NCBI taxonomy): Eukaryota > Viridiplantae > Streptophyta > Magnoliopsida > Arecales > Arecaceae > Phoenix > Phoenix dactylifera. The sequence continues at coordinate 26,038,344 of NC_143203.1, forward strand.
TATCTGGGCATAAACAGTTAGCATGAAAGTAAGCCATATTTACCTCAAGCAATCTAAATGTAGTAGCACAAGCATCAAAGATAAAGAAAGCTATATAATAATTCACAATATTTTTAGCAATGTAATCAACCTTCAATTTTCACATATAGATCTTCAGTTTTGAAGGCATGAGGTTGCCTCCAAATAAAATTCCCATCTCTACCCAAAAACAAACCTTTTCTACGAGTAAAAACAAGACCTTCTAGTCATCAATATGCAACAAACTACTAAGAAAATTCAAGGATGATGAGCCATAGCTTTAATTTCTAAGCTAAATTTTCACAAGAAGCAAATAAAAAGTTCCTAAATGAAATCAAATAGCAAGTACTGTATTGATTTAAGTAGAGATCGAAGTGGAAGGGCCCAAGGCACTGATCTACGCACCTGGGAGGCCTGGGGAGCGATCCACCCGTCCCCGGCCGGACTGTGGTAATCGGTAGCAGCTGCAAATCCAAGTCTTTATCCAGCAGAGGATAGCGCGACAAGAACTTCATGTAAGTCTCGTAGGACGCCGACCATCCCATCACCCACAGCCTCCCCCGGAAAAGCTCCAGCACCCTCGTCAGCTCCGGAACCAAGCAGCTCCCCACATCATCGCCCCCTTCTACCATCCCCTTCAAATCCCCGATGCTCAAAACCACCCCGGGCTCCTCCGCCTGCCGGCCCATCTCCTCCAACCGGGCGCCGATCCGCGACCTGCCGTCACCGCTCTTCCCGAGCTCCGACACCTCCCTCTCGATGCTAACGAGCCTCAGCCCGCGCAGCTCGGGAGGCAGAACAGCCCAATTCTGCCGCTCCACCGCTCGAGCGAAGTCCTGGGCGGCCTCGCCAGCGCTGACGCCAACCAGCATCGGATTCCGGGTGCTCCTCCGGGCGAGGACCTCGCCGATCCTCCGGCAATTCTCGTCGCCGCCATCGGAGGCGGAGAAGGGGAACGTGAAGCCCCGTGGCGTAGGGAGCGCATCGAAGTCGTCCGCAGCCGAGAAGTTGCACAAAAAGAGCGGCGGGCAGCGAGCTGCGCGGGGGAAGCGGAGGATGGGCAGCGGGGGGCGCAGGACGGCGAGCTTGATGTCGCAGCTCCGGAACCCAGCCTCGCCGAAGACCCGGCTGACGATCGGGTCGTCGAGGATGGCGAGCACCAGCTGCTGCAGCTCCACCTTCACGCCGCAAAACGACGACGACCCCTGCTGCTGCTGCTGCTGCTGTTGCTGGTAGAGGTGGAACGTGTCCGGATTCCGCCTTTGGTTGGCCTGCGAGCGCTTGATGGCCGCCATCAGCGAGTTCGACACCGGCGGCTCCTCCGCCGGCGCCGCCTGCTTGTGGTGCTGCGACGACGACGACGACGACGACGACGACGACGACGGCAGCCTATCCAGAGCGACCCCGAAACAGAGCTCCAGCGCTTTAAACTGCAGCCGGGGGGAATACATGGAGCTCCGGGCGCGTGAGAGGGCGTCGCGGAGAATGGAGGAGGGAGAGGATGAGGAGGAGGATAGGAGGGCATAGACGAGGTGGAGGGAGGTAGTCTGTGCGTGGGCGCGGCGGCGGGCGACGGCGACGGCGTCGTCGAGGGTGGCGGCGGCCTCGCCCGCCAGGCACTGCCGCGCGCTGCTAATCGGCGTCGGCATCCCGGAATACCATATACCGGAATTAAAAATAACCAAAAATCCTCGCCACCAACAATATTAAAACAACAGCAAGAAGAAGAAAAAAAAAATGTATCTTCAACCTTATTATATAATAAACAGAGTAACGGGGTTGGGAGAAGCAGTTCTCGTCCCTGGCCAGCCTCCTCCGGGAAATATAAAAATCCGGGGAAGTAGTAGAGTCCATCGGTGCCCTTTATCAGGAGAAAAGAGTAGAGTGAGAAGCTCGGGTGGTTGTGGTGGGGCCCCGAGAGCACAGATGCCTGGGTCTCGTTGTTTGCATCCAGCCATCGCTCTCGAGGAGGCTCGTGGGGGCCTATGACGAAGAGATGCGGAGGCCAGCGTCCACTTGTTATGAGAGTGGGGCCCAACGGAGGTCATGGAGTGAGGGAAATGGTATGGGGCGGGGCTTGGGATCGCTGTCACCGCTTTTGAGTTTGGACGGGTTAACCGCCGGACGGGAGCCCGGAGCGGGGATCTCTCAGTTTCTGTACTTTGGAGCGGTCCCGCCTCCCCCCTCCTCTATTTTTTTAAGATAATTTTTGTTTTGCTTACAATGCAAGTACAGACGTATTAAAAAAAACAAAAAAAATAAAAAAATCACAAAGTGCCCTAGGTAGCCCTTCCTCTTAGATCCACATCATACCGTCCGAATGGTTGGCCATATAAGCAACCATACAATCTGTCACGCCTCCGCGGGGCACGTGAAGCACCCAGTGCGCACGTGGGAGCCACATGAGGGGGAAAACACGGGGCTCTCCTGCCAGATATTGTCCGGTTCCGGACCTTCACGCAAGCGTCCTTCACCCCTCTCCTGCCTCATATGCTTAGGCTCTGAAATGAGTTTTTTCGATGTAGGATTATTAGGCCTCACACCCTTTTCACCATCGGACAAGAGTCGTTTTCGGCTTTGATACCAAATATCATGCTTCCGCCTGCGCGGGGCACGTGAGGCATCCAGTGCCCATGTGAGGGACACATGAGGGAGGACCGCGGGGCTCCCCTGCCAGATATTGTCCGGTTCTGGGGCTTCACGCAAGCGTCCTTCACCCCTCTCCGATTTTATTTTCCTCCCAAAACGCGTCAGCAGGATTTGGAGACACCCGCCTCACATGCACATGCTCTAAAACGAGTCTTTTCGATGTGGGACTATTGAGCCTCATACAATCTGCGACCCTATTAGCCTCTCTGATGCATGTTTGGCCCTGATAGGTTTCCATTTTTATTTAATTTTTGTTTAGACCTTATAATATAAATTTACTAGAATAAATAGAAAGTAGTAAAAAAAATAAACTTGACAAGAAACAGAAGCTCAAGAGTCTCCCATTGCACAAATTGTGTGATGACACCATCCAATCTACCGTAACATTGGCTTTCTGAAATATATGCGTAATCTCGAAAATAACTAAAAAAGAGATAGTCCTTCTAACATCGAATGGGCTCACTCCATTCTTTGGAATAGTTGTTTTAGATGAACTCTTTTGGCAACAAATTGTATCATTGTATAATAATTTGCTGATATGTTAAAATAATGAAGATTACTTTATTATGATTTTGGACATATATTTGATCTTGGATGTAGTAGGCACGGTGCGTGCTCAAATTGTTAAGCTATGCATTTCTTTTTGAATAGGTTAGGGTGGGGTGAGTTTCAGAATTTTTAGACTTGGGTTCCTCTGCCGTGTGCCCTTGTGCACCGCAGAAATTTGTACATAGCCACCGCACGTATAGGCTATTGCTCGTATAGGTTGCACGCCGTGTACGGACCAAGTACGACCACTCAGATTTCTACAATAAGATGAATGATGTGATAGACATTCAGGATGGTATAATCCTCTGCGATTTAAAATATGTGTTGTTAATGATCTTTTCTAAAATTTGAAGGGTATTTTGATCTTTTATCTTGATGAGAACTTTACTGTTAATGTCACTTCAATTTTCTACTAAAGAAAATTAGAGGTTGCAAGTATGTTGGCTTGACGAGGGATGTAGGTTTCTCCGTATTGCTGGAAAACAGACCCAGGGGTGACCGCAAACCAAGAAGGAGGAGCTTCTGCTGCAGTGCGGTGGCGGACGGCTATCTTCAGCAGACCTGCAAGAAGTCTGGATCGGAGGATCCGGCGAAGGCCCTCCGATGCTTAAGCCAAATAGAGATCTTGAGATATTTTAATGGAGATGCTTTCTGACGAGGAGAGAAAATGCCCCTCTCCCACGCAATCGGATGTGATTGCGCAAATTTTGGGTTAAATGAATTACCTTAGATGTTACGGGATTTCAGGCTAGCTGGCGATCGGCTAAAATTGCGAGGATTCAAATATTGACAGCCGTTGTGGTGGAGACTGCGGAATTTGATTCCAGAGGATTTGGTGATCCTTTCTTTAGGCGGACCGACTTGACTGTTAGTAGAGTTGGATTCAGTCTCAGCTTCTGACTAAGTCTTCCTTGACCTCAAGATCGATCGGATTTTGCTCAGCCGAGATCATGCGTGCCGAGGTCATGCCTGCCGAGGTCGTGCTTGCCAAGGCCATACTTATTGAGATTATGCCTGCCGTCGGATTCGGATGCTTTAATCGTATGTGTGGGGTGGTCCACTTTTCCCTCCATCGCTCCGATATGCTTGGACTGCCCGGAGACAGAGGAGTCTATCTTCCATATCATTAGAATTTGCCCGAGGGCTGCCCTAATCTGGGGGTGCGCCTGGGGTCCCCATGATCCATGGCTGGGATGGTCGACGACCAAGGATTTCTTGCTCTTTTTGGAGACTTCAACGAGGAGGCCGAACCTGGAGGGTCTCGAGATCAGGGCTGCCTATCTAGCTTACCACTGTTGGCTAGATAGGAACGCCCGAGTCTTCAAGGGCAGCAGAGTTCGCCCGAGGTCAGCAGCGGAGAGGGCTCTTCTTCATGCGGAGGAGATTATCTACAGTGCCACGTTGTCGTCTCTAGGGTCGGCCGGAAAAATCTAGGGTTCCCCTCTTGCTTATACAGCGCCAAGGACCGTGCAGGTCTCATGGAAGCCCCAACCCTCTGGTTTTCTCAATATGAACTTCAACAGCAGTGTTGACGAAAAGGGTGCACTAGAAGTGTGGGCTTCGTTATCATGGATCATGATCCCTATTTGATACCGGCTGGGAGTCGACAGATCTTCGACACGTCCGTGGTTAGTGCAGAACTCAGGAATGAATGGGAGGGAGTTACCTATGCACGGCGGGTGCTGGGCGTAGACCGCATTTTGCTCGAGGGAGACTCGGCCTTGGTAATTGAGTGGATCCGGAGCTCAATGTGAGGTCCATCCCATTGATCCACGATATCCGCAGACTCTTCGATGAGGACAGTTTATCGTAGGCTAGACATACCTACAGGGAAGGAAACAGCGCGACTGATTGGATAGCCTCATTCGCGGCCTACAACTCGGGAGGCTTTACCTAAGGGGACCATGTGTCAGTGCCTTAACCTCTATGTTATCTTCTTTTTTCTGATTTTGCCGGATGCATTCATTTTTAGTGAGTGTAAATTATCATTGTGCCAAAAAAAAAACCTGTCGCCCTAAATTTATTATGGATATCCAGAAAACAAACGGAAAATGTCATATATATATATATATATATATATATATATATATATATATATATATAATGATAAAAAAGCACAAAAAAAATGATTTGAATTTAGATTTGTCTGGTCAATTTAAGAACAACGGCACATGTGTATAAATATGGTTCTTAACTGTTTTTATCGTCCTTGCCCTTTCATTCACATGTAGGCGGCGGCCATGACGCGGGTTAAAAGTAGAAATGGAGGGCGCCTATTAGTTCCACACCGTATAACATGGATTTTTTTTATAGCAAAAAAAAAAAAAAAAATGCCTTGCATGGTTTGGTGCCGAGTTAATAAGTTCCCAACTTCCCATGCCATGTTAAAATGCTTCAATGTTTGATGTGACTAGGTGTTAAAGTGGGTAAAAGATTACTTAGCGATTCCAAGAACTCCACATTTGTTATCAAATAGTTTTTTCCACCAATCATAAGCATGACATTCGCACCGTGTCGAGGTTTTATTTGGTGTCATTAGCCCTTGTGACATTTGTCTCGTTTGTTGTTTTCATCCCACAAATGCAAAAGGGATGCTTCAGTGGCTTGTCATGCATTCGTGAACGTAGCAAGCTTCAACACTCTTTCTATTCGAGAAGACAGTTTGTCGTTATCCTTGAGAGTTGCGAGGAAAAGTATAGGAAGAAAAAAAATCTAATTTTTCTTCTTTTGGTTTTTTACACCAAAAAAAAGAAACACTAAAAATAACTTTGTATTATTAAAAAGTTTAACTTTTTTTTTGGTTTTCCATGACCTTTTTTAAATAAAAGTTATTTTTTACCCAAAAATTTCATCCTTGGTTGAAACCTTTTCTAGCTAAAAAATGGCTGATAAAAAACGTATCTATAAAATAAAAATATTTATTTTATATTATATATTATTTATGTATAGTATAAATAATATCATATGACTAGTTTTTTTTAGACGAAATCCTAAATCATGGTACAAGTAATTTAGATATGGTTGCAATTTACATATCTTTCCCCTCTAGAGAGAGTTTAGAACATCCAAGCCTAAGTACAACACCTAAACAAATATATAGGCCTCCCAATCTGCAAGATTATTGCCCAATATCCCAATATTTCTTCTATCTCAGCCGGCTTCTGCTCACACCTGCTTGGTCTAACTTCCCTTCATAACACGTCCTCCATCCCCTATGGATCCGATGTGGCAGCCGAAAGTTACAAAACATTTTGGTGTTATAATTTTCATCAAGTAGGATGTTAGCATTGAAATTTTCATCTTGTAAGATGTTGCTATATTTACCTTGGATCTAATTATATTGGTATTTTCCATGCAGAGCTCACATGCAAAGCATATATACAACATAATTTATCTTTAGAGTTCGTTTGGTTAGGGTATGCCAAGCCTCGTTGGAGTCCG